>NC_056566.1:17457240-17649575 GCF_013358625.1 Macadamia integrifolia
TTGTAACTTTTTTTTTTTTTTTTTTTAATCTCCTATTTATTATGAATATTTTTTTTATTTTTATATTTTGCAGGGTCAGGATCAGGGTATACCTGACCCTTGATGGTAAGTCAGGGTCAATCAGGGTTAGGGTCAGGGTCATCCAGGCTCGACCCTAAAAAATCAGGACCAATCAAGGAAGGTAAATGACAAATAATTGATTTTTTTTTTATTATTTGCTTTCTTATGATGATCTCCTCGTTGTTTACCATAATAATCAAAGTTATCTGTATTGTTTGAATGTTTGCTTTAGGATGTTCCCCTCATGATAAGTAATTTGTAACTTTGTTTTTTTTTTTTTTTTTTTTTTTTTTTTTATCTCTATTTATTATGAATATTTTTTTATTTTTATATTTTGCAAGGTCAGGATCAGGGTATACCTGACCCTTGATGGTAAGTCAGGGTCAATCAGGGTTAGGGTTAGGGTCATCCAGGCTCGACCCTAAAAAATCTGGACCAATCAAGGAAGGTAAGGGTTGGGTTAAACCCTGAAGGGTTGGGCCTGGGTTGAAGTTTTGTGGCCTTGAATCAAGGTCAGGGCGGGTTTGGGCCCAATTAAGGGGACTCAGGGCTGAGCTAGGGTTTTAAGAAGCCTGGCCCAACCTGGCCTGTTGCACCCGTAACTTCTTTCTCATATTTTTAAATTATTGAACATATTTTTATTGATAGAAATTATTGGACAGCTTGGGGGTCCCAATGAGAAAATCATCTATTAAAAGTTAGAATAAATTTGTCCATGGAAATTAATGAAAGGGGTGTTAGTTTCTTTAAAAGTGAGGCATCAAGATATTATGAAAGTGTAGTAATGTATAAAGGTTTTACGATTTTGATGTTAAATGTTGTTGAACACCAATCACCAATTCTGACTTTGGAGGTGTGAAGCTTATCTCTTATTAGGCAATGTTTGGTTGAAGAGAGATTTGGGTGGGGAAATTGGGATCCCACATGTCCGTTGGGATTTAAGACAAGAATACTTGAATGGGATTTAAAGAAGATAGCAGGTTGAATAAATAGAAAGTCAAAAGGATTTTCCTTGTGGAATAAAAAATCTCAACTCATCACCACCAAACAACCTCTTACAATTCCAAGGGATGATGTCAAACATATATTTCCACAACTATTAACTCCCAAGCATGGTTTTAAAAATCGGATCAGATAATTTGGATCGGATTGATATTGCCAACATCGATCTCGGATCCTAACCGAGTCACTGGTAGGATATAAGGGGAAAATGGTTCAAAACATAAAATAAGCTAGCTATCCATTAAGAAAATAAGTGGTCAGGGATTCTATTTTCTTAAGAGGAGACTGGTTCTCTAATCAAAAGGCATAAGGGAGTGTACCAATGAGATTAATTTCGTACATGAGAGGTAGAGAGATTATTTCACATAAAGAGGAAAGAGATGAAGAGAGGTAATGCTACTATTCCCTCCAAGGTCAGGTCAGTTCAGTTCAGAGAACTTTTTCCCTTTCTTAAAATTAAGTTCCACGTTTTTCATGCCCAAGTTGATTATGATATGTATGAAAATAAAGCAGGCATGTTTTTCATGCCTTAGTTGATTATGATATGTATGAAGATAAAGCAAGCACTCAGTAGTGAAGAAAATCTTTGACCCAAAAGTTTCCAACCTTCAAAACCCTAGATTTTTTGTATGTAAAAGTTGAAACCAATGGAGAGAATAATGATGAAGAGGTATGTATCTAATGGGTCGTCTATGGTGTGCCATTCAAAATATGGAATGAAGAAAGGAGGGGAGGGAGGGAGGTAAGCAGCCACCTTTGCTTCCCACTAGACGTTTTCCCACTTCCTTGCTAAAAGAAGAGAACATGCACCCACTTTCCCACCGCCGGCCCACTTCATAACTCATGCGCAGAGTGCCTAAAGTAGGACTTTGCTTTGGTTCACAACAAGAAAAGGTTGTGATTCTAAATCCGATTTCTTTTATCTTCTTGAAGCCATTCATACATGGTGTTTAATGCTCTTTATAACTTTCGATGAAAATTGAATAAAAAATAGAACTAATCAAAATGAAGGCTTGAATACCCATTGTTATCCAAAAGTTAAAGAGCCAGGATTTATATGTTTTTTGGTGATAACAAAATTGCCACCTTGATTTTTGGATTATATATATTCTATAACCGTATATATAACCATCACTAAAAGAGGCATTTAATTCGTTGTAGTATATAAAAAACCACCTTTAAATTTCAGTAATGGTTTTAATCAGGTACATACCTAGCACTCGTGGCAATTATTTTTTTGTAGCATCTAAAGGAACTAATAATAGAAGCAATTTTACTGTTGTTAAATCTTTATTATTTTTCTGGAGAGAGTTTTTTATAAGGGCAGTCTAAGAAAGGAAGTTGCTTGCTACAATCTACACTAATGAGGGGTAGAAAAAATGTATCTAGTCAATATAAAAAAGAGAGTGTCACTGTGAGTTCCATGTTTATCATATGAAAGGGTGTATAGGAATCTATACAAGTGCAGCGTAATAATCTTCTTCCCCATTTTTATATAGTTTCCATTGCAAAAAGTTAATTTAATTTTTTATTTTGAAAAACTTCTCTTTTCACCTTCTTGTGGTGATATATTTCTTGCAGTGTTTTTTCCCTTTTTCTTCTGTGTGAGTTACATGATTCCACATCAAGTATTGAACAAATGGTGATGTGTTGAAAGTATTCTAGATCACTTCTACGGATTGTTTTTTTACTAGATCCGCATTTGGCACCAATTAAATTAGTTTTTTGGAGTGAATGAATCTGCAATGCTTTTTAGAACTAAATTTCTGCAAGCTAGAATTAAAAAACTGAAAGAACCAGTTGATGAAGAAACACTCACTTTTTTTGTTTTTTTCAATGAAGTAAGGGGCAATCGGATTTGGTTTTTTTTTTTTCCAATGAAACTAATGGTGTTCTTCAATGAAGGTAAGGGTGTCAATCCGATCTATTTTTTGGTTCAATTAAAAATATAGCATATGAAAACCAGAAGGGAATAAAAACCTGTTTTTCAAAGCAGGACCGAACCAACTTAGTTTGATTTTTATTTAATTTTACTATTTATTTTGATCCTGTTTGTATTTGAATTGGGGTCCTATTTTTAAGTGTTTGGACAAAATTTCTACATCTATAAATAACAGAAAACCTATTATTTGTTAGAGCCATAATCCACCAAACTTCTTTTAAACTTTAAAAAGGAATAAAATTTATTATCAATGTGTATTAAAAGTCTAAAACATTGAAAATTTATTATATTTGTTAATAGACAATTCGATTCCATTCGGTTCAAAGGTTTCAATCATGAAAACAAAATAAAACCAAAACTGAACTGATTTATTTTTATTTATATATTTGTTTGAAAATTAATCATATTTCATAAGAAATTTTTTTTGGGGGGGTGGGTTGGTGGGGCTGTCATGTATGTACTATGTACACCCCGGCGTTTCTGCCCTTTATCCAGTAAGGGGCATAAATGTATAATGTTAGACACACCCTCTCTCTCCTCCATCAAATTAAGGGCTGAGATGATGGCCATGTATGAACACAGGCAAGCACCAAAGCTAAGAAATATACTTACATTTCTGTGAAGAAGGTATGAGAATGACACATGATGACCAATTTTTGTAAGTAAAGAGTGTGGTCCAACAGCAATTGCTAGTGACAAATTTTGGACTCCTTGACAATTAAAACGCGTAACCGCGTGTATATGGACCAAACTAAAGTAAAACGATCAATCTCAACTTCTCAACCATAGAAAGAAAGAAGATAAGAAGAAAAGAGCCAATGGTTAGGTATAGGGCCAAGGACATAGAGGAGGATAACTTAAATAGTACTCTGGAGTCTGGAATATTCATATATTATCTCTGGAATCTCTTGTGAATCTCTCCTTACTTTATCTCTCCTGTCCTATGCGGAAACCCATGACCTAATAACTCTTTCTATCTTGTTTTGTCGACATTCTTACATTTGGGTGGTCCTCCTATCCGGAAACCAAAAGACCCACTAAAAAAATTTGGCCTCTCATGGAGAATTTCTATCTTGTTCTTCACATTTCCCACCAAATACACCAACTAAAGGAGAAACTAGAAAGTGGGGTCTTCTTAACTCTTACAAGCTTTGATGGTGAAAGTGAAGATGAAGATTAGGTCCACAATGACAATGAGAAGCTATGTGTAAAAGGAATTTTTTAATTACCTATGGGTCTGGTAACTCAGCCTGTCCACTCCGACTGGTAACATGTCAGTTAATCTCAGTTCCATAGCTAAGATCTCGGGTTGAAATCGTCTGCAATTTCAATCTCGTACAATTCTGTGTAATACCACATTCAGGTGGTGATACGTATATTGATACCAATACAATGGTCAAGATCTGGTACAACTAATTAAACATTAAATCAGTGAAGAGGCATTTAAATCAGATCTGGACCATTGCATTGGTATCAATACACTTGTCATCCCTGAAGGTGGTATTTCACGAAATTGTACGAGATCGGAATTACGAACGATTTTTTTCCTAAAATCTCACATTCTTCTTTACGTAATCAAAGTAGATTTTGTCTATGAAAAATTGAAAAATAATGGCTCATTCACCTAACCCCCTCATTAAAGTATATTAGGGTTTAGTCAAGTTAGTCACCATCAGAATGGTCCTTTGGTTTGATCAGATACTCAAAAAGCATTTGGTTCCCACTAACCCATTAGAGAAGTCAGAAGAGAAGAGGGTGTGTTTCTGTGTTTGGTTTAGGATGGAAGGAATACTGTTCTACATATCCTCCTTGGATGAATAAGACAGATTCGGTTGAAGAGAGGTACAAGAAAAGATGACTCTACTGCACAAGTCAACACGCATGCACCATTTCTCTACTCTAACCAATAGGTCGGGGTCAGGTGGATTAGGGTCTTACCATCTTTGTTTGTTTAGAACATTTAATCCTGTCTCTTTCTCTCCCCCCGTTTCTTCTATGAGTATGTACGTGTCTGTGCATGTGTGCCATTGCATTGTTAGATATTTGGAAGGTCCAGATGCTTTGACAAAGGGGTAAATATCTCATCCATCTCTTCCTTTTGTTCCTGTGTAGAAAACGAGAAGCTAAAACAATGCAAAAAATAATGAAAATGAGCAAATAAACAATCACAATTGAGTGCAAGAATTTAGGTGGTTTAGAAAGATTGTCTACGTCCATTATGACATGTGATATTTTTCATGATTAATAGAGAATAGGGTTATAATGTTTTTTTCTCACACGTCTCTCAGATTGTTTATAAAGAAAGAATCATCGCTACAAATATATAGAGAAACCATGTACAAGTAATTTACTGAAATATCTATATAACCCTAACTAAATTTTCCTTGGGGAAAGCCACCCCCAACACCCCACCCCTCAATGACCCACTAATAACTAAGATAATGTGCTAAGTGAGCCAATTCTTCCAGACGTCAAGGACAGATGCCCTCAGCCTCTTAACAACCTTTCAAAATTAGCCCACCTCTACAAGCAATGGAATACAAGACATGATGCCCCCAGCAGTCTGGTGATCTAATTCTTTGAGTCTTCATTCGTTTTTCTTTTGAAAAAATGAAGCCTAAAAGGTAGTGTATATATATATATATATATATATAGATATAGGTATAGTCTCTACACATAAACATAGGGAGGGTCAAAATGACAGCCCAATCCCACAAAAATGAAAATCACACCACTATTGATTCTTCCACATATGTTCCTATTGATCCCCACTCTAATGCAATGATCATGCTGACTTTCGAAAACCATTCCCTTTGTTTTTTTAATTCTTTACCCGTTTTCAAAACCAAACTTAAACAGTTATCAAAGAAACAAGAGGGGAAAGGATCGCTATCAATGATCAATCAGATAGTGGAGAAGCGGCAAATAGAGAGAGAGAGAGAGAGATATGCACTCATGGGCTTGTTGTAATTGTAATATAAGTGTGCTTTCTTGTTATTTGGGTCAAAATGAACGGCTCCCTTTGTTTGGAATTTTCAAAAGGAAGAAAAAATAGTTGGACGAAAAGCAGGTTAAGCAGCCGTTCTATAGCTTTTTCCAAGTAAGCGAGACATTAGACATTTCAAGAAAAGTTTGAATGCTTATAAATCCCCTCTCCGGTAGTGGTATCCACAACCCCACATTACCACTTTTAATGCACATAATCTTTGAGCGCATGCATGTCTAAAGCACACAATAAGCTACGCAACTTCTCCAAGACACTGTGGCTTTGTATTATTTTCACCGTAACTAAAGCTATCAATGACCAAACATATCACAATAAAGAAAGAAAGCTATCAAAGTAATGACGATATAAAATATATGTGGTTCGGTAAAACCTCTCACAACAATAGCATAGATAGATCCCCCGATCACTTTGTTTTCTCCTCATTAGTTCCTTATACAAGAAGAAAAGAATATAGGAAGCTGGAATAACCAACTCTTTTGATAGGTAGGCTTCAAGAGTGAACTCATGACCTCTTAATTGCAAAATGTGTTCTAAAAAAAAAGTAATATGTTGGTCCTTTTGAGAATATATATCTAATTAGGTTTTCAGCAAAAAAATTCACAAAGGTATTTTTGTTTAGTAACAGGCATAGGCATGCAAAACCACAGGTTGTACATACTACACACAAAAAAAGTTAAGGGGAAAAGAATGCTCCTTGGTTGTACCTTCTATGCCTAAACACAGTCAGACATGAAAAGACCACCTTACCCCTTGATCCATATGATAATGTCTCCCCCTGCCCTCCTATTGGCCCCCATGCTAACATGGTAACCACACAACTAGGGGCGTTATAGTTAATGATCAGAAAATCGCCAAGGATGGAGCATTCTTTTACGTGGTAATCCATATCAATGATTTTAATTGTAGAGACCTTTGGATGGAGCATAAAAAAATTATGATTCCATGGATAAAGATTGCCATATGATATTTATGCACCTTTCAGATTGATCAATGTAGTATACATTTCCCAAAAGGGAAAAAAAAAATGGGTGTTCATACTACGAAAATCAATTCAGAGCACGGATGTGAATTAATGGTTTACCTTAGGCATGCTCTTTGAATGTGTTATTGAGATCAACATTTATTTAGGCCCCGTTTGTTCAGACACATGTTGGTGGAGTTGAAGGTAGGGAAAGTAAAGTTGGAGGAAAGTTGGGCTTTTTCACCCCAACCTTATTTGTTTAGCACATAACTGTGGGAGAAAGAGAAAAGAGTGGAATGAAGAAAGAGAGTCATTAATTGCAATGACTTCTCACCCCACAAAGTCTCACCAATTTGGAGGGACTTTGGAAGGGGATGCGGTGAAAGCCACATCAGCTGACAGGAAAACTCATCTCCTAATGTTGCCTAGAGTATTTCCCACCCCATTATATCCAAACATATGACTTTACCATGCTTTTGGGAAAATAAGTATAACTCTTCTATCCCTTAAATCTCACCCATCAAAACCCCCCTAAACAAACATGCCCTTAGAGAACTGAAGTAGCTGGTGTTCTCTACCGAAAAAAAAAGTAGTTGGTGTTCGCTAAATGTGAACACCAATAATATATTAACAATATCCTATGATTTTCAGACACATGGATGGTAATCTCTTGAGTCCTACAAGGTTTAAATAAATAAGGGAAATGATTCCATAAAAGGCAGCTTGGGCTTAAGCCAACATGGGAACAAAGATAGTATGAGCAAAAGTATTAATAGTGGTGAGATTTTCACCTTTCATGAGCGTGGCATATGACCTAAATAAAAAATCAAAATAAGCTGAAACCAATTGAAAACTGAAGGTTCTTAAGGGTTTGGCGCTGGTCTCTCTCATTCTTAGACCAACACTAATTCAGCCCTAGCAAAACCAAGCTGAATCAACTGTTTGACACCCTTATTCATGCCCATCCTATTGGATTCCTCTGCGTGCCCTCTTATTAGCCAGTTGTAGGGGGCACACAATGGCCATCATTCTTCTTCACTACTAAAAAAATGGGATTGAGTTCCATGTTCGGCTGCATAGTACACATTAGTGTCATCCTACGTCTATTTCTCTCTCTTTTCCCACCATTAAAGGCAATTATATCATTTCATAGAAAGGAGAAAAAAAATAGACACAGAAGATACTAACTATGCTATGCAGTCAGACAAGGAGCTCAATCCCATGGGACAAAAAATATCTAAGTTACATGTTTCTGCTACATTACCTATAACCCTCTCTTTGCATTTCTCCTCCACAACCCCCCCTTTCGGTTAGGAGAGCGGATCAAGTCCTCATACAAGAACTATTTTTGTAGTTAATTATTGGGTGAATTCCATTTGTGAAGATCAGCCCATACGAGAATGACTCTCGATTCTCGTATGAGAACCTGATCAACACTCTCCTCGACAATCCAGGGTGAGTGTTGTGCGATGACGTTAGCATGAATGACGTGCCTTGGCTTGATTGATATTTGCATTGATGGGCCTTAGAATATTTTTCGGGTAAACAATGGGCTTAGAAAAAGGCAATTTCTAAGGGATAGGTGTTGGATGTTCATTATCTAGGGCATGTAAGGCAATTTCTGCAATTGTCCAATGAGCCAGGGAAGAAAGTGGAAGACAACGCCACCTCGGCCCTTATAACATTGCCATATGAAAGACTATCCTGCCCCCATAGTCAATGTTTCCATGAGTTCTCTCATTGGTATGTATGCCGGCACAATGGTCATGCGATTAGGTACCCCTCTACCATAAATAAATGATAATTCTCACTTCTAATGAAAAGTGGGTCTTCAAATTTCAAAGTAGTCCTTCATAATGAAATACATGCATACGATCATCTGGTTGTATGGGTAAGTATCCAATACCTATTCCATTTCCTACCATTACATGGGTGAAGAGTGATATATTTAGTAGCAAAAGGGATAGGTGTTGGATGTTCACCCATATGACCAGGCGATCGTACAAACATTGGATCCAATCTCTGAACCTAAATAGAACCAAGTGAGTTAGGACACGAACTGATAAGTCAGATATAGCTAAATTAAATGAGAGTTCTTTTTTGACAGACGCATTTTAATCAAGAAGTAAAACTGGAAACTACACAATTCTAATAATTAATGGTAAAGGAACTTGTCTTCATGAATCATGACAGATACGTCGAAGTTGGACGCCTCTCATTATCTCGTATGATTATATCAAGGGAAATTTACCATCACTCTCCTACACTTGGCCTTTATTTCCATAACTCTCTAGTCCCCACCCCCACCCCCATTCCCACCCCCACCACCCCCACCCCCACCACCACCAAGTCCTTACCATCAAAATGATCACGCCCCCAGGATTTTGCCAGTGACAGCCCTCAAGCTCTCAGATATCATCTTCATTCTCAAGTTTAACGGCTGGTAGGAATTTAATATTGCAATTGGTTGGTACCATTAAAGTCTTCTACAATGCCTATGAGAAGGAGAGAGATTAAGGGAGAGCTAGGGTGCATGCTTAGATTTCTAGTGTGTATCCTCCAAGTAGATGGCCCAAAGAATATATATATATATATATATATATATTTCTTAAAATTAAGTTCCTCACTTGTGAGGTTTTAAAACTCAAGATCCATACCACGGTTTGAGGAGTCGGATTGGATTGATCAAAATTGATTAGATTGGACTAGTATTGACTTTGATCGAACTTAATTCTTTATTCTTGATAGATACTGTATCGTTGGATTAGTAAAAAAAAGAGGTAAAATGGTCAAAAAATAACTTTAAACATAAAATCAGGGTTTTTCTATCTGATCTAGAATCAGTATCAGATTGATATTGACCTTAACCCATCCTATTACTGAGAGTTCTCAAACCTTGATCGAAACCGATATAGCTTTGTATTTGGTACCAATTTAATTGTTTTGGATGAGTAAATTTTGCAATATTTCTTACTCTTTCAAAGTGATCTTTTGAGGGGAAATTTGGGCTCTCATTTTAGAACTAACTCACTTCATAATTTACTACTAGATCTTGTGGATCCAAATCGATGGTTGAAAGGTGTTGATCTTGCAGTGTGGATTCCAATAATATGTTCGTTCCATGGTTAATTTGGGCTAGTTAAATGAGAGTTTATATATTGCTCTTACATTAATTAAAGAGTACATAAAAATGTGATCCATCAACATGATATAGGCTGCTACATTATAAATAAAGCTTCTACATCAAATTTTGGAAATATCTTGTTTATTACATCCCCAAGAAAACTCTCGAGCAATACCATATAAATAAGGGTGTCAACCAGTATGATATTTTGATTTGATGTAAGAGAGAGAAAGGTGAAACCAAATGTGAGCCACCCAAATTATATACACACCGAGAATTTAAATGTTTTTTCAACTCTTTAGCCCTCTATTGCTAAAACGTTCCATATATATTGGATATCGATCACATATCCGAATGCCAACTAATTGGACAAAAAACATTTTCAAAAGAAGGGCTCTGAAACAATCTAGACCATTCATTGGGTGTGGGGCTGCACACCTAGAGATGACGTCTACACTCCTTGAATGGTGTGAGATTGTTGTAAGAGGTCGTGATGCAAAAGAGGATCAGGCCTCTCCATTTTCCACCAAATTGCCACGTCAGATCATGCACTACGTACATGTTTACTTCCAACTATCAGATGCCTGTTACTAAAAGGATCTAATTCCCTACATAAATCATCTTGGGGAGGAAACTGTAAAGAGGTTCTTCTTAAAGAAGCTGAATCAAATATAGAAAAATCTTCGAAGCTTCGAAGGCGAAGATTAATACTCAAAAAGCATTTTGTTCCCACTGCCCGAGTTGAGAAGTCAGAAGGGGTGTTCTTCAGCCTTTTGTGTTTGTTGGTTTAGGAAGTAGAAAATACTGTTCCACATATTCTTCTCAGATGAATAGGACAGATAGGTTGAAGACCGGTGCAAGTGACAGAAGCTGAAACAGCTGCTTCCAAGGGGGAATAAAAAGCGGATTTCTATTTTAAAAAAATTTAGCCAATTTGGACTGATACCGACATACCCATGCGGTATGTATCGTATTGATATTGACCATGATCAATACCAGATTCAATACCATGAACTAAATCCTAGAATGCAATGACTGGAAGGGAGACATGGAGTTGATTAGAAGATTTCTCACTTCTCTCATACAGAAATACGCATTTGTCTTTGATCTCGCATGGGTACTCTAAACCATAGTTAGCAAAAATAGGAACGAAAAAAAAAAAGAACGGTACATGTTTTAAACGGTAAAAAATCCAAATGTTACAGTCAAAAACACTAAGAATGGCAAAAAAACAAAAAAAGGACGGCATGAGTTTTAAATGTGTAGAATTACAAAAAATGGGACCGAGAAAAAGTCACTATACTCATATAAATCAAGGAATTATTACATAAATACATGCATCGAATATTCAAAACAACTATAACATCCAACATTATGCATAAATATTCTACAATTCATCATAAGTTCTAAGACATAGCATCAAATATCATCCAACATCAATTTCAAATTCATTTTCTTCTTGGTTGAAATCGATTCCAAATTTGTACACCGTACAAAAAAACATATCCATAGTCTTGTTGAGCAATTGAACTTGTTAATGATATTATTCATTGTTATCAACGTTATCAACACAGTCAACACATTCCTGGAGTGATATTTTTATTTTCATCATAAAAAAAAAAATATATATATATATATATATATAATAAAAATAAAAACATAATCAACACACTAATAGAATGATGCATGTTCAGTTTGAGTTAGAACTCATCAATTTAGTAACATCACTCCATGTTCAATTGAGGTTAGGGACCATCACTCTAGTAACACTCTTCAGCAAATGCATCAGCTTGTAGCTAAATTTTGGAATCCGTGCATTGAATTTTAGTTGAATGTGATATATGAGAAACATAGGCCTTCGAGTTAACATCATATTTGCAAAAGTATCAAACCAATTGAAGATTGAAAGTGAGATACGGTCAGTTAAGCAGCCATTATGTTCAACTAGTGTTAAGTCGAAAAAAAATGGCAAAAAAACAGAAGAGCGTGTTTTAAATGCATTCTAAAACAAGAATGCTTGCAGTTCAGGATTTTTTTCCTCTTATCTTTGGAGTATCTATGGAAAGCATTCTTTGATAACTAGGCTCTGAACATCCTGTTAGGGATATACCCACACTCCTATAGTTGGTTTTGATGATAACAAACATATGAAGGTATGTCACAATTTTCCTTTAAGTATTGTTTTGTAGAGACTTCATATCAAAGATCGAATTTGGTGAATGAAACGAAGAAATGAAGATTGAAGTCATCAAATGAAGAGTATCAACAAGTTGGCATCAATGCTTGAAGAATATATCATAAGAATTTAAGCTTCAAGATGTCAAGACATGAAGCTTAAAGACATGGAATTGCAAACAAGAAGAAAAGAAGATAAAGTGTCAAAGAGTGGAAGGTTCAAGTGAAGAAGAAGACCACTAGGATAGATTGGTCATTTTTAATGTAATTTGTAACATCCACATATATATATATATATATATGCACTCACCACATGCATGTGCATTGCATCACACTAGAATGACCATAGAGCATACCTTGACCAAGTATGAAAAGTCTCTCTAAGTGGTGAGGAACATATTAGGAAAAATATGTTCTAGTGAAATTCTGTGAAAACCACATTAACCTGACTTAAGGGTATTTTGGAGAATCTTAATATTAGTATCAGGAGATGAAACCTTCATAGAAGTTGTAGGAAATCGAATCACGATTTCAATGCAACTGATTTTAGGTCATTCTGAGATTGGAACGAAAAGTTATGGTCAAAACACTGACGACTGGTCAGTATGACAGCATTCTGTTGAAAATGTCATGTTGGTGGTCGACCGGCTGGAAGCCCCGGTCAACCGGAGCTGTCCGAGACCATAGCCGATCGACCGGTAAAAAGTCCCAGTCGACCGATGACTACCTAGAAGTGCCCAAACGGCTATATTTTGCCTCAACGGCTCTTGGCGGTCGACCGGCTACCAATGGTGGTCGACCGGTGGACCCAGAATATGACCATTTGAGTGAGATTTACTACCTAAAATGCTCTCCTAAGCTCATCTATAAATACTTCTAATACTACTCATTAATGAACAATAAATCCCAACTTTAGAGAAGCATTATTTGAGCATTAGAAGTGAGAATTAGTCTACACCATCTCTTGAGTTCAAGTTCTTCATTTTACATTCAAGAGGAACTCAAGACCATCTACAAGTCTTCATCTACATCTTAGCATTTACATTACAAGCATCAAGAAGACTTCAAAAGGTGCATTCATTCTATCATCATTGCATATTTCATTTGCACCACACCGGAGGTAATTCTCTTTTATTCCACTTCTCCATTTTCTATTTTACATTAAGTCTAGACTGTACTTAGGCTTGTGTAAGGACCCTCTCATCCTTAAGAGATTGTAAGGATCCTCTTATCCTTAAAAGAGTGTAAGGTGTCTCTCTACCTTAAAGGAGATTGTAAGGTGACTCTCTACCTGCAAAGGAGATTGTAAAGGCGCCTCTCTGCCTATAAAGGGGATTTGTAAGGATACTCTTATCCGTGAAAAAGATTGTAAAGGTTTTCTTCCCTACCTACTGTACTGAAAGGGAGAACTAGTGGAATACCTTACAAGAGGATTCTTGTAGGGAGTGGACTAGACTCAGATTGAGTCGAACCACTATAAATCTTGTGTTGTGGTTGTTCTTGTTTTATTTTCTCCGCATTATTTTAACTTGCAGNCAATTTCTGCAATTGTCCAATGAGCCAGGGAAGAAAGTGGAAGACAACGCCACCTCGGCCCTTATAACATTGCCATATGAAAGACTGTCCTGCCCCCATAGTCAATGTTTCCATGAGTTCTCTCATTGGTATGTATGCCGGCACAATGGTCATGCGATTAGGTACCCCTCTACCATAAATAAATGATAATTCTCACTCCTAATGAAAAGTGGGTCTTCAAATTTCAAAGTAGTCCTTCATAATGAAATACATGCATACGATCATCTAGTCGTATTGGTAAGTATCCAATACCTATTCCATTTCCTACCATTACATGGGTGAAAAGTGATATATTTAGTAGCAAAAGGGATAGGTGTTGGATGTTCACCCATATGACCAGGCGATCGTACAAACATTGGATCCAATCTCTGAACCTAGATAGAACCAAGTGAGTTAGGACACGAACTGATAAGTCAGATATAGCTAAATTAAATGAGTTCTTTTTTGACAGACGCATTTTAATCAAGAAGTAAAACTTGAAACTACACAATTCTAATAATTAATGGTAAAGGAACTTGTCTTCATGAATCATGACAGATACGTCGAAGTTGGACGCCTCTCGTTATCTCGTATGATTATATCAAGGGGAATTTACCATCACTCTCCTACACTTGACCTTTATTTCCATAACTCTCTAGTCCTCACCCCCACCCCCACCCCCACCCCCACCAAGTCCTTACCATCAAAATGATCAAGCCCCCAGGATTTTGCCAGTGACAGCCCTCAAGCTCTCAAATATCATCTTCATTCTCAAGTTTAACGGCTGGTAGGAATTTAATATTGCAATTGGTTGGTACCATTAAAGTCTTCTACAATGCCTATTAGAAGGAGAGAGATTAAGGGAGAGCTAGGGTGCATGCTTAGATTTCTAGTGTGTATCCTCCAAGTAGATGGCCCAAAGAATATATATATATATATATATAAATATATATATATATATATATATTATTATTAAAATTAAGTTCCTCACTTGTAAGGTTTTAAAACTCAAGATCCATACCACGGTTTGAGGAGTTGGATTGGATTGATCAAAATTTATTAGATTGGACCAGTATTGACTTTAATCAAACTTAATTCTTTATTCTTGATAGATACTGTATCGTTGGATTAGTACAAAAAAGAGGTAAAATGGTCAAAAAATAACTTTAAACATAAAACCAGGGTTTTTCCATCCGATCTAGAATCAATATCAGATTGATATTGACCTTGACCCATCCTATTACTGAGAGTTCTCAAACCTTGATCGAAACCGATATAGCTTTGTATTTGGTACCAATTTAATTGTTTTGGATGAGTAAATTTTGCAATATTTCTTACTCTTTCAAAGTGATCTTTTGAGTGGAAATTTGGGCTCCCATTTTAGAACTAACTCACTTCATAATTTACTAGTAGAGATGATTTTGGTAACTCACTTCATAATTTACTACTAGATCTAGTGGATCCAAATCGATGGTTGAAAGGGGTTGATCTTGCAGTGTGGATTCCAATAATATGTTCGTTCCATGGTTAATTTGGGTTAGTTAAATGAGAGTTTATATATTGCTCTTACATTAATTAAAGAGTACATAAAAATGTGATCCATCAACATGATATAGGCAGCTACATTATAAATAAAGCTTCTACATCAAATTTTGGAAATATCTTGTTTATTACATCCCCAAGAAAGCTCTCAAGCAATACCATATAGATAAGGGTGTCAACCAGTATGATATTTTGATTTGATGTAAGAGAGAGAAAGGTGAAACCAAATGTGAGCCACCCAAATTATATACACACTGAGAATTTAAATGTTTTTTCAACTCTTTAGCCCTCTATTGCTAAAACGTGCCATATATATTGGATATCGATCACATATCTGAATACCAATTAATTGGACAAAAAACATTTTCAAAAGAAGGGCCCTGAAACAATCTAGACCATTCATTGGGTGTGGGGCCGCACAACTAGAGATGACGTCTACACTTCTTGAATGGTGTGAGATTGTTGTAAGAGGTCGTGATCCAAAAAAGGATCAGGCCTTTCCATTTTCCACCAAGCCACGTCAGATCATGCACTACATACATGTTTACGTCCAACTATCAGATGCCCGTTACCTAATTCCCTACATAAATCATCTGGGGGAGGAAACTGTAAAGAGGTTCTTCTTAAAGAAGCTGAATCAAATATAGAAAAATCTTCGAAGCTTCGAAGGCGAAGATTAATACTCAAAAAACATTTTGTTCCCACTGCCCGAGTTGAGAAGTCAGAAGGGGTGTTCTTCAGCCTTTTGTGTTTGTTGGTTTAGGAAGTAGAAAATACTGTTCCACATATTCTTCTCAGATGAATAGGACAGATAGGTTGAAGACCGGTGCAAGTGACAGAAGCTGAAACAGCTGCTTCCAAGGGGGAATAAAAAGCGGATTTCTATTTTAAAAAAATTTAGCCAATTTGGACTGATACCGACATACCCATGCGGTATGTATCGTATTGATATTGACCATGATCAATACCAGATTCGATACCATGAACTAAATCCTAGAATGCAATGACCGGAAGGGAGACATGGAGTTGATTAGAAGATTTCTCACTTCTCTCATTAAGAAATATGCATTGTCTTTGATCTCGCATGGGTACTCTAAACCATAGTTAGCAAAAATAGGAAAAAAAAAAAAAAAAGAATGGTACATGTTTCAAACGGTAAAAAATCCGAATGTTATAGTCAAAAACACTAAGAATGGCAAAAAACAAAAAAAGGACGGCATGAGTTTTAAATGTGTAGAATTACAAAACATGGGACCGAGAAAAAGTCACTATACTCATATAAATCAAGGAATTATTACATAAATACATGCATCGAATATTCAAAACAACTATAACATCCAACATTATGCATAAATATTCTACAATTCATCATAAGTCTAAGACATAGCATCAAATATCATCCAACATCAATTTCAAATTCATTTTCTTCTTGGTTGAAATCGATTCCATATTTGTACACCGTACAAAAAAACATATCCATAGTCTTGTTGAGCAATTGAACTTGTTAATGATATTATTCATTGTTATCAACGTTATCAACACAGTCAACACATTCCTGGAGTGATATTTTTATTTTCATCATAAAATATATATATATATATATATGTATATATAAAATAAAAATAAAAACATAATCAACACACTCATAGAATGATGCATGTTCAGTTTGAGCTAGAACTCATCAATTTAGTAACATCACTCCATGTTCAATTGAGGTTAGGGATCATCACTTTAGTAACACTCTTCAGCAAATACATCAACTTGTAACTCAATTTTGGAATCCGTGCATTGAATTTTAGTTGAATGTGATATATGAGAAACATATGCCTTCGAGTTAACATCATATTGGCAAAAGAATCAAACCAATCGAAGATTGAAAGTGAGATACGGTCGGTTAAGCAGCCATTATATTCAACTAGTGTCAAGTCGAAAAAAAATGGCAAAAAAACAGAAGAGCCTGTTTTAAATGCATTCTAAAACAAGAATGCTTGCAGTTCAGCATTTTTTTCCTTTTATCTTTGGAGTATCTATGGAAAGCATTCTTTGATAACTAGGCTCTGAACATCCATCCCCAACTGATAGGCCAGTTCAGGGGATTAGAATCTCTGTAACACAGTGTTTGCTCATTCATAAAAATTTGGAATGCATTCCAACACATGGGAGAGAACCAAAATTGTAAATCTTCGGACCCGGCTTCAGCCTTCATGAGGTTAAGTTAGAAAACTTAAAAGAAAACCCAACAAGTAGTAGCAAGAGCAGTTACCAATCACAATCCATCTTCGGCAACTGCTTCAATGCTGAAGAGTATAGGGAACATTGCACAAAGGTTTGTTGAGACAATAATACATTCTAGTTCACACGCTAATCAGTCATAGCAGCAGCTAGTGTACACAGAGTGAGCCGCCATTATAAGGGGGAAAAAATCTTTGTAATTCTTTTTAGATGAAGGCCTCTCCCTTTCTTTACACTTTTGAACCAAAATTCAAATGAAATTGAATTCCACTAGATGGCCAGCCGTGGCATTGCAAACACATGCAGGGCATCTCCTCCATCACAAAGGCAACTGTCACACTTTTGCACCAAGGAAAGACTGCACGGAGAAAAATGCAAATTTGTCAAAATTTCCAAGCAAATATTAGCTGTTCATAAACAAAGATCTGAACTTGTAGCTGTTTAAGGAATTTAAGGTTATTGGATGTCATCAAAACATATGCAGCATTCCATTTGAGAATATATGACAAATTAGGTTAAGTAATTCAAATTCACAAGAAACTGTATGATGTTCCTTTTAGTCGATCAAATACAATTTCAAATATAAATTCACAAAGGTATTAGCTTCTAGTAAGAGTCATCAGGCATGCAGAGTCTGAATGATGCATCTTTTGGTGGACTTTTTTTTTTTTCCAGATAGGTAGGAAGGGAGTAGGTAACAGCCAGGAGACTCGAACTTGAGACCTGGTGAGCATGGATTTTTGCACATCACAGCTCACTGTGTCACCTTTTGGTGTAGACATGATTCCATGAATCAAGACTGCTCAAAGCTCTTTTTTTTTTTTCCACATCGGTTAGTTGTTAATAGCGAACAATTCATACCAGCTATGTGTCCGAAGGTGATAGAAATACCAGATTCTATCGTACCATTACTAGGACCAATTATCACCGACGGAGAATTGATTCCATTATCTCCCGGGATCGAATTACTATCTCTAACCCATGCGATATTGCTGCTGCTTTTGTTTCCCACCTTGCTTCTATCTTTACCACATCCAACCCTATTAACCCCAGCCTGCTGGAATGTCTATTCCCTCCCATATTAAACCATTCCGAGTGCCCCCTTTTCCATGGTATCCCAACTCATGATGAAATACGGAAAGTTGTGTTCTCCATTGGCGCTTATAAGGCCCCTGGACCAAATGGGTTTCAAGCAATATTCTACCATCGGTTCTGGGACCTTGTTCAATGGGATATTCATAATTTGATAACTTCCTTCTTCATATACATTTCCTTACCATATGGTTTGAACCACACTCTCATTTGTTTGATTCCCAAAAGAGAGAATTTAGTCCATGTCGAGTACTTCAGACCTATAAGCTTATGCAATGTCTCTTACAAATTTATCTCCAAAATTCTCGCGTGGTGAGTCAGGTCTGTTTTCCATCACATCATTCTCCTTTTCAATCTGCTTTCATCGCTGGACGACAGATTTCGGATAATATCATCATAGCTCAAGAGATTTTCTCCTACTTGAAGAAAACAAAAGGTAAAACTGGTTGGGTGGCCATTAAATTAGACATGGTCAAAGCCTATGACAGACTCAAATGGGGATTTCTAAGGGGTATTTTCGACTTCCTTGGGTTTGGAGAACGATGGCGCGACCTGATTAGCTATATTATTAGTACCTCATCCTTCTCCATTAAACTTGGGGGATTGGCATTTAATTTTTTTTGAGCCATCGTGAGGGATTAGACAGGGTTGTCCCCTTAGCCCTTTCTTGTTTATCATAGCTATGGAAGGCGGCTTATCCAAATTCCTCGATGCTTATCGTGATCTGAACCTCTGTAAAGGTATCACGGTGGCGCGTTCGGCACCGAAAATCTCACATTTATTTTTTGCAGATGATACCTTTATTTTTTGTAGGGCCACCCAGTCTAACATCTCTACAATTAAAGGAATTCCGGATCTCTTCATTGACCTAACTGGTCTCACCATTAACCAGGATAAGAGTGGCCTTGGTTTCAGCTAAAATGTCGCCACTTCTTGCAAACTGTCTGTCTGTAATTTAATTGGTACTAAAGAAATGGCTGGTAACTCTACCTATCTTGGTACTAATCTCTTACATACCAGAGCTAGAAGTTTGAGCTTTCAACATATTGTGGACAGGGTTAAGAATAAATTATCGTCCTGAAAATCTAACTTGTTATCTTTTGCAGGACGTACCGTGCTTCTACAATCTGCTCTAGCCTCCATCCCACCTTATCTAATGTTGTCTTTCTTATTCCCCAAGAATATTTCTAATAAATTAGATTTTATTTACCTGAAATTTTGGAATGGTGACAGGCAGGATAAGAAAAAGTTGCACTTGATTGGATGGAACAAAATTAGTAGTCCTAAGTTTATGGGAGCACTGGGCATTAGAGCTTCGGAGACCCAAAATCGTACTCTACTTTTAAAGTTAGGATGGAAACTCTTGACTGAGCCTGATTCTCTTTGGGCTCGAGTGCTGTTGTCAAAGTATTTCCCTTCTAGATCCATTTTCCATCCCTCGACCTTAAAAAAAAAGGGTTCTCCTTCTTGGAACAGCATATTAAGTATCCTTCATAATCTCTGTTCTATGATTCGTCAGAAAATTGGTAACGACTGTAATACCGATATCAAGTGGGATCCTTGGATACCTACAAACCTGAATTTCTTATGTGATGCCAATATCCTCCTCCCGAGAATAAGAAGGTTTGTGATTTATTTGCTGGTAATATGTGGAATTCTAGCCTTCTTCTCTCGTTTCTTCCTTTGAACATTGTTAATTCAATTTTAAAAATCCCTAAGAGTCCACAACCAGACCTGTAGTGGTGCTCCCTTTCAAAATTAGGAATCCTAACAACTAAATTGGCTGCAAATATGTTGAGCTCTGGCACAACTAATCTTATTGTATCATACAACAGGTGTACAAGCTCATCTCCATGCTCACACTGGTGGCGCTTCTTATGGAAACTCCATATCCACCCAAAATTTAAGATTTTCTTTTGGAGAATCACCCATGGAGGAATCCCAACTATGGGTGTAATTGGAAAGTGGGTGCCTTTGAAGGATACTTGAGTCTTCTACAACTCCCAACAAGAAACTATTTGGCACACTCTCCTCTCATGCGACTTTACAAAGCGTATCTGGGCAGCCAGCCCTTTGGATCTACACACACCACCTCCCTTCATGCTTCTTCCTTTCAACACTTAATTATGTTTCTTTTTTTTTTTTTTTTTTTTTGATGAATAAATAATTCATTACCAAGAGGAGAAGAATATACAAGGGAAAAGGGGGGAAGTCTTAAGCCAACATAGGGCAAAATACAAGAACAAAAACTAAACATCACCAGAAATGGACAGCAAAAAAGGAAGGGGGGGGGGAAAGAGAGCCAAAATCCAAAATGCCATTAAGTGGGACGGATGAGGTCAACCTGGAGGTTCCAAGAAGCAATGACGTGGGAATTTCTGGAGGTGTTGTGGACAGGGCGGGTCTTGAGGGTTTTAACTTTGGAAGTGACATCAAAGTAGATAGCTTTCCAAATCTTATCTGGAGATCGGGATTTGGAAGTCCAAATCTTAAGGGATATTAATGCACCTTTCAATTTGATGATTTGACGAAGTAAGGGGACTAAGAAACTACTAAGCTCAGTCATTCATTTCCTAATTGTATTACACCTGCATCTTCCATATTTAATTACTGAGATTGTGAACATAGATCATTTACAAAAATGTAGTTCATCCAATGAAAATCAAATTAGAGCAGGGATGTAAATGGTATAACTTTGAAGCAGATTCTTCACCAAACTAGGCTTGTTTTATTGGGAATAAGTCTAGGGTTGGGTTCCATACATGTTGGGCCTTTGATCCCAAGTATTTTGAGTGTAATAGACCACTTTTATAGGTCTAAAAGAGGGGTTCTAAGGTTACATACGGGATTCATTGATTTGTTTCCTTTTTCTTTAGTTTCCTTTTTAGATGGAGATATTTAGTTTCTAATTTCAGTACTTAGTTAGTTTCTAATTTCAATATTTCTTAGTTTCTATTTCTAGTTTTAGTAACTAAAGGAATTTCTATTTTTAAGTTTCTATTTTCAGTTTTAATAACTAGGTGAGTTTCTAATTTTTAGTTTCCTATTTCAGTTTTTTGGAAACTAAAGTTAGTTTCTATTTTATGTAACCCCCATCATGATTATAAATAAAGGAAGGGCTCTCATTAGGAGTCAGACGAATTTTATGAACAAAAAAGATGCTGCTGCGTTCTCTCCTCTGGAGTGTTTCTTTGTGTTTGATCAAAGAAGAAGGGTTTGGTGTTTGACCCAGGCGACTCCTTGCGGCGTGAAGTCCAAGAGGGTTCCTACAAGTCTTCTTATTCTCTTCAAGTTTGTTATTCTATTTCATATTTTATTCACAGAGTACTGCTGTCCAGGTATTTCTCTTTTCTCACTTCAGATCTGTCAGGCGATAGCCTTTTCTAGGTGGAACTGTCGACCTCTGTCCAGCACTGATTGCTGGTCACTTTTGTTTGATATTTAAACCTAAGGTTTTGTTGGTAAGAAGGAGAACTCAATCCAGATTTGAGAGCAATCTGACCTCAGGTTGCTGCGTTATCATATTTCTCTCTGTTTTTGTCTTTTAGTGACCTGCAGATTTTGGTATTACAATCGGTAGACTTGTTACTTGCTGTTGGTAGTTTCTCGACTGCTATTACATTGTTCTGTTGATCTGAACCTGGTTGGACTCCTATCCTGTTCCTGGTTTAATTCTAAAGGACTACTGTTGACTGGAATTCTGTCAACCTTATTTTTTTGAAATCGATATTCTGCTGGGCTGGTAGATAACATTCTGATTTCTGTTCTATTGTTGGGATTGGACGGGTTGTTCTTTAGTTTAAGATTTCCTGCAGTTTGGGTCTAGTTTGACTTATCAAATCTAGTCCTACATAAAACTTAAGACATGCTCTTTGAATGTGTTACTGAGACCAATGTATGTTTAGTTTTCAACATTTAGGGTATTAATGAATATGTTTTCAGTTTAGGAGTATAAAAGTAAAGATGCATTCAATGTTGAGTATATAGTTAAAAATATAAAACATAGGGATAAATATATTAAGAAACTTATGAGGACATTAATATGAAATGTTAATAAGAGGCATAAACTTAGGGCTTCCTGTTGTTTGGACAAAATGCCAGGATCATGACTTGCAATGGCATCCAATAGGAGTTCAATTTATGGCAGTGGTGTTCAATTTCCATCAGTGAGGTTCAAATCCCTGAAGCAGGGTTTGATTTTCAGCGGTGTCACCACCACATATGTTCTCTTGTTCCCATTTTTTTTTCTTCAAGTTTTTTTCCTTTTGTATTGCTTTGATCATGGCTATGCCCAAGACCATGTCTGGATGTTTCGAACATACATGATCATAGACAATATCCAAAATTACTACTATGTAAGTTCATAACCTGTCTTACATTCATAGAATTCAATTTGAACTATTTTTAAAATAAGGCTTAAACCACCACTGGGATTGCCAACACAGAAAAAGGCTTGACCACCCACTAGATTAAAAGAGGGAGAGGGGGGGGGGGGAATTAAAAAAAGTGAAGCTGTAACAAAGAATGAACTGAAGAAGAGACAGAATATATAAAATAATTCACAAAATCTAGCCCTAAATCAGGATTACCATAAAAAATGAGGATGTGTTCCCAAATAAATTAGCATGAAAAAGAAAACAGGGGAAAAGATGTGGGATTAAACATGCCAATCCATACCCTAAAGAAAATTACTGAACAGAAGGGTGCACAGATGTAACAGATTTGAGAATGAAAAGAATGTCCTATACTCTCATCCACATACGATTCTCATAACCCACCAAACTTCTGTCTAATCTAAAACTTCTTCAAACTCAGGAAGTAAAGGACCAGTTTTGTGGACATTGCCTGTGCAGGGAATTGGTTGGTGGGCACCTAGTTCTACCACATGGTAGCTCAACTGGGACTGAAATTTTCTGGACAGGTAGACCCTAAGGTCCACTGCTCACATGTCAAGAATCAGCCCAGTTGGAGTTCTCCAGGTGGCAAAAAAAAAGCCCTTATGTCCAAGAATACTAACAGGGTGCATAGAACGTACACAGGAGCATATGCCTATATATGGGAGGTAGTTTCATCCACCAAGACAATATCATCAGAAAAAGGATACACCAAGGGACCTGATCTTGAATTTCTCTAGTCGCCTCATCTATGATTAGTGGAGAAACAAAAAAACAAAGGCTAAAAGCTGAACCTTGATGGAATCCAATTATTATTGGGAACTCCATATTACCCTCACCCCCTCCAAATAGTTCTTATATTCACTACATTATTGTACAGATCTTTAATTATGTCCACATATTTTTCTTGTCATAATAATATGCTCAATTTATTGACAAGAGCAAAAAATTTACAGTAATTTACTATGAAAAATTATCCATAAAATACGACTAACAACAGGAACAAGAAAAAGAAAAGGAGTGGGTTGGGGACAGGTGACTCTAAAACAGAGAAACCACCATGATTATACACCATGATTATAACATCTTACTACTATTTCATTCATTTCAGATTTTAGTGTTGAATATACCTTGACTCCTGCTGGAGGGGTCCCAGGCTTTGTTGTAGTTGTGTTCCCAAAATTGGACTTTGCTTTCTTTCCTGCAGGCTTTAGTATTTGGAAAGAGCACATCAGAGTCTCATCCACACTCATCATGGCACCTGAATTATCAAACTCCCCGCAGTAATTAGGTGCAGAAAATATTGTTACAAGTTGCCTATTTGCAAAAAACTCATATCCATCCTCCACAACCTGCATAATATGAGAACAACAGTCAGTTAAACTACCCTGGGAAGATTAGTCCAAATCCATGACATAAAACCAGACCATAATTTGAGACCTGGTGAGCACGACAAACAAGGTCAAGATCATGCTTCTGAAGAAATTCTGTCACTTTGTCAGCACCAAAGGTATAAGAGACTCCCCTATCATTCATTCCCCAACCTTGAACATCTTTACTTGGGTCTGCCCAAAGGAGATCACAGAGCAAACCAGTATCTGGGACATCTGTCGGGCGTTGTAGGTTTCGTATATGTTCCAAATTATGAAGGTCAGGAGAAAGGCCTCCATGCATGCATAGAATCTTTTCATCTATGAGTGCTGCCACTGGCAAGCAGTTAAAACAATCAGTGAAGACTTTCCACAGCCTAACGTTGAACCTCCGCTTGCATTCATCATAAAATCCATATATACGGTTTATTGAAGCACACTCATGATTGCCCCTTAAGAGGAAAAAATTTTCTGGATATTTTATTTTATATGCAAGAAGAAGGCAAATGGTCTCCAGGCTTTGCTTGCCGCGATCCACATAATCCCCCAAGAACAGATAATTTGCTTGTGGAGGTAATCCACCATATTCAAAAAGCCTCAACAGATCAGAATACTGACCATGAATGTCACCTGATCAAATTCAAAGTACAATATCAAAAAGGAATATTACAAGATCTCTCTTTCAGCATTGGACAATTAATGCTTCGAAGTAGCATTGGTAGAAAAGGGAACATGTATGGTTAGGTCTCTGTAAATAACAGTATGAATTGCATTTATGGACAAGAAAACGTACAAAGCTATGGAGGAGTGTCCTAACAAATACCATTTTTACTTGAGGTAATTACGAGTTCACCTATGAGTTCATGCAGAAATTACAGCTTATAGTTTTCAAGTTCCCTACGGGTACAGAAATCAACACATCAAACATTATTAACATGCTTTCAGAGTTTCCCCGAAGATGAAGCAAAATTATTTGACCAAGTTGCATGGGTGAAGCATATGTATTAAATTTGAATTCTGTGGCTTTAAACAGGTAAAGGCTATCAATGGGAATTTTATTGTCCACCGGTCATGGACAGTATCACACACTTTCCAATATTATCGCTCCATAGAAATGGAATATATCAAATCCAGAACCTTAGCCAAGAATGGACTAATATGTGCTATTTTTTAGTGTCCAATGGGTTGCATGGGTCACGTGCTTTATATTTTTTGGGTTTATTTTTATAATAAATCAATTCTATAAGCCAAAAATTGGGGATTTAAGTCCTATACGGGATTAAGTAGTTATTTTATGTTTTTTAGTCATTAAGAATATTAGGTTTCTATGTTTTGAGTAATCTAGAAGTCCCTAGTTATGAATTTATTCTTTTCTTAGAGAGCAAGTATTGGTATTAGGTAGTTTTTGAGTCCTATTTTCTTCTGTTTCCTATTTTAGTTGTTTCTATGTAATTGAGTCTTAGCCTCCACTATATATAGAGGCTCTTGTATTGCAGAGAAAATGAAGATGATTAATGATATTTTGTGAGCTTTTCTTGCTGGTTTGTTCCTAAGAAAAAATGTTTCAACAACTGAGATTGTTGTGGGTGAGAAACCTAGGACTGATAGAGTCAACCCCACCCACATCTATCCCTTTTATACTTCTTTTCTCTACTTTCTACTCTTATTCTACTTTTATTTATTCATCATTATTGTCAGAATAAAGTCTCAACCGTCGCTGAACTAAAGAGAACACAACCAAGCTACCGAATCCAGTTACAAGGTTTTCCCAAGAAGAAATTTCGAGTGCTCATCTTCTAGACCAGATCTCTAATTGCTGTAGGATTTTTAGGGTTTTGTTACCCTTCGAGAGAGACTCGATCCAAATATGAGGATCATCTGATGCTCCCAGCTCAAGTTCTTGAAGAATCACCGTTTACTTTTTTTCAACCAGCGTAAGTCTCAACCCAGCAGGCAGAATTGGTTCAGATTTTGATGGTTTTTTTTTTTAATACCCAGGGTGTCCGGATGTTTGACCCGACTAGTCCCTGGGGTCACTATGATACCGGTTACACAGGACCGGATCAGATTTTGATGGTCTGTTCCCTCATATAGGATTTCCATTCGATCCAAAATTCAGCTCCATATGAGCTCTGGTTTGTGAGTTATCGAATCCCCTATCTTCAACCCTATTTTCCAGATTTGAGTTTTCAGTTGAATCTGAAATTGATTTCTGTGTTGGAGTTTATGATGGATTTTACTGGGACTAATTACCCCTTGGTAATTTAGTCTGACATCACTGGTTAACCAAGATACCCCACATACTCCTAAGGTCTTCCAAACTTCTATCGGGACCTCATCGAGGCCTGGTGTCTTGCCTACTTTCATCTTTCTCAAGGCTTCTTTAACTTCCACCCCTCCAACCTTTCGTATATATCTATGATGTATGGCATCTTGATGCATAATAACTTCTTCTGGGTCATGCCTACTCAAACTACCTCCATTTAGTAGGTCACAAATATACTCATCCCATCTCTTCTTAATGTCCTCAACCCTTAACAACACCCTTCCTTCATCACTCTTGATACATCTCACTTGGTCAAAATCTCTACTCATCTTTTCTCTTATCTTAGCTATCTTATAGATAGCTTTTTCCCCTTCATTTGTGTTTAGATTTTTTTTGTTTTTCCTAATAGGTGGGGAGGGGAAGTAGATAGCAGTCAGGAGGCTCGAACTCGAGACCTCTTGGTGAGAATGGGATTTTTGCACACCATAGCTCACCAATTGCGCGAGGCAGTTGTTGCTTGTGTTTAGATTAATATATCGCCATATCGGTCTTCATATTTCTTCAACCTAACTATCCCCACAACCTTCTTACCCTCGTTTCTGGCAGCATTATACCTCTTTTTATCTTCCATCTCTTTAGTCCTTTGTCATGTCTTAAAACTAGCTTTCTTGGACTTAATGGCTGCCTGGACCTCATCATCCCACTACCAAGTCTTCCAAGCACTTAACGACTACCCTTCGCTTCCCTAGGACTTCTTTGGCAACCCTCTTAATACAAGTTATCATCTTATTCCACATCACGTTGGTGTCTCCCTCAAAATTCCAGTTTCATTGTTTGACCACATTATCAATGAATGTACCTAAGGAATATCACCTTTTAGGCTATGTTTGGTAGCCAAGAGAAGAAAAGAAAAGAAAAGACTTCTTGGTTTAAGAATCTCTTTGTGCTTGGCATGTCATGATCTAAGAGAAGATTCAGTTTTTGAATTTTAAAATTCCCTTTGGGAATTGTGAAGTTTTCTTTTGCTCCCAAAAAAAAAAATTCTTGTCAAAAACACAAGAAAACATGAGAAAATATGAAAAGTTTTCTTTTCTTATCTTTTCCTCTCTTCTAATGGTAACCAAACATACATACTTTTTTTATTTTCTCACCATTTCATTTCTTTTCTGCTCTTTTCTTTTCCTTTCTTTTCTAGATTCTTTTTTCTTTTCTTTTCTTTCTTCTCTTGGCTACAAAACATAGCCTTGTGCTTCTCTCATTTTAAAAGAAAGTGTTTAGGCTGTGTTTGGTAGCCAAGAGAAGAAAAGAAAAGAAAAGACTTCCTGGTTTAAGAATTTCTCTTTGTGCTTGTCATGTCATGATCTAAGAGAAGATTCAGTTTTTGAATTTTAAAATTCCCCTTGGGAAATGTGAAGTTTTCTTTTGCTCCCCCAAAAAAAAAATTCTTGTAAAAAACACAAGAAAACATGAAAAGTTTTCTTTTCTTATCTTTTCCTCTCTTCTAATGGTAACCAAACATACATACTTTTTTTATTTTCTCACCATTTCATTTCTTTGCTTCTCTTTTCTTTTCCTTTCTTTTCTAGATTCTTTTTTCTTTTCTTTTCTTCTCTTGGCTACCAAACATAGCCTTAGTCTCCACCACCTTATCTTAGGGTAGATAGGTTCCCTCATCCTACAATTCTACATACTGAAGTACATATCAGGACCACCAATCTATGTTGGGTAGTTAAAACTCCCCAAGAATAACCTTATAGTGCTTACACAACTATCTGTTAGCCCTCCTAGGTAAGAAGAAATCTATTTGGTTGGCATGACACCTAGTTTTACAGGTAACTAAGCGCTTCTCTCTTTTTTGAAAGAAAGTGTTCATGATGGGTAGTGCAAACTATATTGACAACCTCTTTCTCCAACACCATTTTTTATGGATATAAACCTACATCCTAGTCTTTTGACCTCCACTACATCACTCTTTAGATCTTTGTCCACTATTATGCCCACTCCACTTCTATTACTTCGATCTCCCAAATACCAAAATTTAAAGTCGTCCAACGCCTTAACTTTGTTACCCTTCCATCTAGTCTCTTGAATACATGCAATTTTAATCTTTCCTCTCCTCATAACATCTATCAACTCCAAGCTCTTACCCGTTAAGGATCCAATGTTTTAAATATGCTAATCTAATCCTATGCTTCTGGGCTGGATTCTTTCCTCTCACTTGCCCTTGCCTACTAATCACCGGGACCTGGGCGACGACACAGCGCATCGCTTATAGGTGACACCCTATCAATATACGGACAATAAGACATGATGACAATAAATAAAAGAGATCAGAAAACAAAATGATCCATGTTAAAGGTGGTTGGCTGAATATACTAAAGTGTCAGTTGACTACCTAAAACACCAATATAAGAAAATGAGAAAGTAGATATGTATAAATAAAAGGATAAAAGGAAAAGGCACCTAAAGCATTAGAAGATAATCTCAACACAGAATATGACACATAATCAACATGTATATGATGGATAAAAAGGTTTCATACATCACACTCGCACACATATACAACAAATCACACAAGCAAATTGAATCAAATAGATGCACTAAAAAGCATAGATATATCAAGATCAAGGAAGTTAAACTAGAGCGTAGAAGCCAACAATAGAGTAGTATGATAAAAGAGAATAAATAAGCACCCAAAGAGTAATGGCCCTCACGACACAAAAGGTTCTAAGAACCAGCAAATCATTAAAGCATACCAGTTGACAGTAAATAAGTAAAAATTGTGCACAAGGGTTATATGATATGTCCCTTACTATCTAGAGGATTCCGACTAGAGCCGAACGGAAAAAAATGAAATATATTCAAGCACCGTTTGATAACGTTTCTGCTGTTTCTGTGTCTAGAAACGGCTTTTCACATTTCCGGAAACAAAAACGGATTTTTTGATGTTTGATAAATCTGTTTCTGGAAACGTTTTTTACAGACATGATGCCACTAAAAAACCTAACAATATAATCGGATGCCCAAGAGGGAGAGACGGTTCGGTTGCCTCTTTTTAGGTTTAAATAGTGGAGACTTATCAGGCGCAACAGCTTTTTTTTTTTTCCTCTCAAATTCGTTTCTAGAAACGACGAAACAAGTCGGACTTGTTTCAACAAAGTTGTTTCTAGAACTGTAAATAGGCATAAATTTTGATTTATGTTTCTAGAAACGGGTGAAATGGAACAAATTTATCAAACGCTTTTAGGTTGTTTCTCCGTTTCTGGGAACAAGAAAACGCAAAAACAACAGAAACGGAACATTGTCAAACGGTGCCTGAGCTTAGCTTCTACCAATGTTGTGTGCCAGTGGCAGGGGTTTCATGATGATGGAGAGGGGATGTGTAGATTGCAAATCAGCGCTGGGTGTATGGGCAGGGGTGAAGAGCAGCAAACAACATCCCCCACCCAAAAAATAAATAAATAATTTGGCACATGCCTCATCAGCACAAGGTATGGATGCTGATTCCTACAGCGGCGAGTTGAGAATTTGGGTTTGGAGTTTTGCTATTGTTTAGAGATGCAACTGCCATATGAATTTAGAATGTGGTGCTCCAAAGAAGGAAAGAAAGAGGTATAGAAAGAAAACTTTGAGAAAAGAAAAGGTTTAGAATTGTGATCAAGGGAAATACAAACTTTTGGAAAAAGATACGTTGGAAGGTTCACAGGGTCTGATATAATAAAATACTCATATGTAGCCCCTTCTTCCCCAAGAAACCAGAAACACAGACAAGCATGTCAGCCTCTATTGCTCTCTGAGCCTGTATGTCTCTCTCCGGAGACATTTATGTACTCTCCAAAAAGCACTCTGAGGTTTTAGGAAACAATAAAGAAGGTATGGAATTTAAAGAAATTTAAAAATAAATAAATGAATAAATAAATAATAAAGATTTATAAAAAAAAAAAAAGAACAAGAAGAAGAAGAAGAGGGTAAGACAAATAAAGACAAAGCTATGCAAAAGGAAAGAAAACCATTGGGCAAGTAGCCCACTATCACGTGTTTAGGCATTAGCTAACCTAAGGTCCACCAAACATTTTCACTAAGAGTTCCCTGATAAAAGGGTTGATCCAGTTTCAAAAAAACAAAGACCAAAGACACTGTGGGTGCTTTAGTCATTAGAAGAAACAAAATGGTAATAAGCATTGCAGGCTGATAGGTATAGCTGTATAAGTGAGGGACCCATTTATCAAATTTTGGAGGCATCCTAACCAACACCATCGTACATGCCTTGTCATTTTATGTCGTATTCCTTGACAATCAGTTTTAGTTATCTTCTATTTTTGGGCAGCCAACTAATAGGTTCTTCTTAAACGTACATTCATTAATTATCACCCATCAAACGTAGATTTCATAACCAAAAAAGAGCTGACATTTCAAAAATATGGAAATCAATAAATTAATAATCACCTTTGAAAATCTAATTCCCTAGTAATAAGGAACTGTTAAAACCCACTAATCAAGGAGCTAATTAGCAGCCCACCAATAAAATATTTCCCTTTTTACCAAGAAATATTTCAACTCAAGTCTTAGAGTTTACTCATTATCTAACCCAGACAAGAGGTTCGACTATTTAGGTCAAACAGTTTTCTGAAAAGCAGATAATTCAGATGATTCTCAGGGCACTAACCTGAGATCATGTGTGAGCAATAATACAAATGGAAAACTTTTCTATTTGGACCTCTAGAACAAACATTGGGTGGAATGCCTATAATATCCTTGTTGTTGGTGGGTTCTAGAGTCTGCAATATATACGTATGGGAGTCCCCCCCTCCCAGGCAGGATCTGAAATTCTGGTCGACTAGAAAAGATGTCGATTATCCATAAACCAAACCTCAAATGGAGCTGAATTTTTTGATTGGAGATCCTATATGAAGGAACAAGCCATAAAAATTTGAGCAAATTCTATCAAGTGGATTGAGAGATCTGCTGGATTTTGGTGATTCTTCAAGAAATAGGGCTGGAAGCGATGGATGATAGTCAAATTTGGATCAAGTGGTACTCCTAAGGTCCTCAACAAATCGTCAAAATCCTACAGCGATTAGAAATCTGATCTGGAAGTTATGCACTCGAACATTCTTCCCAGGAAAGCACTGTAACTGAAAATCGATAGGTCGTGTGTGCATCTCTGATCAGCAATCTTGAAGGGCTGCAAGTCTTCAAACAATCTTGTAATAGCTCTCAAAACAATCTCTCCCTAGTCAGATAAAGAAGAAAAGAAAAACTGATGGAGGGTTGAGAAGGGTGGAGAAGAATTAATGAATGAGCATCTCATCCAACTGAATTCCACAGCACAATAACAAAAGCCATCTTTTTTGTTTAACTCAAATCTTCATTAACTTCTCAATTGATTACAGCAGCTCCTCATAAAGGAGTGAGTTCAGCTTACAATAAGAAAGTAATAAAATAGGAAAATAAAATAAGAATGAAATCTAACATAGACTTTCCTAACAACGAACTACTTGTTAACCAAGTAAATATAAAAATAGAAACTCCTAATAATCTAATATCTCCTAACAAATAATTCTAGCTTGCTAACCAAGAAAACCAAAAAAGGAAACAAATCTTGCTGAACTTGATAGGCAGATCTTGAACTATCCTAGACTTCTACCTTCTAAATCAGATGGGACAGTTGGCATAATTCTAGATGATCCTTTTGAAAACCAAAACTTGCTAAGAAAAATACTATTTACGTGTTACTGTTCACATACACCAGTTATCAAAGCTGCTGGACTGGCTGGATCAATGACTGCTTGGGCTGGCTGTTTGGGCTCTTCTAGAAGACTAATTAGGGAAGTAAAATATGCACTATTCAAGGGGCTGCTATGCTGGTTCGATGGCTATAGGAGTGGACCGGCATAGGTGCAAAATTGGGGCCAACAAGGCTGGCTCGATGGGACGAAACCAGGTCCAGACTTGGGACAGAAATGAACCATGTTTTGGTCAGTTCGAGTCCTCCTTTTGACAGCCCTACCTACATCAACTCCTCTATTGAATATTTAGTCTGTTAGAGCAAGAAAAATTCAAGATGGCGGGAACTAAGGATTTAAATCAGTATCATAGAATAGATCATAGTTGTCAAGGAGTCGCCTAGGCACCGCCTAGGTGTCCAGGCTCTTTGATCTATGTTTGTTTCTTTGTTTTTTGATGAATCTGCTTATATTATACCCTATAATTTGTTTATTATATGTAGATTTTCTGATATTAAACCATTACTAACTAGCATAAGTATATCATACTGCATTGATATGGCTTCTATTTTGCATATAAACATAATCATATAAAATTATCATTCCTATATTTTATATAGTCATATACTGCATGCCAAAGGTTAGGCAATGCTTAGGCAAACGCCTTGTTACCCCTCCAATGCCTTGGGTCACCTAGTTGCCTTGACAACCATGGAACAGATTGTTCATGACCAATACCAGACTGGGTTATTCCAAATCAGACAATCCAAGCAAAGGGTTGGCCAGGCCAGTAAAAAATCCCAATACCAGTACTAGATCGGCCAATCCAATAAACATGATAGACAAAATAAGTGCCATCTGATACCAATACAGATTGGACAATCTGAGTGATCCAATATCAATCTGTAAAACCATGCTATCTACACCTACCAGGACTGTTGCAACATTACCCTCATATGTAGAAGTGTCTTCATTTTCATAAAGAGTTCTGGTATCCCCCTCAGCAGATACAAACCATTGGAACTCAAACCATCTTTAATCTACCTTTTGCTTTTAGTACTTGACGAAGTCTCAAGGCTTAGTATTTAGTATTTGCTTCAATGTGACAAACATGGTATGCTACATTCAAGACCAGATTAGTTGCAATCTGATGGAAATTAGCAACAAAATGCAGTAAACCCATTTTCTTTAAGACCTCATAAAAGGCCACACATTCCTACAATGCATCTTCTCATATGTTCCCCAAAGCCTACCTGTCCACACAATGCATTAACAACTTAACTTCCTTAAATGCAACAGATTATGTTCATTTCCACTTTTTCACCTCATAAAACTTATTGATGGTAATATTTTGGCACCTGGCTTAGGATCTCTCATATTGACTAGTAAAATAGTCAGTACAACAACAACAACACAACTTAGCCTTATCCCAACTGAATGGGGTCAGCTACATAGATCCAAGGGCTAAATATATATATATATATATATTATAAATTATAAATTTTGGACATCCCACTCACAAATCGGCCACCCGGATCATAGCCTTCCAAGTAGTTCTGTTCGATACCATACTTGAGTGAAGACTTAACTTTTGCATGTCTCTTCTTATTAACTCATCTATGGTCGTTTTTGGCCTACCTCTGGCCCTTTTAGCTCTATCCATCTGCATCTAGTCACTCCTCCATATAGGGGCATCCAAAGGCCTCCTTTGAACATGCCCAAACCATCATAACCGACATTCTCTGAGCTTATCTTGAATTGGTGCAATTCCTAAATCGGTTCTAATCTGGTCATTTCTTATTCTATCTCTCAGGGTTTTCCCGCACATCCATCTCAACATCGTCATCTCCGCCACATTCAACTTATCTATGTTACGCTTCTTGACTGCCCAACATTCAGCACCATACATCATAACCGGTCTTATTACAGTCCTATAGAATTTTCCCTTAAGCTTTAGAGCAATCCGTCAACCACATAACACTCCAGACGCCCCTCTCCATTTCATCCATCATACCTTAATTTTGTGGGAAACAACATCATCAATCTCACCTTCCTTGTTTAAGGTAGAGCCCAGTATTTAAAGCAGTCACTTTGTGGGATCTCTCTCCCCTCAATTTTCATTGCCTCGCCATCAATCCTCAATCGACTGAAGTTACACATCATATATTCCGTCTTCGTTCTACTTATCTTAAGACCTCTCGATTCCAAAGTGTATCTCCATAGTTCCAACTTATTGTTAATTTCTGCCACCGTTTTACCGACCAAAACAATATCATCTGCAAAAAGCATACACCACGAGATCTCTCCTTGAAAATCCCTGATTAAATCATCCATGATTAGAGTAAATAGGTAGGGGCTCAATGCGGATCCTTGATGTAGCCCGATAGTAATTGGGAACTAAGCTCTCTGGACTCTCACTGATCTCACACTAATTACCACATCACCATACATGTCTTTAATTACATCCACATATTTACTTGACACCCCTTTCTTCTCTAGAACTTGCTAGATTAAATCTCTAGGGACCCTGTCAAACTTTTTCTAGGTCGACAAATACCATATGAAGATCCCTCTTGTAGGTTCTGGATTTTTCAATAAGCCTTCTAAGAAGGTAAATCGCCTCTGTAGTGGATCTCCTAGGCATGAAACTAAATTGGTTCCCTGAGATATTGGTTTCTCTTCTTATGCGAACCTCTATTACCTTTTCCCAAAGTTTCATAGTATGGCTCATAAGTTTTATGCCTCTATAATTGTTGCAGCTCTGAATATCGCCTTTATTCTTATAAATTGGGACAATAACACTTCTCCTCCACTCATCCGGTATCTTTTTCGTGCTCATGATCTTATTAAACAGCATGGTTAACCAAACAACCCCACGTGATCCCAAACTCTTCCACACTTCAATTAGGACCTCATCCGGACCAAGAGTCTTCCCTACCTTCATCTTCCTTAGGGCTTCAATAACTTCGGTCACTCCTATCTTACGTACATACTTGTGATTCTTGTTGTCAAGCAGAATACTCGAACCACTCCTATTAGGGTTGTCTCCATTAAGAAGGTTACAAAAATACTCATCCCATCTCTTCTTTATGTCTTCATCATTCACAAGCACTCTACCCTCCTCATTCTTAATACAACGGACATAGTCGAGATCCTGCTCTTCCTTTCCCGAAATTTAGCTATCCTATAAATAGCCTTTTCCCCTTCCTTGGTATTTAAATTTTTGTAGAAGTCATCATATTTCCTCGCCCTTGTTTTTCTCATAATCTTTCTTGCCTTGTTTCTGGTGGCCTTATATCTCTCTTTATCTTCAGCTTCCCCAGTCCTTTGCCAGATCTTAAAATTATCTTTCTTAGTCTTGATGGCAACTTAAACCTCCTCATCCCACCACCAAGTCTCACTAGGGGCCAACTTAGTACCCTTAGACACCCCTAGAATCTCCTTAGCAACTTTCTTAATGCAATCCGTCATTTCATTCCACATCGTGTTGGCGTCCCCCATCATACTCCCACTTCCCCTGCTTCACCACATTATTTGTAAAAGACCTCACTGACTTACCTTTCAATCTCCACCACCTAACTTTAGGGCAAACATGTTTCCTTGGTGTCTTCTTCGATAAACGGAAGCACAAGTCCAAGATCAACAATCTATGTTAAGAGGTTAAACTCTCCCCAGGAATGACCTTACAGTCCTTACACATCCATCTATCATGCCTTCTAGTGAGGAAAAAGTCTATTTGACTAAAATGCTGTCAACTTTTGTAGGTAATTAAGTGTTCTTCCCTTTTCACGAAAAAAGTGTTAACAATGGATAAATCGTAGGCGGTTGCGAAGTCCAAAACTGAGGTTCCCTCCTCATTCCTCTCCCCCACTCCACACCCTCCATGCACTTCCACATAACCTCTCCTATCTTTACCAATGTGTTCATTCAGATCGCCTCCCATAATAATTTTTTCATCTAGTCCAAAGCTATGCATCAATTCATCCATGTGTTTCCAAAATTGTAGCTTGCAGCTCTCATCCAACCCTGCCTGGGGGACATAAATGCTAATAATGTTGACCACTTCTTTATCTAACACCAGCTTTAAGGAAATGATACTATCTCCCACTCGTTTAACATCTACCACATCGTTCTTCAGATCTTTATCCACCACTATGCCAACACCACCTCTACCACTTTGGTCTCCCACATACCAAAGTTTAAATTCGTCCAACATCTTAGCTTTCATCCCTTTCCATCTAGTCTCTTGGAGACATGCAATGTTAATCCTTCTCCTCCTTATGACATCTATCAACTCCAAACTCTTGCCCGTTAGTGAACCAATGTTCTAAGAGGCAAGATGTAAAACAGTGTGGAGCAATTAATTAGTTTCCTTAGTCTCACGCCTAGGAAAATTACAACAGGATTTCATCCACCTGTAAAATCTGCAAAAGGTGAGAGATAATACATCAAGCTCCAACTACACATCATAGAACAAAACCCAAACTTCCCTTTCACCTCTGTTTTCTCATCTGAGAATGGTAAGAGCCAGGATAGTTCAACTCCATAGCATGTTGGCCCATAAATTCTTTAAGAATAACTAAATATTTCATTCATAAACACCAAAGATTTGCAACATATCAAACATCTTCAAAAAGGGGATAAAAATGTTACATATTTCAAATCATCCACCAACAGAAATACTCAAGTACCTGCCATAGTTCCTTGTAGTCCTAAATAAATCCATATTTAAATCATTGTCATTTGCTTCTGCCACTAGTAACAAAGAGCCTACCAATACTTGTCTACCTCTTCCATGTTGACATTCAACAGCAATTTCTGATTATTGGCCTATATCCTTCCATGGGCTCGGATTGTAACCATAGACGTAGCCTTGTCTCATAATAAATATATTAGGCTGTGTTTGGATTGGCGGGGAACTGAATCACCATTTGTAGATAGGGAGTGACAACTTTCTTTTTTGGTAAACAGTAATCTATTGCGAAAAGGAGCCAGAGGAGCACGATGCATCCTGAATTAAATCCTGGAGCCAAGGAATGGAGAGCTGCCAAGTTGTCTTACATGGCAGAGACACGGCCTTCCAGGCTAGGAAATGTGCAGCACGATTTGCATTCCTAGAAATGTAAAGGAAAGAACATTCGGAAAAAGAAAGAGCAAGATGTCTAATGTCTTGAATCGCATAGGAGAGGGTCTTGCTTGCTGCTGGAGAAGGTTGACTAGAATGGAGTTGTCCGATTCCACAAGAATGTCAGCGACCCAAGCTCCTTAGCCTGCAATAACCCGAGATCAAGAGTGAGAGTTTCACCCACCAAACTGTCATCAAATGAGGCTCGTTCTGAGCTTGCAAAGCCTGGGAATCCCATGTGAATTCTGAAGTCTACACCGAGAACACCCTCAGATGACTCTGTTGGAAGAGCACAGTCACAGTTAATTTTTACCAAGCCTGATAAAGGAGGAATTCGAGACTGCTGGCTGCCTTCGTGTTGCTGGGAAGAAGAGCTGATTGAGTGGTAGGAGTATAGTTTGCCGACCAAAACTCATCGAAGGCCTTTTGGGTTTGAGTAAAGACCTTAATGGGCGACCAATCCCTGCAACTGAAAATTGCATCATTGCAGGCCAGCCCAAGATACCAGAAGACAAAGGAACACAAGCTTAATGTTTCACCCGCTTGCATTCCAGAAGAAAATTGAATCTGATCTTTAGCCTTACCATTGGCAGGAACAATAAATGATAGATTGGCAGGTGACGCTTCAAATGGCCCTCGATAGGGGATGACAACCAACAGGTTGAGTTATGTGTCCCAAGGCAAACTAAGAGTCTACATGTGGCACAGCAATCAAGCGAGCTCGACAGCAGACTCACCAAAGATCCTAAGCACCAATCTGAGCCACAGGATCCAAGATCAGCATTGATCTCACTTGGTCCATTGATCATTTTGATGAACTTGATCTCAAGAAATTAGGGTTTTACATTTCTTGTCCCACATGAGAGAACAAAGAATTACATGAATCCAAAACAAATAACTGAGGTCTCTGAACTGAAGTTCTTCTCCAACTTAAATAAACATTGAACAAACAAGACCACATCCTAAAACTGAACTAAGACCAATTATGTATCCAGAAATTGAATAAAAAAATAGATACACAAGGATAATATGCAAGGGGTAATAATAAGCAACTTAGTTGGCGACTTGGTGTACTCAAGAGGTAGTTATTCGCTACTGTTTCACCTAAGAGCTCGAACTATTAGGAAAGAGCAGCATTGATGTCCACATCCATGCTCCCCCACACGTACAGGCCAAGATCCCATGGTCCTTGCACATGGAGCGCACACGACATTTCATTTGTGCAGCATCGAGGGAGTAAATATCGGGAAAACTCATCCGATGCACTTCCTAAGGGTCAAACACTTGACCTTCCTCGCTCTGATACCATGTTTGCTACCGTTTCACTTAAAAGCTCGAACTATTAGGTAAGGACAGTGTCAATATATACATCAACAGTAGCCGGCCTCTTTTATCACAAGAAAATTTGTAGCGATCAATCAAGATCCCCTCTTCATTCGTAATCACTGATGAATAGGCCTGTATACCCATTACATAACCTACCACTCTGACTTGGTTAAAACCACTGCTACATGACTTCTACCTATCAAAATAACTAACCCACTAACCTCTTAAGGTTACAAGTTACAGTAACTGACTGTAATAAGCATACCGATCACCATGGCATATGTAAATAGCCCATGCATGGTGTGCATGGCACAAGACGCACGTGACATCTATTCTCTGTTTTGTCCTTCCTTTTTGAACTTTATCAAATATCAAAATCTCTGTAGAAACTCAAATCTCTCCTCTCTACTGAAGCCCTTCCATTTAAACAGCTGCTCAGCGGAGATTCCATTTCTAATGTACGACCAAGTTTCCCGTTTGTATCTATTACAGATGACTTATTTTGGACACCAGGCTGGTCAATCCTCACACAAATAATATCATCATTGTTTGTTTTCTTGGCAATATCACTGTACAGTAGGTCATGTTGGGCAATTAGACAAAAAAAAAAAAAAAAGAGCTCACTCATGGGAATTGTTTCTATCGTCAGCTTTATTTTGGCTGTAGCAAGGTACCAATAATACACTGCTGCAGTAAAATTTGATTGATCTGGAACCAAAAGTAACCTGTGACATCATCTTCCCACTATCAAGAATTTTCTGAGCAGTGAATGGCGATGAACCATGACAATGAAGAACTAGACAGTCCAAGAACAATGTCTAAGGCAGACACTGGTTGATCACTTGAGGTTGTGTTATGGAAACATAAAAGCCCATTCAAAGAAAGGGTGAAACCCTTGCCGCACCGCCCCCCCACCCCCCCCCCCAAAAAAAAAAAATGAAGAATTGAACTCATTATGTCATTAGGCCCTAAAATGCAACCACAGATGATGATCAAACTGCAAATTACACATCAGAACTGCAAGTAAACTAGAACTCTGCCAAAATCCTAAAGAGAAGTAACTGAAACACTCAGGCATAAGTGCATAACAAATGTTTTATGCCAATTACCAAATTGGAAAAATTACATTGATTACAAAATACAAATTTTAGATTAGTATAGAAGTTACTTTGAAGTACTGTCGAGCAACAAGGATGATAAGCCCAATATGGATTCATCAGCTAAAACAATTAAAATGTAGACACTTAAATCACCAAACTCATACTGGTAGAAGAATGACACACTAAACCTTTCCACAACCCAAATCAGGAGGCAATCCAGAGAAATGACAACAAAACTATTCTGTCAATGGTCTGAAACAGCCAACCACTATCTAGCATACACACCTTCATGGATACTATGGGAGAAGAACACCACCCTCCCATAATGGGCATAATAGAAGCCTATAGTAAAACCAGTTGCATGTGGCCTTCCCCCCCCCCCCCCCTTTGTCCCCCTTTTGGGGGTGGGGGGACAACATCATGGCATACTTACTACTACTTGTTATAGATAAAATTCTTCTATAACACAGTGAATATAATAAATTTCGGAAGAAGCAATATACGCCATATCCATGAAAGATATTCCTTAGTTGAATCACCTTGAGAAAATTTTCTGTCCTGCAAACGGTTAATACCATAAACTAGGTTCAGAATCCATCTTAGGCGGCTAAGGCGGTTAACCGCTCTCCCCAGAAACTCAGAATGAAATTTAATTTAAAATTTTAAAGAGATTCCTGAGCAGTGCACATTTAAAAAGAAGTAATTCAGCCAGTACCCAAAACTGGTATATCCGACTCCATATTCCTAACTTAAGCACAGTTCGTTTCGGCAGACGCAAGTTAATTCATACCCAGAAAAGATATTTCTTGAAGGAAATCAGAAATTGAAGGGAATCCGTTTCAACACAACCAATTAAATCCACACCTAGAGTCTAGAAGAGGTATTGAAGAAAACGGAATGTGGGATGGACAAAAAATTACCGCAAATCTTGATGGGCGCCTCAAGTTCCAATAGATTGGGCTGCTGCAAGAAAATGTCTTTGGATACAATACAGAGCTGCCGGATCTCCGATTCTGAGAGCTGGACCTGCTTCCCCGGACGACCTCGAACTTCTAGAAGCCGATTGATTATGTCATCGAGAACAGCAGGGTCCATCCCGCAGTTGCCCCAAACGCAATCTCTCCCCCGCAGCAACCAAATTTGATAATAATTGCAAAAGAAAAATGGGAAAGCAGAGCCAAAAACCCTTTTTTTAATGTTCTTCTGTTCTACTTTATCTTCTTTTATTCCACTCGTGTAAGAGGCAAGAGAAGGGTTAAATCATTTGGAGATGAGAAAGCTGAGAAATCTTTATCTTACTTTATCTTTGGCCTTGGCTTTCTCCCCCTCTGAGAACCGAAGAGCTTTTGAAACATTCCCCTCAATCGCTTATTTAAAGCAACAACTAAGAGATTCCTATAAACTGAGAGAGCGACCGGTCGAGATAGAGAAGAAGAGCAAGCTTTGTTCGTAACTTTAATGGCAAAGCAAGAGCGAAGTTGCTGATCTAGAGAGGAAGAGGGAGAGAGAAGGAAAGCTCAGGACTACGGTTTGTACCGCCGCCGGTGACCCACTAGAAAACCCTTTATACCGGGACCGGCATCGAAACCGTCCGTACTTGCTTTTAAGTACTGTGAAACCGCACAGGAATTTATCACTAAAAAATCTAATTTAGTAAAACCCTGGTTAAAATTACACAAATGCCCATATGAAATTACTTTTGTGGTCTTTCTTTCCGGAAAGAAGTAAACAGCCCTTCAATGGGAACGAGGTTTCTAGTGTATATCCAACGGTCAGAAATGCTTAGACATAGAGCCCAAGGTGGTTACACATAACCCAAGGTATTTCTGGGTGTTTGATTAATGTCAGACGCCCTTGTTATGCCACAGAAGATTCAAGTCCCTTGGAGGATTTTGAGGTGCACGCCCAAGTCCTCCTAGTCAAGGATGAGCGTTGGGCCTCCAGCATGGTTGTAGAGGATTTGAATCCCAATAAACTAGCAGGTTGCATCAATGATGGTATGAAATAGAGGTATCATAAAGGAAGGGCAATAGATCATTTAAAAAAGGGAAGAGAGATAAACACAATGAGCACTATCTTATAATACATCAATGGTGGGCGTCAAAGGGGAGAAAAGAGATAAACACTTATGATATGCAAATGGTGTGCCAGCCACAAAGGGGGACAAAATAATGCCCCCACCCTTTGTGAAATATCAAAACCATATCCTCAAAGATGCCCATATGCACCCCCTCTCTTGTTGGCTCCTTTGGTGGTGCATATGGCACGATTAGAGAACGTTTTTTCGTTTTAGATATAATCCCCCTACAATGAATCAGAGTTGGTAAAATAGCTCTTTGATGGGGAACTACTTCTTTGATGGGCATCGTAATGGTTCTATTTGGCATATTCTTATGTATTACTTGGAAGATTTATAATTCTTCCGTTTTATTGGATGGAATTTCAACAAGTCCTCTATAATCAATTGTTGAAAATAACAAGTCAACTCATGCGGGGAAATTTTTCAGTCCGGTCTATGTCTTTAGGTCAAAACAAGAAATCTATGAGCCTTTAATAGACGTCAGTCTGTGTCTTGCAAGATTTATTTATTGGTATATGGTGCTTCTCTAGGGTCTACTAGGAAAGCCTGCTTAGACATTATTTTTCAAAGTTTTAAATGATCTTTCAAACCAGTGATCATTTTCGACGGTGGAAATCATGTTTTCTTTTCTCTTTGATTCATTCTATGGGTAAAGGATTTGGAATCAGATAATCTTTATTGTTAGATATAAATCGAGTCTATTGGGTTCTTATTACCTTTTCTTAAAAGAGCAATTCAGTACACAATGCTCCTACTATCTATTAATCATGTTCAATATATTTATCATTGCCTTTTTTTTTTTATTAATTAATGAAATAGTAAAAAATCAACTTGGCTTAGTGTGATTCGAAATTGTGATTTTCTCTAACCCCATCAACAAACAAAGACAGCAAAAAACTCAAGCTTAGTACTGTTCAAGTTCAATGAGCTACTTTCTGTCCATTCAAATTGCACGATAGCTTCCGTCTTCTTTTTTATCTCACTTCTTCAAGAAAAGTATTACTAGGTAATTTCTCGAAGCTTACATCATGTAGAAAGATGATCAAGTTTATTGAATCAAAACTCCATAAAAAAATTATATATTCACAATTCTAATTTCTAGGGCTCCAAACAATTCCGATCAAATCTGATCTACCGATGGGAGCCAATCCTATATCTGATTCCTCACTCTTAAACCTTAATTTGTTGTTCATGAACAGTTTTAATATTAATGATCTTGAATTTATTGTTAGAATTTTGACTCAGATTTTTTTCAAATGACGCAGAATAGTTATCTGGCGACTTTTTCTAGGAAAATTGTACATTAGTCCATGTACATGTCTCTGTGACCTATGCTCCCAGATATTGACACTTCATATGACAAAGACAATCAAGTAATGGAGACTCATGAGCCACATTAATGTCTTAATTGAATTTTTAAAGAAATTGATTATCTGAAAAACAAAAACACATCATCAAGTGGGTTCTTCTCTTTTCATCGATTAAACCATAGAAAATAATTAAATACACTTAGAATCTAGGTAAATATAGCTTAAGAAATACTCGTCTTTCTTCATCCCTCCCTTATATACAACTACAATGATGATCACATCGCATGGTTTCGGTTTCTATTGATTTCATAAAATCTCAAATCAAAATCAAACCAATAAAGTTTAGTAAATTTTGATCGTTCAACGAATTTAGACTAAACTTTGACACCGTTAGCCATATTATTTTTTGAGAAATGATAGTGACGGCTCTTTTCTTATATCCTTGACCTTTACAATAAGAATAACTATCTCATGAAAGACCAATCAAGCCAGACAAAATACTGGTAGTCTTATTTTGAATATTGAATGTTAAGCTAAAAGTATGAGGTTTCCTTTGGATTCAAATCTCTTGTATTATTAATTCAGTTGTAGTGGTTGGTGGTTAGTGATTAGTGGTTAGTGGTTATTGTTTCAAAATTGAATGTAGGTCAACTTTGAACTTTATTTTGGTTGGATGTGGATCACCCATAGCTCCCACTTGCAATAGTTGTGTTTATGAGTTTTAAAAATAAATTTTGAATAAAAGAAAGGAACTTTGTGCATCTGTGTCTCTTACGCCTAGACATAACTGGGCATGAAAATACCTAATGCATGTGGGGTAGTTTGGTCATTTTATTCCTAGTTGTGTGTGGATATAAGGAACACCAGAATACCATATGACAAGGTTTTTTCTCCCTTTTCAATATTACCATTTTACCCTAATAGCTTGAGACATTGATAATCTCATTTTCCTCCCAGAATCAAGACAAAACATTGTAGAGGCCAGAATTTTGGTCCATCCTACCCTATTAGTCAACCCATCAGCCATGTCAATACGGGCTCCTCTGTGGCGCGGCATAGTGTGCAGTTCACATTTGATGGCTGAGAACCTCTTGAAGTGTGTGTTCGTGTGTTGAGATATGTGCCCAGAGCTCCCAATCATTATATATTCACACACCATACCGCGCCACAGGGGAACCAGATCCCATGTCAATAGCATCAGCCATTGCAACAAAGTTTGGTTCATTTAATTTGCGTGGTGAATGAGTAAATGGGTATCAACTGGTTTGGTTCTGGCTAAAATGTATGGTTATGCTTCAGGTCATGAACAAAAACCAAAGTGAATATAATGGTTTAAATTATTTTAAATATAAACTGATTGGTTTTGATATCGTTCAATCGGATCATTCAGTTTCTATCATCCAATCTTTATGGTTTTCATTCAATTTGTCTATGCAATTCTGAAACTAGTTAGGGTCAACCTCAGGCATGGGAGAGATAATAATAACTCATGTGCTGCCAAGTGGCAAATATTAAAGCATTATACTTCACTAGGTTTAGTGATGCCTAAAAAACTTATTTTTCTCTAATAATAATAAGGGCAGAGTTTTCTGTACACAAGAGGCCTCTGAGCCCACACATAGGGGTGTGCGCCTCTAGGAGGATGATGGTGGTCATTCATCATTGCGTGCTCCCTATGTCTATGGCGCATCCTATGTCTAAGGCGTAGGGGTCTCTCGCAAATAGAAAACTTTGCCCCTAATAATAATGGAAGTATTTGCCTTCTAACATTATATCATTAGTTTCTTATGGGAAATGTCCAAAGCTATGGTAATGGAATTTACATAATTATTGCTTTCAAGGGTAAGAAGTGACTCTATCAATGATTTGCCAAATGTTCTTAGAACACCTCTGAAAGAATTTTACCAAACACTATTCTTTAGCCAAAGAACATTCTCACAGTACGAAAGCAACATATGTATAGCCCTGCTCTTTAGACCCAGTTTATTGATCAGTCGATTTGGTTTGATCTTGCAGGCTCAGAACTGAAATGGATTGATGCTAGTGCCTTGTGATATATAACGGTAAGGGTGATGTCAAATGCAGGGTGGCCGGATAAGATTGAGTTGGTACCCGAGAAGATTCACACGCTAAAGTCGTGCCCTTGCACATATCACAAGGCCATGTATGAATAGGGAAGGTATGTTATCATGTTTGAATGATATGAACTTGATTTACAACACGTGGCGAGAGTAAAGTATATGTTAAGACTCCGTTTTCCTCCAAAATACGGTCTGGTTGGCTTGTTTGGCCAACTGGCGGGTGTCACCGGTAGGTGCGAGATCCACCAGTATGAGCCACCTATTGGAGTATTGTGGACCCCAGTATGCCCAGCTTAGATGAGCACATGTATTTTGATCTCCTCGTCTTAATGAGGTCTTATATGCCTAATGATGCCGAGTGCATCACCCGAGAATGTGATTTAATGTATTTGGGTCCATAAATGGACAAAACCAAATGGATCTTAGAAGATATTTATTGGCTAGGGTATAAATAGTCTTTATATCTCTCTCTCCCTCATTTATGATTTCAGGAAGTTGGTGAGAGGAGTAAAGAGGTGGGAGAAAGAGTATGAAGAAGAGGAAGACTAGGGAAGAGGCTTCCCCCTTGGATTCTGGAGTTGCATCTTACCTTTTCGTCGTCGGAACAGTGTCTGGTGTCTTGAGATTTATATCTTGAGGTAAGTAACACCATAAACCCTTGAGATATGATGAAACCCTTGTGTGTATGGTTGAATCTAGGGAATAACGAAACCAATGTCTGTTTTCCTAGAAGGATTTAAGAAGAAAACAAAGATTTTGGAGATTATTGAAGTGACATTTGAGTTTGGGGAAGAGAAATCTCAAGATTTGGGGTTTTCAAGTAAAGGTATAATTCTTTTCCCCGAAATCTTGTTAATGACTTAGATCCATGGTACAATCAAGTAGATGAGGCTTAGAATATGTGAAAAATGAAGTGGGAACCACCCTATTGGGGTTCCAAGGGGTGGAATAAAGAAGAGAAGGACAACAACAAAATCTGAGAAAATTGATAAGGAAGATCGACGGGTGGCTGACCCCGCGGTGAGACTTACTAGTCATGCCTGTCCCCTATGGTTCTACCAATGGGTAAGACCGGCAGATGCTAGACCCACTAGTATGACCTGTCAATTTGGGCAGATTACATAGGTAGGTTCTCTTACCCACCTATATGACCCACCTGTAGCCCAAATGAGCTCCAATTGAACTCAAAGTCACTGACAACCTACTTTATGCTATTTTACACGTCAAAACCATGTCCTACATCATTTATAGTCCTGATTTGAATGTATTTCTAAATTCTTTATTTATGCTAGGTTTCGAGAAACTCATATTCTTACTCCAGATCTTACCCGTACCATGAGTGCAGATTCTTCCACAAGAATAGGTAAGTGGGAAGAAGACTTTGATCTTAATTTTCAGAGTGTTTTTGGCATTCTATGCAATCATAGACTATATTTATATTTCGATTTCCATTCCCATGCATATGTTGATGTAAAAATGATGCATTTAAAATTGAACATATTGTATCTTAAATTCCATATGCATGATTACTTGCTTAAAATCTTGAGAATGGATGTATCATATGATGAATATGATGCCAATTTATCGAATATGTGTGGGATTTGTAGATTAGATGCCGTAACCGACTTGAAAACAAATGCATTGGTATATCATGGAATGGGACATGAAAGTACTATGTAGTTGTACTATCTCATATAAAAGCATGTGATTAGGATTTCATATTCTCTCGTGCTACGATCCTTCCCAACAGGGGTTTACGTGTTGGGTTATCACTGGGGGAAAGCGTCAGTCATGGACCATCGTGGTGGTTAGAAGTACGTCTGACTGATCAATAGGACAGTTAGAAAGCTTAGTGATATATTCAGAGGGTCAGTTATACTACTTTTAATTTCTACTATGGTTCGGCCATGATTTACTTCTATGTTGTGGTTCAACCATGATTTACTTTTTCGAGTGCTCACGATGGGCCTTCTCCGACAACCCTATGGGCGTATCACAGGATAGAGAATGGGTCTCGAACCTGGGGCATACGCTCGTTGTGGTTGTGAGTAGTACGTTACCTATGACTTAGTATGTTTATTAGGTGGAATATGTTTAAAATGAATCTCATGCATATAGTATCATTTGTTTGCATTTGCTTGTGTGCATCTTTTTTTTCATTTACTGAGCTAGTGAGCTCACCCCTCGTGTACATACATTTTTAGATGATTTTATAGGTTATTCCATAGAGGAGCCCGTGCCGAGTCCCACCAACAAAACCCCAGTGGGGGATTAGTAGGTCCCCGAAGAATTCAAACATGGTGTCGGTTACCTGTGTGAGGATTGTATTACAGGGCAACAGTGACAGATTCCATTTACTGTACTCGTTTTTATTCTTTTGGTATATTTCTCTTTTTGTGCTCTTGATAGTTTAAATTGTTATTTCTTGTATAAATGTCATGCCTACGGGTCCACATGTAATTATACTATATATACCAATTTGGGTATCAAGAGTATATAGAGAATTACACAAATAACTATTTATGACAAGACTTCCATTGAACTAAAATATTATATTTCATGATTACTTGTGGCTTGCTGTGCTGTGGTTATTGTGTCTGATGATCCTTGTGGTTTTGGGTTACTCGGAGGGAACCCAGTCATTGGTTCGGTTCTATGTGAATGGGGCGTGACAACATGCATATTGGAACTAGAGGTTGACTTGCCTCCATAACTATGTGAACAAAACCCAAAGATAGTAGTTGGAAAAATGGGAAAGAATTAGTGAAAATAACATTTAAGGTAGGGGTGAAAGTTTGACCCTGATGGCCTGAACCCGCTTTGGCCCGCCCTGAGTTTGAGGGCTAAGATTTCTGACCCATAGGGTGGGTTAGGATTGAAAAAATTGACCTTGGGTTAGGGTTGGGTCAATCCTAAGTTGAAGTCTAGGTCAAGCCCTACCCAACCTTGATTTTAACGCTAATTTATATAATATAATTTAGGGCTCTCATCCTATTATTTTATTTAGAACATAAAATTTGGGTCATTGATTCTTATGGTCAATTAGGGTTAACCTGACCCTAGCAAAAATTAGGGCCAACTCGGCCTAATCAAGGTCAATTAGGGCTGAGTTGGCATGAGTCCTATAGGGTTTGGTCTAGGCATGAGTTTGACAGGATTGAGTTTTGGGGACCTGGGGTTGAATTAGGGTTTTAAAAAACTCAGCCCAACTCAACCATTACACAACACAAAGACTTGAGGTTGTAGTTTTGTCCTAGCCATTACTTGATAAGATTGATCCCTACTAATTCGTAACAATAATTAGGGAGATTGTTCAATAAATATAACTCAACTATCCAAGGGTGTCAATTAAAAAAAATTTTTTTTTTTTGAAATGAACCAAATTAACTAAATCGAATCAAGCCGAATTGATTCGGTTAAATTCAATTTGAGTATATGATTATTCATCTTGGTTCGGATTGATTACAGTTAAGGGTACACAAACTATAAGTTCAAATCGAAATCGAACCAAATTGATTCAATTCAAATTGTGGTAAGTGTATTTTGTAATTTATTATCACACCTTAACATTCTAAGACAAATCTAGAGTTAACAATCGCCATAAGGCCCATTATGGATCGACATACTTTAGGCTAAAAATTATGACAATCGATCTATCACAATTATGGTCTAAGAGTGGAAACATATATATTACTGGATTAAAACCAAACTACAAAATCAAATTAAATCAATATTTCAGAACCAAATTGTAACCAAAGCCAAGCCGACTCCAATTTGATTGGCTTGAGAAAGAAAGAAACAAAATAGGGGTCCTAATAATATTAGGAAACCTATTTCTTTTTAGGCCTACAAAATCTCTAACGGCATCGCTTCCATGGTGGAAAATCCCATTCGGTTGGATGGGGATATGCTATCCAACACTTCTTCGATCTAGCCGTTGGTGCGATGGGGTCGACTCATTCGTTGATTTGCCAAAAGCAGCTCAAGTTGAAGAAACTTGCGCAAAAATAAACTACTTGGGCCCTCTTTGGTATTATTTTTCTTTTTTATTTTTGTTCACAAAAATGGTTTTGGCTGCATTTGGTATCATTTATGGAGCTTGTTTCTATTTAAACAAAAATTGGTAAAACACAATAACCAAAAAGAGATCAGGAGTCATTTATGTGTTTTGGCCAAAATGGTTTTTAGTTATTTCGCTGGACTTTAATGAACATGTGCTTAAAGGCTCAATACGGAGGGGTAAAGTAGTCAGTTGCTTTGTAATTAGAAATCCAAGCTCCTTGCCCTCTCTTCTTCAGTCCAAACTGGAGAAAGAGAGTTATAAGAAAGAAGGGTGAAGAGATGGGTGAAGGAAATCTCTTCACCCATTTCTTTTTTTTGGTAAGATGATTGCATTAAAAGGCTAAAGGAGATCAGAATATACAACATTAACAAGCCAATTTGGGCAAGAAAGAAAACATGAGTCAACAATGATTTTTAGCCCAAAATTGGCCATAGAATGAGCTACTGTATTGGTTGAACTATAAATATGTCTGAAAGAAACAAAAGAAAAGGAGGAAGTTAAGTGTAATATATCCTCAATAAGAGGAATGACTTCAACTGTTGAGCTTCTCTCCTCAATCCCCTTAATCACCTCTAAGTTGTGCGATTCGATAACAAGACGATCAATTCCTGTTTTAATAGCAAGAAGCATACCATTTTTAATTGCTCTTGCTTCAAGCTGCAAGATGTTGGTTAAATTATCAGAATAGATAGAACCTACAATAGAGTTATCGGCATCATCTCTAATGACAGTAGCGATAGAACTTCGATTCTTTCTCACTCTAAAAGCAGCATCAGTGTTAAGTTTGAAAGTACCATGATGTGATTTTTCCTATTTAGTTGGACTTGTTGAGCATTGTTTGGGTGATCTGCAATTCTGAAACGAAGAAGTTGTCAAGGCTTCTTGAAATTTTTGGAGATGATAAAGGGCACGCTCAACCACTTGTTGAGGAGATTCTTTGTTGCCTTTGAAGATGAAAGAGTTCCTTGATTTCCATAACTCGCAACTGATAAAGGCCACAATAGAATCAATTTTGTCAAAATCATTCACTTGTTTGGACTTAAGAAACCATTGTTCAAGCCAATTAATGAAGCTTTCATGGATCATGAAATCAGAATGAAGTGAAAGTGGGGAAGCAAACCATGCAGCTCTTGCAAATAGACATTGAAGAATAAGATGCATGGTGGTCTCTTCTTCTTGTTGACATCTTGGACAATCAACCTCCATATTCTGTAGACGCTTCTTGAGGTTGCTTTTACATGCAATGGCATTATGGCAACATCTCCAAAGAAAGTTGCGAAGCTTTGGAGGGGCATTAATTCTCCACAATATTTTCCAAAACTCCTTTGGCTTTCCACTATCATTAGTAGATGCACCTTGTAGCGACTTGTCATCATGTGATTTAAAGAGATGATAAGTTGATTTAATAGTGAAGAAGCCATGCTTATTAGGGACCCAAATCAACTTATCCTCTCTAACTTGCATTGGAGGAGGAATTTGCAAAATCTGATGAGCTTCATGAGGAAGAAAAATTTGATTGATAGTATCAGAATTCCATGTACAATTTTGACCATCAATAAGGTTAGTAACCTTTTGTAAGGAGCAAAAAGGTGGCTTGAGACTTTGAATTATCCCATTAGAAAGTCCAGAAACCCATCTATCTCCCCATATGTTGACACTTAGACCATTGCCAATTGACCAAAAAACTCCCCAAGAAAGAAGGGAATGTCCACATATTATGCCTCTCCATGCCCAGGATGTAATGGATGCTTGAAAAAAATTTATGTTAGGAAAGTAAAGACTCTTCATAACTTGGGTCCAAAGGGAGTTTTCATTAGTAATCAACCTCCATCCCAACTTGGCTAAATATGCCATGTTTTGAGCTACCAAGTCTTTGAAGCCAAGCCCACCATCATCCTTGCTTCTCGTAAGCTTTTGCCAACTAATCCAATGTGTCTTCTTAACTCCATTCTTGCCCCACCAAAATTTTGAGGTTGCACTTGAAATTAGGTGAAGAATAGATTTTGGAAGCTTAAAGGCGCTCATGGCATAGTTGGGAATGGCTGTAATTACTGATTTAATTAAAATTTCCTTACCTGCAGGTGATAAACGTTTTTCCTTCCTTCCATTCAACTTGCTGAGAACCTTATCCTTAATATCTGCAAAAATATTAGATTTAGATTTGGCAAAATCACTAGGAAGACCCAAGTACTTATTCTTCCCTTTAGCTTCACTACAAAGAAATATTTGCATAATCTCCTCTTTCACCAAAGGTGGAGTATTCCTGTTGAAGGTGAAACAAGATTTATGTAAATTGATTGCTTGCCCTGAAGCTTTGCAATATTTTTCAATTATATGCTTCCAATTATGGAGCTGATTTTCTTGAATTCTCATGAAGAGGAGACTATCATCAGCAAAGAATAGCCTTGAAATCATTGGACAATTCATTTTCATTCGAATTCCTTCTATAGCTCCTTCACCAATGGCCTTAGATATTATAAGAGCAAGCGTATTCTCACAAATGAGGAAAAGAAAAGGAGAAATAGGATCACCTTGCCTAATTCCCCGAGAAGGAAAAATACTTCCCTTTGGAACACCATTTATCAAGACTGAATATGTCACAGTTGTTACATATTGCATGATAAGATGGACCCATCTCTCACAGAAACCCAGCTTCTTTGGAACACCTTGGAGAAAAGACCAATCCACTCGATCAAAAGTTTTTCGCATATCTATTTTAAGAGATGCAAAGAGGTTTTTTTCTTTCTTTTTTCGCCGAAGAAAATGAAAAACTTCATGGGCGATCAAGATATTATCAGTGATTGATCTTCCTTTAATAAAAGCACTTTGGGTGTAGTAGATAATGTCATTTAGAAGAGGCTTCAAGCGATTAGTGAGGATTTTGGATATCACCTTATAAGCTACATTGGTTAAGGCAATTGCTCTATACTCACTAATAGTTTTAGGAGACTTTCCCTTTGGGATTAAAGTAATGTAAGTCTGATTCAAATGTCTAACCAGATATGAAAAAAGATTGAACCGCCTTAATTAAGTCATTTCCAATAATGTTCCAAAAGTTGCGGTAGAACATACCTGAAAGCCCATCTGGACCTAGAGATTTGTTTGGATTGATTGAGAAAACTGTTTTCTAGATCTCCTCAGATGATGGGATTTCACATAGCCTTGCATTAGTAGCATCATCTATTTTTGGCTGAATTAGATCTAGGACATCATTCATATCTTAAGATGATTTAGCTTGATATAAATCATGGAAATACTTAATAGTTTCCATTTCAATTTCTTTAGATTCTTCCATCCATTGACCATCCACCTGTAGTCTCCATATACGATTATTTGTCCTTCTTTGAATTTTTGTTGCATGGAAGAAGTCAGTATTTCGATCTCCAGCCGTTGGCCAATTAATTCTAGATTTTTGATGCTATAGAAGTTCCTCCCTCTGAAGCATTTCATCCAAGTTTTTCCTAATTTCTTCTTCTTTTGCATGATTAGTTGATGATGTTCTTCCCTTTTGAATCTCCTCAAGTTCTTCTTTTTGTATCTTTAACATTACAAAATCGAGTCCTATTCCATTGCTTCAGAATAAATTGACATTTTCTAATTTTCTTGCTTAACTTGAACGATGTAGATCCCTGAATATCCAAACTCCATGCTTTTTGAACAGCTTCCTGACAAGTGGGGCCTCTGATCCAAATTTGTTCAAATCGGAATGGTCGTCTGCCTTTTGTTCTTTTTGGTGAGTGTCAAGTAGATTAAATATTGCAGCTCCATCAAACAATAGTCTCTAGTTACAATTGCTGAAAGCTCTATCCAATCTTTCCATGACAAGATCTGCTCTTCTATTTGTCCATATGAATTTTGGACCAGAATAACCCAAGTCTATCCACCTACAAGCATCTACCACTTCCTTGAAGTGGCAAATGTCAGCATGGTTTTTAGATTGGCCACCTTGCTTCTCTTGAGTAGCTAGAATGTCATTGAAATTACCCTAAACAACCCAAGCCTAATTCTTAGGGCCCGTTTGATAACATTTCAAGAAACGTGTTTCTGCCGTTTCTGTGTCTAGAGAAACGGCAGAAATGGAACAAAAAACATTTGACAAAATTGTTTCATTTCACTTGTTTTCAGAAATTGAAATTGAAATTTCTACCTATTTTTGGTTCTAGAAATGCCCCAGACAAAACAAGTTGAACTTGTTTCTGCGTTTCTGGAAATGACTACCATCAATAAAATCCAGTGCTCGCGTTTGGGAGAACTCATCCTAGCATTTCCTTAGGGGGTGTTTGGTTCGATAAATCTTTGGGATGACATTCTTTAGAATGATAATTCTTAATTTTAAGAGTTGTTTGGTTCCACTAGGATGACCCTCATATCCGAGCACCCTACTTCCCATGAATGACCATTTTACAAAAGATGTACTTCAAATCTGAGTTCACCTAAACACCTAAACTCATATTTGAACAACGTTTTTTCGACCTTGTATAAAAGAAAAAAGGGGAAAGATGTTCTGAGGCAACATCTGCGACCTCTCAATGGCGACATACTCACCCCGCGACCTCTCAAACCATAAGCCCCGACCTGCGACCTCTTAAACTATGCCATTCTCACCGAGAGTCCGCCGTTGGTGACTGGTAAGCCCTCCATCGATCTCTCTCTCTCTCTCTCTCTCAATTTCATGGAGTTGTAGGTTTAGGTTTTTAAAATCAAAACCTCACTATTTCGATTTCATGGAGTTGTAGGGCTAGGTTTTAAAACCAGAACTCTTTCATGGAGTTGTAGGATTAGGTTTTTAAAACCAGAAGCTCTCTATTTTGATTTCATGGAGTTTATTTTGAATTCATGGAGTTGTAGGGTTAGGTTTTTAAAACCATAACCTACCGCTCCCACCCGCCAGTCACTCAACCCTCACCTTCAACACTGAAAAATTCCTATTGTCCACCATCTCCTGCTGGCAAAGAAAACGAGGGCACGTGAGGAGTTTTAAGATTTTGCTTCTCCTCTTCTTCGCCAATTTTCTGATTTCACGAGGTTTCCGCACAGTTTTTAGGGGTTTCAGGAACAGGTTTGTGTTTGTTTATCTTTCTATTCTCTCTCTACATCTCTCTATCTTCCATTTTTAACATTTTTGAAGAACTTTCCGATGTAATTTCGGTGGGAAATTGTGTTTCAAGTGGAGCTGTTCCGTTTATTCTCCCATTTGTGCTTTTGATTAGAAGTTAAACAGTTTTTTTTCCCACTTTCCTTTGGTTCTCATTTCCGCAACTCCATTTAATTTGCAGGAATTGAAGGAGATTTCATTAAATTTTCAGTTTTAAGATCTTATTTGAGGGTACTGCTCTGTTTCTGATTCGATCGACCATCGATTTTTGTTTTGGTGAAGATCATACAAAACCCTTGCGAGTTGCTTAGTTCTTTTAATTCTAAGGTATTATTGCTTCTCATATTCTCTGTTTCATATTGGCATTTCATTTACATTTCTCCCTGAACAATCTCATTCAAAATTGGGCTTTGTCGGCCATTCACCTTAAGCTTTATCCAATACGTGTATTTAGAAAAGGGCAAGGGTTCTAAGGCAGCCTAACTCTTAAGAGCAATGAAAATGTATACAGAAGCATCATAAGAACTTCAATAAGTTCTCCTTAATTATATTTTATCTTAGATTATATACTTAGAATTCATTGGCATTGATTCCTTGAATATATGAGAACTTGATTATGCAATGTCCTTTTTATTTTTGTAAGTAAATGTCTCCTGTTTTGTTGGAACAGGTAGTTGTGTGCACCTGGTTTTAGATTCTGGGCTTGATCTGCTTTATCTGAGTTATAAATGGAGAGCTGGAAGCTTTGTATGGTATTGATACTTAATCGTTTAAATGGAAAACCCCAGCCTGACTTAAATGTTCAATATGCCATCCATTTTATGAAGAATTAACGAAGTTTGAATTTTTAAAGAAGTGATGAAATTGGAAGGTAAAAGTATGAAGCAAATAATGGATATTTATGTGGTGTGCAGCAGCAGGCCAAGGTTGTTCCTAAACTGAGGCCTCAGATATTAGACTCTTTGTTTGCAAACATGAAGGAATAGAGGATGAAGACATCATCTCATCAGATGAGAAGGGGTTGATTTCAGCAACAACAACGGAAAAGGGATCGATTTAACAGTTATTCCCACTAACTAGACCTATGTTGATCATTGTGCAAGGAGATGTGAGATCATATGGGTGTTAAAAATTGTACCCCAGCCAACCATGTGGTGCAAAGTAGTGGATTTATCTCTAGCACCCAAGTCTCTGACTATCAGTAGGAAACAGTCCATTCTTTGTTTTGCTTCCTTCAGTACTTTTCTCTTCATTAACCTGACTATCTCCAATATGGAAACTTATAGATATCTTCTTTCAATTTTTTTGATCTGAGATTTGGATTAGTTTGTTTCTCATCTAGTTTGTATTGGGATGGTTGTTAAATTCATTGGTGACCATTTAGCAGCTAATTCGCATTTTATATTTTGTGATTTCAACTTTTTCTTGTTATCTTAACTGCTGGCTTAATTACTAATCAGCGGCATCTGCATGAAATTGGGAATACACTTTAGAAAGACAACCCCCTCACTGCATTACCCTGACTGTGTATCGTTTTTTTCTTTTTTTTAAAGGGATTTCTGAGTTAGTTGATTCTCCAATCAACTTCTGTACAATGAATGGCCTTCATACTCCCAAACCATTGACTTTGATAAAATCATATCTTTGAACTCTTCGGTTGATCAAATGATCTTGAATTCCTTCCATTTGATTCTTCGTATCAGGGAGGAATGGCGAAAAATCATTTTAACGCCAATTGGCCATACCTCCTCCTTTTCTGTTCAAAATAATCGCTACTAATAGTTGCATCTTTTGCAACAACAAAAAAAAAACCACCCAAAAACCACCCAAATAAACGGACTCTCTATGTAAATATTCTTCAGTATTGTATTCAGGAGCTTTAAAATGATGAGTTGGAGAGCATATCGAAACTTTGTAGAAGGGGCCATAAATGATCAAAAAGATAATCTCATCCCCCATGCTGAGATCCTTCTAAAAACACGGAAAACATGATGCTCCTCATAGTTCTTATAAAATTTTCTCAAGAGTGGTCACTTCTTTGTTCATGGCTTAGGGATTGGATCAAGTACTGCCATTGGTATTTTAGAAATAAATAAAAAATAATAAAAAAATGTTACAATTTTTCACTTCACCACTCTTATGTTTAATTAAACAATTTTATATGAAGAATCACTGCATAGGATTAGCGTAATCAAACATTTTTACAGTAAGAATCATGACACAGATTTAGGATAACCAAACAGTTTTACAGTATGAATCACTATACAGATTTAGGGTAACCAAACAGTTTTTCGGTAAAAAGCATGTTCTAGACTTAAGGCAACCAAACGTTTTTTCAGCAAAAAACATAATTCAGAAGAATGTCCATCGAAAGATTGACATCCATATCCGATACATACACCATTTGATTTACTGAACCAAACACCCCCTTAGGGCGGCATCATCGGAGCTTCATGACGCCAGTCAAATTGTATGTTAGGCAGGAAAACTTCACTGGATTCTGGACATCTTGATTGATAGCCAGATCATAGAGGATTTCTTCAAGACTTGGGCATCTCAGAGGAATTTGTCAGAAGCCCAACCTAGGGTTCCTGCGAAATCCTCCTCGCCACCACCACCACCTGAGATGCTTTAGTCGCCTTCGCTACCGCCCTCGCTAGATTTCTTGTCAAAATCCTTGGCTGGTACTCCTCTTCCACCTCCTCTGACCCTTCCAATCTCAATGAACCTACCCTGCAACGGAACCATCTTGTAGGGGCAAAAGTAGTAAGTTGTCTTGCAATTGGGGTAGAGATTGACGGCCTGGTAGCCTCCTCTGTCGCTTGCAGCCAGGGAAGAAGAAGTGGGGTGACAATTGGAGAAAAACAGGTCCATCTGCTTGGACCAGCGAGGGCAAGTGGCCTCAGCTCCAATCGTGTGGGTCTGGAAGTCATCGAAGCTGCCCTCCCATTTGTGGCGCTCCTGGAGGTGGAAGACGATGAGAGACTCCTTGCGACGGTAGTAGCCAACGTGGAGGTAGTTGAACCGAGTAGTGATGGACAATTTTTGGTGATGAACCGACGTGAAGGTTCTCCGAGCAGCTTCAATGGCAGCCCGTTGATTAAGCACAGAGGAATGTAAAGAGATATTTTTCCATTATATTGTCTAAGAAAAAAAATTCTACAAGAAACATTTCCAGAAATAAGGTTTATCAAACACCTAAAAATCTGTTTCTATTCCCAGAAATGTGAATTTATGTTTCTTGCGTTTCTGGACACAGAAATGGTAGAAACGTTATCAAACGGGCCCTTAGTTTCATATGAAATTTGTCTCAAATTAGTCCAGATTTTTTCTTTCTCATTTGAAGATGTTGGGGCGTAAACACAAGTTAAACGCCAACTAGATTTTAATTTAGGAGTAGATAGATGAACATCAATAATATTTTTAGAAGTAGAGAGTACTACAATATCCACATTGTCTTGCCACTATAATCCAATTCCACTAGACCTACCTTCAAGAGGAACATAAACATAATGATTAAACATAGTTTCCTCCTTATTTTGTCAAAATACTGACCTGTACATTTAGTTTTAGCAAGAAAAACAAAACATGGCCTTTTTGAGTTAGTTAGCTCTTTTAAGGCATGAACTGTCGAGGCTGGCCCAAGTCCTTGATAGTTCTAGCATAGGCATGTCATCTTATCCCGCGGAGTTGCTCGCCGGCAACCTCCGCGGTTTTCTCATTTTTAGAATCACAAGAACCATTTGAATTTGGTGTAACAATGGCTTGATAAGCATGAAGAGTTCCAGGACTAACATGGGAAGATTGGATTGTGGTGGATATGGGTTCAGAGATACCTGGCATATGAAATGTATGGGCATGGGCTTGGGCTTGGCCTTGACTTGGGCTTAATGATTCAAAATGGAACAGCTTCCAAAGAGCCCTTTTAGATACAATATTTTGATCGAAGAAATCTTCAACGTCATCACGAGTTCTCTTTTCTTTCCCACCACAAGTGGCTATGTCATTATTAACATTAACGTCCAGTTTGTGGGGCTCAACCGTATGGCAAAAGTTCTCTTGGAGAGAGAGTTCTTCAACATCATCACGAGTGATTTTCAACGTGCTAGATGAAGAAGATTCTGGAGCTATATCTATTGTTTGAGTATTGGAACCCGGTATTAGAAGATCTTCTTTGTTATATCTAGTTAAAGATTGACAATTGGCAATGTCTGCACATTGGTTGTCAGATAATAAATTGCTTTTCATTTTGAAAATTGGGGCTACACTATGAGCTTGAGGTGTAGGTGGTTCTAGAGATGGCTGAGAGGTGACTCGGTTGTCGTGCCATCGTCTTCCAGCTCCAACCTTCTCTGTTCTTGTTCCTTAAATGAGTTAAGAGCAGCTGTGCAAATTCACCTTCGGTGATGGGTTCCTCGAATAGTTCGTGACTCTCAATTGAATTATTGATAGAGCATCCAGAAAGTGAAGAGGCTGCAAATACTACCAATCTTTAATTTTCCATAAGATGAGCTTCATTGACATTTGGAGGCCTAGGTGGTGGTTTGAGTTGTTTCTCTATAGAACTGTTTGCTCTCAGCCATGGACCGTAATTCCTATTGATAATTTCTGGACATTGACAACCATCACCACAAGATTTTGAATGGCTTTGCTTGGAATTGAAAAGGAATCTACATCTATTATCACCATGACTAAGAATTCCACAATAGTAACAAAATGTAGGTAATTTTTCATACCTAAGTATGATCCAAACACGAGAACCATCTTTAAGAGGAAGGGGCAAACCTGTTCTCAAGGGATAATTGACATCGATTTCTGTGAAAACCTTCACAAATTTACCATCCATCCACTGATCATTGGTATTCCTTCCTGAAATTGTTGCTTTTAATAGAGAAGCAAAATGTTCACCAGTTTGATTCCCACATTTGTTGTAACATACCCCATAGGAAGGCCATGGAGTTGAATCCAAAAACATACCTTACTAAAAGGAAGTGGATCCACTGGTGTTGAAGGACTCCATTTTTCAGTAATAACTAAGTTTCCGAAAACAGACCAAGGTGCTTCATCAAATACATATGCCATATCCATTGGATCATTAAAACGACATAAGAGAGTGTTGTTGGTGATGAGCTTGATATCAATTCCACCCAATCCTCCCCAAGAAAACTCCAACACTGATTTAATATGAGAGCGTCTGAGAGGTTTCCTAAGAAGGATTTTAAGTGCAATGGTCCTATTTGCAGTCTCTATCTGTGATGGATCAAGATCACTGTCATTTAGTTGAAAGTCATTAAAATTGACCCTTAATAGCTGCTTGGATTTTTCCATAGGACTGAAAAAATCATGGACAAAAGGCAAATATAATGAAGACGATTGCAAGACAGATTAAGAGAGAAATAAGCAAAAGATGGCTAGATTATGAAGCACTGATCAAGATTTGCAGATGCAAGAATGCAAAAGCACAGGAAACGAAACACTAGACCCAGCTGGGGAAAATTTTTACTCATAGGAGGGATAATTCCCGCTTTACTGTTAATGAGGCAAATTTCTTAGCCAAAGGGGCTCTGAATTTTGTTCACTAGAAAAATATTGAGAGATATTTTGAGTTTTTGCCCCCTGATCTAGAAGACTTGGGTCTTAATATCATTTTGGAATCTAGGTAGATCAACAAGACATTCAAGGGGGATTCAATTGAGAGTATCATAAAGTTAGCATTTTGAGTATTACTCCATTGGTATTATTACATTCATATTTCAACAAATATCACTCAATGTGTAGTGTATCCCACGAAGCCTTCCTTGAGCCCAACCTACATGGCTTTGGCTAAGATTTTCACCTTACTTAGATGGGCCAAAGTTGGGATTTTCAGCCTCAGTCCGAGATTGAGCTGAGGTTTTGGGTTGAGCCCTGCCCTGCCTCGCACTATGTTGCAAGCTTGTGAATGACTCTAATGGAAATTTAGGTTTCTATCTGCTTAGCTGGATAATTCTTCTTTCCTCTTTGATAAAAGAGGCAAAGATGTGTGGGAGAAAGAAAACTAAAAGGAGAGAAGAATTCATCCACCAAGCGTGGACTAATTCCTTCTTTTGTTTTCTTCTTGTTCTTTTTCATGACGCCTATTTTGGGACGAGTTGGAAGAGGAATTCCTAATTCTTACTCGGATGAGACTGAGCACACCTGATCAGTGAAAAATTCCGACACCAATCATTTACGAGTGAGTATTACACCCAGAATTGACAAGTGGATGAGTTTTCTAGTTGTTTATGTTGATATAGCTTAGATAGAGATCGTTACATGGTCGTTTGGCCACTAATTGCCCATATTTGGAGGGAGGGAAGCTTTCAGATTTTCAGAAATAAGACAAAGACATTGATTTTCATTATTAGAATATCAAAGCATACATATAGAGGACTACCGGTGTAGAACTGATATTCTGAAGGGATAAATTTCCAATAGAAACCTTTCTCTTGGCCAGCAATGGGAGTAAATCGAATGTGGATTCAGAGAAGTAATATTCCATTGAACTAATTCTTGTGATTGGGTTCTTGTTGTGTTTGTATTTGGTGTTCTTCAGGCTTTTGTTGTGCCTTTTCCCCTAATGGGTTGGTTTTCCCTAGTCTTGGGGGGTGTTTCCCTCTAGTCTTTGAAGGCTGCCTTGGATTGTATAGCTATTTCTCCTATTTTTCAATAAATTGGTATACCTCTAAAAGATGAAAAACTTGCTATAACTTCTATTATCCACGTACATCACTGTCCATACAACTTCTAAGATGACTCTCCCTTTAGATAACCACTAAATAAACTAAAAAACTTTCATGAAGTAGATAATGCAAAATTGGTACAGAAAATATTAAAAAGGAACATCTCAATTTTTTTTTTCTCTAAAAGTTTCAATATAAATGAATAACTCTTGAATTAATCTAAATTAGAATTTTTTTCCCTCTATCTTTTTAACCAGCTTTTTTGACCAAAATTTAAATTTATAAAACTAATTATTCCGAATTATTCTCCTTCCAAATAATTTCTAAATCCGAATTTGCTGACTATGGAGAACACATGAATTCATTAGCTACCATATATGGAATCAAGTTAATTATATTGGCTATTGTTGTTAAATTTATTCACCTAGCATCATCAATCATCTAAATCTTGATCAAAATTAATCTTAGTTTCCATGTGGCGCAACGGTTGAGTCGCATTATTGCAACATGATTGATGGTCATAGGTTCAAAAATTGAAAACAGCCTCTCGTGCGAAGTAGGGGCAAGGTTTTGTACATTTGCCTCTCCTAGACCTTGCAATGTGGGAGCCTCGTGCACTGGGGGAGATTGTAGGGATTCTATGCAAAATAATAATCCCACATCAGATATGATTAATCCCGATATAAAAAATTTACAAAGACTTGGGCATTCTTTTCTTAATAGCTAGCTTCTAAATGTAAGTTCTACAATGAATCCCAACATAAAATATTTATGATTTCAGGTGAGATGGAGACTGTTCACACATGTGCTTCCGCCCAGTGTTGTAGCTAAAAGTTGAATCAGCACTATATTTTTTCCTATCTCTACTAATTAGCTCCCTTCCAATTCAATTTGAAATTTCAAATTCCTCACTTAATTTTCAAAATTCTTGAAATTATTATGGTCCCAAACCCATTTTTAAGTAACATGCTTAACAACTGCATGCATAATCCCATTCCCCAACTATTTAGCATCCAACTCCCTACGCTCCAAACCTACGCTGAAAGGAAATTACTCCTAACCACCACTTAAAACATATCAGAAAATCGTTGCACTTCCATGTTGAGCATCCAAGATTGCTGAAGCGCGGAATCGCGCTGCTTGGTGGGCCTTCATTCAGCTATCTCCGAAAAGCCAAATGCAGAATGCGCTGCAGGTTGCGCATGAGGATCGTCTGCATCGATTCTCTGACCGAGATTAGGAAGGTTTCTCTTGCGTGTGTACTGATCATAGAATTGCATAGTTAGTGGTCCAAACAAACCGAATCAAAGTACTGAATTCGGATCAAGCTCTTGTACTTAGATCAGGTCCTCGAAGAAGAACCATTCTTGTAGGGTTCTTGATCTACGCATGAAATCCGAGAAGACCTATTTTAAGGAGAGAGAATAAGTGAAAAAAAAAAAAAAAACTCAAAGTAGTTAAAATATGAATGAGCCTTAGATGACAAGGGCCGTAGGGGTGGGAATGGTGGAAGCGTTGGAGGTACTCCATGGCAATGGTGATGATGGTGATGATTCAGGTTATGTTATGTAGTGTTAATCCATCAAAAAAAGGTTGTGGGGTCAGTATGGGTCCGGGGGACTAGTCAGGTCGAAAGCTTGGATACCTGTCGTTAGGAGGAAAAAAAAAAAAATGCAATGTAATGTTAAAGGGCTGGGTCTAGTGGGAGGGTAGGTGAAGGGATAGAGGAGATAAAATCAGAGGTGGGTGGAACCGTGGAAGTAGGGTTATTAAAAAAAAAAAAAAAAAAAAAAGAAAAATCGGGTTATCAATTCTAGGCCCGCATGGATAGGACTGATTCATCCCAACCGACTAGAACTTGAAATTGACACAACCGAATAATAAATGTGCTGAACTTGAGACCAGCCTGATTATAAATCAATTGCTCCCACTCAACAGAAGGCCCGATTGTTGCCCACCGATTGACCTGTGTTTTGAAATGAATGTTCAATTCAATGATTGATTTCACCCAAGAAAAAATTGAATGGTTGATTGATTTAAGCATTAAAATATCTTTGGTGTGATACTTTTATTGATGTATAATATATTCTTGTAGAATAAAAACCTGCCCACTACATTTTACATGAGTTACATAAGGGAGGGAACAATAAAAAACTTTTAATAAAAAGATCAATTTTATTATAAAAAAAGATGAAAACAAAAAAAAGAGTACTAAAACAACCTGAAAACATTAGACACTTCAATAAAACAAGAGAGTATTCTCTCGCCTTTGACGTTGCCATCAGCAGACCACACTCATTAGCACCAAACAAAAGAATGAGCCAAACACTTGGAGACAACAGAATTTACGTCTGCGTTGGACATCTAGACACAACTTCTCTTGCAAGGGCATAGGCCAAACATCTATAGAGGAGTAACCCCTTTTCGTTTACTTCATGATAACAATGAGTGATCTTCCATTCAATTGCTTCAAGGAAACACATGTCCTAAGCACGATAGAAGACTATCGTCCAGACATTATTATTAATTTTTAAAGCATTGACCCTAGGCAACACTGAATTCACACGGAATGGGCACCAAAATGAGAGGCGTTTTCTTGTTGATGGAGAGATTAAAGGACTCCTCCATATTGATGTCTTCAACTGTCATCCCACTGGGAAGTTTCCAATCAAAACTATACAAAAGATTTGCTACTACGGATTCAACAATTGCAAGTCCCATAGTAATTCCAGGACAAATCCTTCGACCAGATGAAAATGGTAAATACTCATAGCTTTTCCCATTCACATCAATTGGATTCTCTATGAATCTCTCTGGGATATACTCATCTGGGTTCTTCCAATATCTTGGATCTCTCTGAACTGCAAAAACATCGACATGGATTCTCGTTTTGTTGGGGATGTCATAACCATCTAACTTACAATCACTCATGGTTTCTCGAGCAAACAATAGAGGGGAAGGTGGGTGCAACCTCAAGTTCTCCTTCAATGTCGCTCTAAAGAAATGGAGGCTTTCGATATCGCTTTCATCGACTTTCCCTTTACTTCCAACATGACTTCTGATTTCATCCTGCACCTTCTTCATCACTCTTGGGTTCCTCGCAAGCTCTGTCATTGCCCACACCATGCTGAGAGCACCCGAGTCCACTGAACCAAGGAATACATCCTGGATCATCCAGATATAAAAAAAATTGAAGAACAATCCTGTTAGAAACAAACGCCAACGAATACAAAGAAAAACAAACACAACTTCACACAACACATGGATTTAACGAGGTTCACACACTGATATGGTTTTCTACGTCTTCGGGCAAAGAAAAAGATGATTCACTAAATTTGAAGAAAAATTACAATGGAGATCTTTCTCAAAATCACCTAAATCGTGGCAAGAAAAATCGCCCAGAAACCCTAACACAAAAAACCCTAATTTTTTTCATTCCCTGTTCAACAAGATGATAGTATATACTCGATCCATTGGGTTGCAGTCGATTGGGTCCTATCGTCCCAACAACTCTGCTACCATTACAGATTTCAGAAAAAATCTCATTCGAATCACCATCAACATATGTCAAAACGAATCATTCTTCAAAACGAGTCAAGAATTGAAGACAAACTTAACAAAGATTTAACTCATAATTAAAGATTGAAAGACATGAGAGATTGGAATTTACTTATTTTTTGGGTAGGTAACACCTGAGTATTTTTTTTTTTTTTGGAAAAAAAAAAAAAAAAAAAAAAAAGAAGCAAAGATAACACAGAAACCAAAGAGGCAAGCCCATAGGGACTTGAACAAGTGAAGAAAGAATATTGCTAAGTATTTAAGGGACTTACCTTGAGTACTCCCTTGATATGTTCTTTGGTGATGGGAACCCTACTGGACTGATCTCTCTGTAATCGGAGCAAGACATCTATGATGTCTTCACGGTCAGGCTTAGGCCTATTAGAATCAAGGTGATCCACAATAGCTTTCTCGAAGAAAGAATTCAAATTATTGAGAGCCCTATCAACCTTTGCAGTGTGTCCTGTAAGCATGTTAATGATCCAACCAAAAGAGGGAAAGAAATCCTCTCCAGAAAAGTTGTTCAAGCAGACCAGAACATCACGAACAGCTTCAGAGAGTTTACCATTATCTAAGTCTCTTCCTTCATATATCTTTCCAAAAGCAGTCCTGCATATCACTTTATCTATAACAGAGGCTAATTTCTCAGAGAGGTCAACAGGAGCTGGAGATACCTTGGTAATGGAATCAACCATACGAGCAATCTCTTCTTCCCTCACAAACAGATAAGACTTGACAGCCTTTGGACAAAGAAGCTCAAGAGCACAAATCTTGCGAATGTCTCTCCACCACTCTCCATAGGGTGTGAAAGAAATATCCTTAAAATTGTAGGAAATCTTTCTTGGGCCTTGAAGGAGAGGTCTACTACACATGTTGACATCTTGGTTCTTTAAGACTTCTTTTGCCATTTCAGGGGTTGTGACAAAAACCACAGGAGTGATACCAAAGTGGAGCAGCATGACCTGACCATATTTCTTGGAGAGCTGGGCTACACTGCGGTGAGGAAGTGAACCAATTTGGTGCAAGTTGCCTATAATGGGAAGGCCAGGTGGGGAAGGAGGAAGCTTGAATCCCTTTCCATTTTTCTTCTTTCCTTTGAGAAGCAGAAGAGGTAGGAGAAGGAAGAACAGAAAGAGAATTGAGAGCAAAGCCATTAATGGGTGTGTTTGGTTGGTAAGAAATGGACAGAAAAGAAAAGGCAAATATTTGAATTCCTGAATCCCTTGTTACTACAGCATGCTTCCGTGGTAAGCCATCCTTCTCCTTTTATAGGCCATCTAAATTATCTCTCTCCTTCATCTTTGGAAGTGGGATTTACTCTTAACTCAGGAACACCACTACACCACATTGTCGATCATTATTTGTGTAGAAATGTCAACAGTGACTTGTGTACAATGTAAGAAAGTCAATTCAATAACCAATAGCATAGCACCACGTCATTGTACAATGTAAGAAAATCAATACAATAACCAGTATGAGTTGGACTTATTTAGTGCCATCCCTAACAAGCCCCCTCAAGGGCACATGAGGTGAACCCACTATAAAGAACCTGAAAACGAGTACGCGGTAAGCCCTTTGTTAAGACATCAACTATTTGATCAATGATTGAAAGATATCGAACCGATAAGCGACAAGAAGAGACCATATTATCCCTAATAAAATGAAAATCAATTCAAAGTGTTTCATGCTCAGATTTGAAGTAAGATACGTCGCACCGACATTATCATAGAGAATGAGTGGGGCTTTGGAAAGAAAAAGCCAAAGTTCAGATAAAAGAGAGTGTAGCCATTACAACCCAGTGGATACAAATCCAACCTCACGGTACTCTGCTTCAATGGAGGACGTTGAAACAGTGCGTTGCTTGTGAGAGCTCCATGAGATCAAATTTGGACCACAGAAAACAACATAGCCAGCTGTGGATTTTCTATAATCAGGGCACCCTGCCCAGTCAGCATCAGATAAGCAGTCAAGATTCCCTCTTTAGAGGATTGACTGAAGAGACCATCAGAAATACTGCCATTTAGATAGCGTAAAATACGCTTCACAGCAGACCAATGAATATCCGCTGGAGAGTGCATGAATTGGGCGACCTTGTTCCCCGCAGAGCTGATGTTTCGACGCGTCATGGTTAAGTATTGTAAGGCACCAACAACACGTCTGTAATCAATTTGATTGAAAATAAAAGAAAAAAAGAAAAATGCATAAACTTATTAGTGTCACTCTTATCATGCACCCATGGTGAATGGATTCCCATTCACTGCGGGTAATCAAGACTCAAAAATGCTGGAGCTGTATCGGGGATATTTTTGAAAGGTTCACAAAAAGGGATTTGTGGACCCTAAGATCAAGCAGTGAACTTCACTGATTGATTGAGGAAAACCTTGTCCTTATCTTATTAAGTTTTTAGTTTCTTTTATACCTATTTATTTATGTATTTACTGATTGAATGAGGAAAACCTTGTCCATTTCAAAAAAGAGAGAGGAAAAAAAAAGGGGAGAGGAAAAGAAATGGGAGGGGGTGAGTGAGAAAATACAACCAAAGTTGAAATATAGGTAATTATAAGTACAACCCAGAGAAGGAGATGCAAGGCCTGATAGAAACTGTACAGCGCACATCAAAAGTTGACTCCAAGATCTAATCTTGGGTTCTAGGGTTCTATAGTTAGCAGTCCAAAGCATCATAGAGTTGTGTTATTTCCATATGTGATAAACCGAAGCACAAAAAACAAGCTAATGCAAGAGTTTCCATGAAGTGGTGGAGGATCCACTTGCTCTCTTTTTTTCGCTAGAAAGTCGTGTGTATTAATTATAAAAAAAGAAAAAGAATATATAGTACATCACAAAGAGGGAGAGCAAAGAAGCTCAGGCCTCTCACAGAAAGAGAAAGGAAATGCACAAACTCCACCTTCGGCATTGCCATCAGCAGTGCAGGACATCCACAAACTCAACCGCCCAAACCAAAAGAAAAATTGACATTCTAGACAAATCTAGAACGGGGACGACCAGAGGCTTCCATATCTAAGTCCATCTTTACCAGCGTAGATCAGGAAGTTACTGGCACAGAGATTTCAAATCGAGCTGCAGATTTTGACAAAAAATCTGCTATTGAGTTCGCTTCACGATAACAGTGGGTTATTTTCCACTCCCTCTCTTCAAGGAAGGATTTGCAATTTGACCACTTTTGACGAGCTATCCACAGAGGTTTCCTCTTAAGAAAAAGTGTAACAACCGTGGCTGAGTCACACTCGATCCATAACTGCTGCACCCCAAGATGCTTAGCAAGTTCAATCCCAATCAAAAGCGCCAAGAACTCCCCCTCAATATTTGATTTAATGCCTAGGAAATTTCTGAAATTAGCAACCACCTCTGCCTTTTCTTTCCTAAGCAAACCACCTGCTCCAGTTTTCCTTGGGTTACCACATGAGCATCCATCCGTATTTAGCTTTAACCAATCAGCCTGAGGAGGGCATCAAAAAATTTCCAATATTTCTCGAGGACTTCCCCTCACCCCTGAAAAGCCCAATCCTATAGCACTCAGCAGATCCAACACTGAGATGGGTGAGCCTGTGAGAATCAGAGATTGAGAGCTTATTTCATTTCACAGAGAGCCAAAACACTGATCAACTGAATGAATAGTGTCATCATACTTTCTGCCGTTCCTCTCCAGCCAGATAAAATATGGAATCAGAATAAAACCAGCCAAACCCCCTTGAAGGAAGTCTTCTTCGCCTGGGCCTTCCACCAAGCAGTCAACCTATCAATCCCGTCAAATATTGGCCAATGTAAACGGAAACAACCACATAATTTCTGCCACAAGGAAATCGCAAAACAACACTCAAAAAAAGAGTGATTCATAGATTTCGCAGTGCGAACACACAAAACACATCGCGAAGGGAGGTGACCCCTCGTTTTTTAACATTGTCATCCATAGGCAATTTATTTTTCATCATTTTCCAGCAAAAGATAGATTGCCTAGGTTGGAGATGAGCTTTCCAAGTCAGGGAGAACCACCCCACCTTAGAGGACTCCCGTCTTACACTTTTCCAAGCTGATTTAATGGTAAACACTCTAGAAGAGGTTGGCCCCTAGTGACACGAGTCCTCCAAGTTAGATAAAACAATATTTTTTTGCTGCTGAAAGATATTATTCATAAAAACTGACTCTACTATGGGAAAGTTCCACTCACCTTGAGATATTAAATCCGAGACTTTGGCTTGCATCGAACCAAGTTGGTCCAAAGGCAAATCTGAAAGGACTTCAATAGAATTACTTCCCAACTAGCTATCCCTCCAAAAATTAATCTTCTGACCATTCCCTACAATCCACTGCTTATGAGACTCCACCCATCGCTAAACCTTCTTGAGGCCTAGCCAAATCGAAGAGGGAATGTGGCTGGTTTTCAACAATCCATCAGGCTTTAAGAAACGAGCAAGAAAAAAGGTGCTCATTAAGGAATTTTCATACTTTATCTGCCATACTAATTTAGCTAAACAGGCAAAATTCACGTCATGCAGCCTTCTGATACCTAAACCGCCCTCCTTCAAAGGTTTACAGGCATCTTCCCACTTCACCACAATCTTCTTACCTATCTCCAAATCACCAGACCAAATGAAATTACGCATCTACTTTTCCACCACTTTGATAGAGCTCCCCGGCCACCAGTAAATCCAAAATTATGGATTGGGATACTAGAAATCACCGACCTCACAAGATCTACCCTACCCACCATAGAGAGAAGCCTCCCTTTCCAACCTGAGAGTATTTTCTTTATTTTATCCAGCAAAGGAAGCAAATGTTCTTTCTTTACTCTCCCTTTAAATAATTCCACTCCCAAATATTTTGTAGGCAGCCTCACCGAGTGGATACCCAAATAGTTGCTTATGAAGTGCTTTCTATGGGGGGCCACACTCCCAAAAAATAAACTACTTTTTTCCAAGATAAATTTTTGGCCAGAGAGAGCCTAATATTTAGCAAGAAAGTTCTAAAGATTTTTCACATACTTTACCGATGCATTAATAAAAATAAAAATATCATCGACAAACGGTAAGTGAGAAGTAGTAGACACACCTCGAGGACCAGGAAGTGGCTTAATCAGCCTGTCACGCACCAACCTCTTAAACCTCTGCACAACACCTCTTCAGCCAAAATAAACAAGATAGGAGATAAGGGGTCACCCTGCCACAACCTCCTACTAACCTCAAAAAATCCCACTGGACCTCCATTCAACAATACTGAGATTCTAGATGAAATCAAAAGATGGTGAATCCAGGAAATCCAAACGTCTGAGAAGCCAAACTTTTCCAGGGTAGCAAATAAGAAGTCCCACGCTAGGGAGTCATAAGCTTTATGAACATCCAGCTTCAAACCCATACCTCCACCCCTAACCGATGCGTGCATTAGGTTTGATAATTCTGAAGCTAAACTCATATTTGCTAAGATGACCTTCCCCTTCTAGAAGGCACCCTGTTCTTCCTAAATCAGCCTAGGCAGCAAGAAAAGAAGCCTTGAAGACATGATTTTTGTTAAGACTTTACAGTAGAAATTTCCCATACAGATTGGCCAGTATCTATCTAAAGAGGAGGCACCCTCCACCTTAGGAATCAAAGAGATAAAACAATTATTTATCCCTTTAGGAAGATACCTTGAGACAAAAAAGCTTTTCATAGCTTTGCAGAAATCACCTTCAATAATCTCCCAACAGTTCCAGAAAAAACTACCTGGAAAACCATCAGGGCCTGGCGAGCTCGTTGGTTCCAGATCCCAAACCGCCTTTTTTATTTCATCCCAACCTGGCACGGCCTCCAAATCTTCCACATCTTCATCCACCAACACCCTTGGAATACACTCCAACAATTCATTGTGAACAGAAATAGGAGAAGCTTCATGAAATTTTTGGAAAAATTCAGATACATAGGAAGCTACACCCTGATGATCAGAGACCCAGGAACCGTCATCCTTTTTCAAAGAAGAAATCTAGTTTTTAGCCCTTCTCAACTTTACTAAAAGATGAATGAGCTTAGAGTTACAGTCACCATTTTTAATCCACTTCAATTTAGCTTTTTCAGACCAAAGTTTTTCTTGGATATGAGTAGCCTTCAATAACATTGTCTTCGCATCAGCTTCTTTGCCAAACAGATCATCAATGTTTGAATTCAACACGTGCACCTCCACAATTTAATAAGATTGATTATCCCCATAAACCCTTAAAATATCCACTAAGACAACTATGGAAGGTTTATTTAATCAATCCTGTTCAGGTCTTGCCACACGTTGGGCTCTGTTCCCAGTAATTTTTTAGTTTTTCTACCATATGAAAAGTCTCCTACGGAAGTCAAGAATATATAGAAGAATTGAAGATTTGAAGGGGATGATTAGGACGAATTGGGGATTATGTGGATAGGTGTACGATCTCAGGTTTGATTCCTTATCTGTGCATCTGCAATTTAAAAAATTCATGAATTAACATACACACATGTGAATGGACATAAAGATAAAGATAGACATGAATTCTTTAAGCCAATAAAAATTGCTATGAAGAGCAAACATGTGAAAAAAATCCCACATGAGGCTATGATACAAGCTCCATTGATGTGTGAATGATCCCACATAGGCTGTTAATTTAATATTTCAGGTACAGACTTTTGAATGGACGTGTAGATAAGGATATAAACATGGGTCCATTAAGTCAATAAAATATCCTGACCCATATCTGCTGCTACTTAAATAAGAGCAAACATGTGAAAAAAAATCCCACAATGAGGCTATGAAACAAATGTGTTAATGATACCACATCAGCTGTTACTTTAATAATTCACAAATTTAAAACGCATTGTGTTCCTCATGAATTTGCTTGTGCCTCCGTTAACCAGACATTAATCCTCACCTTGTCCGATAGTTGAGAACAAAATGATTTAAGAATCCACTAGAGATTATCTAACAATTAAGATAACCACACATTAATCCTCACCTTGTCCGATGGTTGAGAACAAAATGATTTAAGAATCCACTGGAGATTGTTATATGTGAGAATGGGAACAATATTGTTTTGATACATGTTCCACTGAAATGTATTCTTGATTTTAAAATCCTAAAAAAAAAAAACAAAAGACGAAGATATAAAACGGAGGACAAAGGTAAAGGAAGAGAGGGTCTCTACCCACATATCTCTCCTCTATGGTACAGACGTCGATGGGCCCCTTCACAGTGACATCACAAAAACTCGATCCTAAAAAGAAAGTAAGTGAATTTACAAGAACTTTCCTACATGTGTCTTTGGCTTGACAATAGGAGAGGCTTTCAACAGTGACTGTAAAGATGATGGACCAGTAGCTATGCATAAGAGGAAAAGTTTTAGCTGCAAGCATGATTTTAGTTGCAACCATGGTTGCAGTCAAAGAAATGCAATAATTCATTTCCCCTTTGGGTTTATAAATACCCTCTTAAGTTTTGGTATCTTTCAAAATACCCTTGAGATTTCATTTCTTTGGCTATGAGCACGGGTTCCAACTATGTAGCTGCAACTTGGGCAGTAGCTAAGACGAAGAAGATGATCGATCACCATCACCACCTCGACAGCGATGAGGAAAAGGATGAAGAAAGAAGATATTATTATTTTTGCTTGAGGGCCAATAGGATGGAAAAAGATCTTCCTATTTCTAGTCTTTATCCTCACACCATCATAATTGTAGAAACACAACCCTAAAACGATGCAGAAGATAAAAAAAACAAGAACAAGCAATGCACATAGATTTACAAGGTTCGGCAAAATTACCTACATCCTCGATGAGACAAGATCCTGCTTCACTATCAATGGAGAATAGGGTTACAACGCTCGTCCCTCATATCTCTCAGTATTGTTTGCATTATAGAGAAAGAACTCTCGCTGCAAATATATAACGAAAAACCCTAATCCAGAAAGTACACAACTACTATATTAAACTGCCGTCCTGCCTATCAGGGTGTTGCACCAGTACTCCCTGGATTAAACTGTGATGAAATATAAAACATCGTATACCAACAATAATGAGATTCATTCAATTGATATATGTACTATACCAATACGACATAAATTAAAAAAATTTCATGGAATCGTGTGATGGAGATATGACTTTTGTCCCGAACCAACAAATTGTTATCTTAACAAAAAATTGGTAACTTTACTTGTTTATCCAATCCCAGATTTACAAATTTCCAGAGAAAATATCAATCACTTCTAATGTATTGATGTGAATATATTGAATCTCACTACTTTGTTGAGTCGGTTCTTATTAATATCCAAAGCAAAGCATATATTCTTCTTTTGAAAAGCAGTTGGAATTCTTAAACCAGTAGGTTAGTATGTTTACACCTTTTTCCCTTTTTGGTTTTCTTTGCTTTTCTAGAAAAAAGTAACACATTCAAAAGTAAAGATGGCTTTGTTAATCCTCTATTATTGGGTGTAACTCTTATTAATTGTCTTAATTAACAACAAATCCACCCAGCCCATTGATTGTGTTATCTACAAATTTCGAGAACAGATCCTTTTTTGGACCATGACCACCTGCAACAGTCTCACACCATCCAAGAGATCATAATCCAGGAGAGAATCCGGAAACAAAATTTCCGTGTTAAATCTGAAATTTTTTCTATAAAAAAAGTCTGACATTTGTTGAGCATCCTGAGTCAGCTGTACAAACTTTTGAGGAGAATAAGAGCATCTCCACCATATCAAATCAGAAGGAAATAAGCTCACTTTAAGCATTACTCTGCCGACCATGCAATAATAAAGCTGTAAAGAAGAAATTCCAATCTACCAAAGCTTATTTCATTTTTGTATATATACTTGTTGTAATGAAGAGAGATGGAAATTAAAGTGTGTTTAGTATACAGGAGATTGGTGACTACCACAACAGTTTAAGAACTCAGTTTTGCAGTTCTGTTCCAAAATGCCCAAGTCAGATACAAAGCCAGAAGAGATTAAGAATCAACCTCCACCAGGTTTCACACACAAACATAAAAACACATTCTGGTGGTATTTTTGCTGTTTTATTGTGTTTTTTTCATTTTGGTTCATTGGGTATGACTTGTTTTTACAGGATATCCAAATGAAAACCAGACTAGTCCTGGTGGGAAATGCTGCCCTAGATCAAAAAAGAAAGGTGATAGAGGCTTCATTGAAGGATGGTAAATTTTTTATCCTTCCTATCATTGCATTCTGATCATCATTTCTGTCCTTTCCGAAGGTGACCCTTTCGAAAAAATCATGAGATCCTTATACTCTGCTGATGGCCATACCAAAGGTGGAGTTTTAAGGGTTTTTTTTTTTTTTCTCTCGGATATGCACCAATGTCAATCCTGTACATCCTATTATTTTTTTAACTTAATATATTCTTTGCTGACTTATAGCAAAAAAAAAATGACTCTGCTTGATTTGTGATCACTGATCACACTTCGCATCTTTAGAATTTTGATAATTTATGTTTTAAGTCCATCGGTCCTTGCATATTTCTCTAACTGTTTTGTGTTGATCTATTGGCCCTGCAGCCTCTTTGCTCTGTGTTGCTGTTGGCTTTGTGAATCTTGCTTCTGATGGAACTTATTGGATGGTTACAACAGGTGTAATCAAACTATATTAGTATTTTTATATTAATCTGTTCCCAATCGTGTATCTTTTCCAGTAACATTTTCTTGCCAAATGTGTTCTTGGCTCTAAAAATTCTCTTCTTGCATATGGATTGTTATTGATGTCTAATTTTTTACAAGTTTCCTGTGTAATAAAACTGTATTACTAATTTCATATTCATCTCTCCTACCTCTCTTTTTTTTGTGTGTGTGTGTGGGGGGGGGGGGGGGGGTTAAGTCTCCTAACTCTCTCTTGTTTTATGATCTAAGAGAATTGAATCAATTGAGGGCCACCTATCAAAATGTGGTCCAAGTAGTGATATAGTGCCTTGATAGAGTGAATTAGTATTGTGTTCATGTAAAGCATTATCAATTGGGAATTATCTACTATTTTCTGTGTGATATTTTAATTGAACAACTCGGGGAAGATAAGACTCGCATGAATTCCGAGTGGAACCACTGTTTCAAAAATTGGATTAGGATCAGATGAATCAGCCGAATCAAATTGAAGTTGATTGTGATTGATCTCAATTCTGACTATTTTGGAGCGATCGATTCTAGGATTTTTGAGATCAGATTGCTGGCTTTTCAGATATGAGGGGCAATTCTAGGGTTTTCAGACCGATTCCAGCCTAGATTAGAATTGGCAGGCCAGATTCAAATATAAATCTGTGTTCTTGTTCGGCATACCCATAGTTAATAAGTATGCGTATTATTGCCGTATCCAAACGTATGATTAAGAAAAACCAAAAAATAGAAGTTTATTATTATTATTATTATTATTACTATTATTATTAGTATTTTACATTTTCCATTGATAACATTGTGGACAAATCAGGTTTTGACTAGGAAAACTAGGCCAAGTTTGGTCAAAAGATTAGAAACCTGGTTAAGAGTCATGGAGACTTGACTTGTATTAAAAAATGACAAGACTCAAACCAAATCATACTGAGTTATTCAAGACTCATTTGTTTTGCCCGAGTCACAACAAAATTGCCAATTCTTGTAAAAAATTTGAGTCAGCATTTCTGAAGAGTTTCAAAATAAAATATACTCCAGTGATATTAAATGTTCAATGTCCGAGGTCTTATGTATTGAATCTAGTGACCATTGAGTATATACATTTAAATTTTAATATAAAAAACATGATTCATGACCATGACACCTCCAAGTCGGATCTTATCACTTTCATCCAAGAGACAATGAATGATGGGCTTCGTAAAAAAATTTGAAAAGCAAACACTTTTATTTTGTCTTGTCTCATTTATTTGGATTACTTGAGAAAGACTAGTATGGAAATAAGAAGAGAAAATTTGACATGACTCGCCTGGTTTTTGTGACTCGCTCCAACTCACTAGGTTTTGAAGAGAATGAGTCAAGACACAAAACCCGATTTTCCAACAATGACTGATACAAAAAAAATCTATGTATTTTATGAAACCATGTATTAAAACACTTATGATAAATGTTAAAAGATTAATTGGTTGATAAAAGGCCCTAACCATGGATTTAGTGCATGGTATTGGAATGGATATTGGCCATCTCAAAAACTGATATGGTATCAAAATGGATTTATATTGGATCACCCGTATCTGAAAGATATATCCCTGATTTTCTTAAAAAAAAAATTTTTATGACCTTTTTAACCCTGGTCCGTACTGTTCAATTGATATAGTATTGACCAGGTTTTGTGACTGGAGACATACCAAATCAATATGGATTGCCAGATCTAATACCATACTTAGAACCATGCCCCCAACACACTCTCTTTTCTCTTTGAACCCTACTCCAACATCGGAGGACAGTTATTCTCGTCTAAATCACTACTTTAGGAAGGCATCAATGACAACGCTGCAGAATTCTGAGGCTACGAATAATGAAGGGAGACGACATAAATGATGATCAATAGAAATTAGAATTAGGGATTAAATGGAGGTCATGACAAAATAGACCCTACAACAAGAAGAGAAAAGTTCCCTAGAATCTCAGAATTCAGCTACAAGAACATCATGGTGAAAGTGAAAGAGGAAACACAGAATCCGAGAATCAAAAATCACAAGAAGAGCCAGAATATAAGCAGCGTGCATGGTTGCACTTAGGTCTGCATTGACTTCCATGCTTCTTNAAATATCGAGAACAGAAGCAAGAGTGGGTGCAGCTGAGAGGCAGGCCCAGTTGAAGGAGGCCAGGGCCCGAGACGCCCAGTAGAAGCAGCCGAAGGGCAAGAAAAGAGGGGCTTCGACTTCCCAGGCCCTCCCAAGGAAGAATCCTAGATCTGAACGTCCTACGGTTGAGGCAGTTCAAGCGCTCGAGGCCCCAATCCGTGGTGAATCTCTTCAGAGGGCCTCTTCCCCTTGTGCTGACTTTCGAAGTCCGAGCGGCAGTCATCCTCGGGCCGAAGTTGGGTTCATCCCTCGGTGGTCCATTAACGAGGGTGAGACACTGACCATCCGACTGGTTGCCCGAGAGCTCGTCCAGAAGGAGAGCCTACCAGGAGATGTGGCTGAGGCCCAAAGCCAAGGGATCAAGGCAATGATAACAAGCACTTGCGTGTTTATGGCAGCGGTAATCTTCGGTCTCTAGCCTCCAGAATTTTTTTATTTTATTTTATTTTATTTTTATTTTTTGTTGATCTCTCAGGCTCAGAACCAGGTCGGCCAACTGACTATCCGGGCCGAAGCCCTGGCCAGGGACCTCGAGGAGTCCGATTGTGAAAAGTCAACCCTCAACAAGGAGCGCACAGTCCTCCTTGAGAAAGTGGAGCATCTGGAGGTCGACATCCTCTGCGCACAATAGGAGAGCGATCAGAAGCTCTGAGAGCTAGAGGAGCAGATGGTCACGAAGTTGAAGGAGGCCGAAACCTGAGCCATCGAGAGCTACAAGTCCTCTTACGACTTTTGGGTGTTGGTAAAGCATGCCATTGCCCCCGGATTCATCATGGGTGCCACCAATGTTCGAGACTGGGTCCTCGAACATCATCCCGAGGTGTCCTTCAAGGGGAGTGGTCTTATCTTCGAGGACACCGATGCAGCTCCTACCGCCACTGATTTAGCAGATGGTGAGGACAGCGGCAGTGAGGGAGAGGGGGCCCATGCTTCTCGTGAGGTCCCTCTTACTCTTGGGAGAGGAGACTCTGATGCAGACGTTGCCGACAATGCCAGGGGCGAGGCCATCCCTCCAGTAGACGCTCCATGAGGCCCCTTTGTAACTAAGCCTTTTTTCTTTTTGTAATCTTATCTTTCGGACTTCATGTAATTTTGGCCTTTGGGCTTCATGTAATTTTGGCCTTCGGGCTTTGTGAATGAAATGCTCCCTTTTTTATGTTTTCCTGACTTGCACCCTTTTTTTTTTTTTGGAAATCCCTAAGATCGATTCCGAATCCGACGGGATTTTCCAGATCTTTGGCCTACAGGTCATGTATGAAGGTCAAATCTCTCGGTCTTCTTTTTTTACAATCCTGAAAATCGATACTGAATCCGATGAGGTGATTCTGCTTTTTGGCCTATGGGTGGAGGCATAGAGGCCGAAGCTCTTATTTGAATGGGTGGGAGCTACCTTTTTCCCAAGTTTCGGTCCTATTGAGCCATTGGTCCGATGGTGGGGGAATAAAGGCCACAAACCTCTGTTGTCTTTTGCCACCATAGGTGTTTCCTTCACAACACCTACCAGTTGTCGGCTCCCAATCGAGACTGTGACTTTCGGTCCGGACTACTCAGCCTTCGCCTGAGCACCCTACCAGGGTTGTGACCTTCGGTAAGGTCTACTCGGCCTTCGCCTGAGTCTTATATTTGTAACCATCAGGAAGCGATAGCCATGAGCCAGCTCATATATTTACGAGATGAAAATCCTTCGAAGTGTTTTGGATGGAGAGTTACAACTTTGAAGTGTTTAGGAAAAAATTACGAAATGTAAACGTAAATGTAAATGTTCTATTGGTAGAATTTTCTTAAGTTCTTCCAGTTCCATGATCGGGGTACCTTTTCTCTCCTCGTAGTCTCCAGGTGATAGGACCCTGGTCGTATTATCCTCGAGAATCTGTACGGACTTTCCCAATTTGGAGCTAGCTTTCCTTGATGTCTCGGATCTGATATTTATGCCCTTCTGAGGATGAGGTCACCCATTCTGAACTCGTTCTTTCGAACTTTGGAGTTGTAGTGCCTCGTAACCCTCTGGTGGTAGGCGGTGATCCTTTCTTGCAAGGTGCCTCTGACTTCGGTCAAAAGGTCTAAATTAGCTCAGAGTCCTTTGTCATTTTCTTCTTCATTATAGTACTGAATCCGGTGGGTTACGGCTCCTACCTCCACCGGGACTACAACTTCGGTGCCGTAAGTTAAAATGAAGGGCGTTTCTCCAGTGGCTAACCTCTCGATTGTGCGATAAGCCTAGAGGATGTTGTACAACTCTTCTACCCATAACCCTTTGGCATCATCCAACCTCTTCTTTATTCCTTAGAGCAGGGTACGGTTGGTTACCTCTGTCAATCTGTTGGTCGATGGATAACCGACGAATGTTTTCCTATGGTCAATGCCGAGGGCATCACAAAATAAGCCAAGAGTCGGGTTGGCGAACTGAGTTCCATTGTCTGTTACCACCGACCAAGGGATTCCGAATCGATAGACTACCGCCCTCTGAAGAAGTCCCTTTTATTCTTTTCGGATATCATCACCAGTGCTTCAACCTCTGCCCATTTCGTGAAGTAGTCTACCGCCACCCAGGATGTCCATTCCCCACATGGCGAACGGTATTGGGCTTGATAGGGATGAGAGCTCAGTAGAATGCTGCCTGGTGATGGGGGTGAACATCTGACACTTAATGCACTTCCTGATGAACGATTCCACGTCCTTCCTCTTTGTCGGCCAGAACAGGCCCTGCCTCAGCATTTTATGGGCCAAGGCTTTGGCTCCCAGGTGCTGGCTGCATATCCCCTCATGCACTTCTAGGAGTGCGTACTCACCATCGACAGGGTTCAGGCACTTGAGGTACGGTGTGGTGAACCCTATTTTGTACAGCATCTCGTCCTTCAAAAGGAAGCGTGCAGACCGCATTCGTACCTTCCTTGCCTTATCCTTATTCTCAGGGAGTGTTCCTTCCTTCAGGTATTCGACTATGGCATCCATCCAGCTAGGGCCGTATTCGCCTACAGATAATACCTCCCGGGGTTCTTCGGTGCTTAGATGAGATAATACTTCAAAGTACACCGATCACCCAAGGTCTATGAAGTCAGATGTGGCCAATTGTGATAGAGTGTCTGCACTGGCATTCTCCGTCCACGACACCTGCCTTACCTCGAACTCCTTGACGGCTATTGCTTTCTCTCGTACCATCTTCAAGTATTCGACCATCCTTTGTTCCTTGGCTTCATAGTCCCCATTCACCTGTCCACCATGAGCTGAGAGTCACTGTGCACTACCAACTCCTCTACCATCAAGGGCCACGCCAGATTTATTCCGGCTATTAGGGCTTCGTACTCAGCTTCATTGTTGGAGGCATTGAAGTCGAACCGTATTGGGTAATCGATTTTGAATCCTTCAGGGCTAACAAGTATGATCCCAACATTGCTTCCCGCACTGTTGGATGCACCATCCATATAGAATGCCCAAGTCTTTTTAGCCCTAGCCTCGACAGACTCCTAGGGTTTATCTGGGAGTGTCGTCTCGGCTATGAAGTCCACTAGAGCCTGTGCTTTTATTATGGTTCTTGGCTTGTACTGGATGTCGAATTCTCCCAAATCTATAACCCAGTTTACTAGGCGGCCGAACATATCCAGCTTCTATAGTATCTTCTTTAATAGTTGGTTTGTGAGCACACACATGGTGTACGATTGGAAATAAGGCCTCAGCTTTCTTGCCGCTATCACCAGGGCGTATGTTACTTTTTTTACTTTTTTGTATCTCGTTTCTACGTCTAGAAGCATTCGGCTGACGTAATATATTGGTCGTTGTTGTCTTCTTTCTTCCTTTATCAGTACCGCACTTACTGCCACTGCCGATACAGCCAGGTATAACTGCAAGATACAGTCAGGTATAACTGCAAGGTATCCCCCATATTTGGCTTCGTCAGTAGTGGGGGTGCGACCAAGTACTCCTTCAGTTGTTTGAAGGACTTTTCGCATTCCTCCATCCACTTGAACTTTTTGGATCCTTCAAGGCTTTGAAGAAAGGGAGGCACTTGTCAGCCAACCGAGATATGAACCATCCCAGGGCGGTGACTCTACCTGTTAGCTCTTGGACTTACTTCACATTTTGCGGTGACTTCATATGTTAGATGGCTTGTATTTTCACCGGATTGACTTCAATTCCTCTCTCCGAGATAATAAAGCTGAGGAAATTTTTCGATGTTACTCTGAATGCTATTTTGTCTGGTTCAGCTTCATGCCGTACAACCTCAGCATGTGGAATGTATTCTCTAGGTCTTGAATATGGTGTTCTGCCTTCAAGCTTTTCACAAGCATTTCATCTATGTACACCTCCATGGTTTTACCAATCATCCCCTTAAAAATCTTATTCACCAACCTTTGATAGGTGGCCCCTACATTTTTGAGTCCGAAGGGCATAACTTCATAGCAGTACAATCCCCCCTCGGTCACAAAGTATGTCTTCGGGACATCGACCTCAGACATCTTTATCTGATTGTACCCTGAGTACGCATCCTTGAAGCTCAGCTCCTCGTGTCCTGCTATGACATCGATAAGGAGGTCTATCTTCGGCAAGGGGTAGCCGTCCTTTGGGCAGGCATTGTTTAGATCGGTGAAGTCGATGCAGATCCTCCACTTTCCATTTGCCTTTGGGACCATCACTACATTGGATATCCACTCCGGGTATTGGATTTTATGGATGAATCTTCCGCTGCCTTTCGGGGGCAAAGGTCCTCTTCTTTTGTTGTACCGGCTTCTTAGTCGGGTTGACACTCAGATGGTGCTCTATTACTTCTCGATCTATTCCAGGCATGTCCAAGGCAGACTAGGCGAAGATGTCAGAATTATCTCGGAGGAAGGAGATGAGTTTTTCTCGTTGTTGCCATGGCATTGTAGCCCCCACTTGAAATTGGCGAGTGTTATCCCCCTCTTTGGCTTCAACCTGTATCAGCTCCTCAGTTGGTTTCCCCCTTTGATAACTGGTGTCATCACGTAGATCTTCTAATGGGAGCGCCTCACCCGCCTTTTCCTTTCCCCATAAGGTGGTGACGTAGCACCTCTGGGATGCCTCCTGATCCCCTCGACATTCACCGACACCGTTCTTTGTTGGGAACTTCATCTTGAGGTGTGGAGTGGAGACGACAGCCTTTAGCAGGTTTAAACCAACTCTCCCTAGTATGGCGTTCTACGCCGAAGTAATGCCTACTACTAGGAAGTTGATCATTACTGTCGCTTGGCGGTCTCTGGTGCCGACTCTTACTGGCAACTCAATCGATCCCTCCACTTTGATTGGGGCACCAGAGAATCCCTGTAATAGGTGTTCGACCTTCTTCAGCTTTTCCTCGTCTAGGCCCATCTTCTGAAAAGCTTCAAGGAACAGGATATCAGTTGACCTGCCGTTATCCACCAAGATCCTTTTTACTTTGTAATCGGCTATGGTCATGGTGATTACTAGGTCATCATCGTGTGGGGTGTGCACTCCTTCTAGATCGTCATCCGAGAAAAAAATAAGCATCCCCGTCTTCTCCTTCTTGTTTGACCATTCAGCCACATGTACACTTCTCGCATAGGCTTTTGCTTTCCTAGCCGAGACTGAACTTTCTCCAGTGGCTAGGCCTGCACAGATTGTCGCTATAACCCTAGTTGGGCTTTTATTTTCGTCCTGGAGGTGACGGTCGACTTCCTCGGGTGTTCGGTCCCTTCATCGTTCTTGATTGCCTCTGCAGGCTAGTCCCCTTCTTTCATGGTGGCCTCTGCCATCTCTATGGCGGTTATCTCTGCGGTCATTACCTTCTTGGGCACCCTCCTTTTCGTGGTCTACGAATCGGCCTAGATATCCTCTTCGGATCATTCCTTCTATTTCCCCTTTAGGTGCCAACAATCTTCTGTGTCGTGGCCATGGTCCCTATGGAAGTGACAATATTTGTCCATATTGCGTCTCTCAAGGTGTCGTCCCATCTTCCCTGGCCACTTCATGGCTCTTGCGTCCGAGGAGTCCTTAATCTGCATTATCACATCCATTCGTTTTTGGTTCAGGGGCATGTATCTCTCGAACTTTTTCGGTGGACTTGGTGCTCGACCACATTCGGATTTTCATGTTTTGCCTTCTTCGAAGGGTTTGTCATCACTCCAGAGATCCTTTTCCTTCGTGTCTTCTCTTAAGATTCTTCATTGACTTGAAAGGTTTCTTCCATCTGGATATACTTATCATACCGAGCCCTCAAATCGGCTAGGTTCCTCTGTGTATGCTTCGCCAAAGACCTTTTCAGCTCCTTATCCGTGACACCTCCCAGCAGGGCCATGAACTCTTCTTTCATGTCTAGACCTCTGATCGTGATCTTCTCTTGCTGGAAGTGCTTCATGTAGTTTCGTAGCGACTCCCCTTCATGTTGCTTGACATTAGTCAGGTTCAACATGATCTTCTGAAGGGGTTGGCTACTGGAGAATCCCTTCACGAAGAAGTAAATTAAATCACTGAAGCTGTTGATCGATTTCATCGGCAAGCGGTTGTACCACAGCCTTGCCGCTCCTCTGAATGTCAAAGGCAAGGCACGACACATGATGTTTTCCGAGACCCGATGAAACTACATTGCAACCTTGAAGCCTTCCAGATGGTCGATGGGGTCCCCATACCCATCATAGGTGTCTTATTTGGGCAGGAAAAAACCAATCGGGAGCGGGTCCCTCATGACCTCATCGGCTAGAGCCGTGTCATTAGTGAGGTCTAGCTCATGAGTTCCTGTCTGGTTTTTTGCTACCTTCCTGATCTCACTTTTCAGGTCTAGGATCATCTGCTTCAACCCCACGTCCTCATGTCTCTGTCCGTCTCCTTGGCGTGGTTCCCCATGCCTCGTCCCAGCGGCACGTCAGGTCCTTTCTTTGGGTGCGGGGCTTTCTCTCATTGCTCGATTTCTATGATTCTTACCAGACCTTATCGATCTTGTGCTACTTCGGTCATCGTCCTGAGCTCGCTCTTTTTAGATATGGGGGCCTTGCGGTGCTCCGACGATCTTCTGAGAGATAGCTGTGGAGACCTCCTTTATTGTCTTGGCCATTCGGTCATACTTCTCTTGAAGGGCTTCGAATTGCTCCCTTGTCACATATTCCTACGCCCTAGGAGGGGGTGGAGGATTACCTTCTTCGCGCATCGAATATCCGGTAAAACGCTGGTTCCTCATGGAACCTTCCCAATTATCATTTCCTCGTTCTTCGTCGATTTCCTTCGAGGAAGGGAGCCCTCCTGAAGGTTCCTCCTTGTCCATGTTTATGCTTGGCGCTGCTCTTATTTTCTTATGATTGTAGGTTTTTCCCACCATTATTGTCGTTCTCACAAACGGTGCCAATTTGTTGCTGCCAAAAATTGTATGAGCTGATCCTGCACAAGCACATGAGGTAGAGGCCCAGAGGTATCTCTGGGATTAGTCCTCCAACGCCCAAGTTAGAGACCAGCAGAATAGTTTTTTACAGGAGTAATGGTGTGGGTCTATTTACTTACCTCTCCCCTCCTCTCCGGCTCTCTCTTATAGTGCTTGGGGTTTAAGGTTTCCTTTTTGGAGTCCCCCTCGGATATGTCCTATCCCCTTCATGGGGAATATTCTCTTCACGTGGTTTACATGGTTAGAATCCTTGCGGCCTCTTTCAGGTGAGCGACACATGTCCTTCCCTTGGATACAATGTGTTTTTACCTGACTGGGCAATTAGTTTGGCCGTATCACCTTCTTAAACGGATTGTTCAAGGATCATTATCCAACCGAGGAATTTGAAGGTTGAATTGAAGCTTTACATTGAGATCTGATATCTAAAACAGATTGTTTCCTCATCAGAGTGATGATCCTAAAAACCGTTTTATTCTACGGTGTATGTCAGTGGGGTTTCAATAGAAAGCCAAGAGATGATCAGTAGCATGGCTTTATGTGAAATTAAAAAAAAAAACGAAGGGAAAAAAGGAAATAAAAAAATGATTACAAACAGATTATCACATAATTCTTTATCAATATATATATAATACTTTATCAATTTAAGATCAACACCTCATCATTAAGAGGTCATTATTTGAGGCCTACCTATTAAATAATAAATAAATAAATAAATTTCTATATAAGTAATAATTTATCAATTTATGTGCATCTATTATTGTATTTTCAACGTTGTTTTTTTAAACCTGAATTTTTATATCCCGTATTTTCTCTTTGTCAGAATAGATTGTACTGATTCAACTTGATAATCTTATGGTAATTACATGGTATATATACGCATGGCATTACCCTAGCTACTGATGCAAATAGAAACCTATTATTACACAATCTCTTTACATAGAAGATGCCTTGCATATGATATGGACCGAATATTGAGTTTCCAAGAATAACAGGACTCAATAATGTCCAATACACCCCCTCAAGATGAAGGGATGTGAGAATAGATCTTCAGTTTGTCCCATAAGAATTGAAACCTTGTGGTAGATAATGGTTTGGTGAGGATATTAGCAAGTTGATCAGCCGTGGAGATGAATTGAACATTGAGTTGACCCTTGGCAACTCAATCTGGAACAAAGTGAAAATCTATTTCTATGTACTTCGTACGAGCATGGAACACAGGATTATCAGAAATATAAGTAGCTCCTATGTTATCACATCACAACATAGATGTTATCACATCACAACACAGGGGGGACCCGGAAGAGGAAATCTGAGCTTCTTAAAGAAAGACCAACCAAATGAGCTCAGCAGAGGCATCTACAAGGGCCTTATACTAATATTCGGTGGATGAGAGGGAAACAATTCACTGCTTAGGAGCGGTCCATGAGATTAGATTAGGGCCAAGGAAAATAGCAAAGCTGCCAGTAGACTTCAAATCCTCAGAGCTACCAGCCTAATCCGCATTGGAAAAGGCCTGTAAAGAGCAAGTGGAAGATCTTTCAAGAAAAAGACCCTTATTAACTGGCTCTTTAAGGTATCGACGAATACATTTGATAAGGTTCCAATGATCCTCTGTGGGTGAGTGCATAAACTAGCAAACCCAGTTGACTGTAAAGGATAGGTTGGGTCGAGTTAAGGTGACATATTGAAGAGCTCCTACAATGGAGTGATACTGAGTGGGATCGTTGAATAGAACACCCCCTGTAGATGATGGTTTGATAGTGGTAGCCATTGGTGTGAGCACTGATCTACAATCAACCATACCGGATTGCTTCAACAAGTCATGGATATACCAAGTTTGAGTAAGCAATAGACCCTTGGAATGAGAAACTACCTCAATGCCAAAAAAGAAATGCAAATCACCGAGGTCCTTAATTGTGAACTCAAAAGTGAGGTTGTGAAGAATTGAAGTGATCTCTGAAGGAACATTTTTGGCGACTAAGATGTCATCAACATAGACTAACATATACATAAGATGGAGCCAATGTTGTAAATGAATAAGGAGGAATCGATCTTTGAAGCAATGAACCCCAAACGGATCAGGAACTTCAAGAGGTGATGAAACCAGGCTCTAGGAGCTTATTTGAGACCATATAAGGACTTGTGCAGATGATACACATGCTAGGGCCGAGTACAGTCCTCAAACCTAGGCAACTATGTCATGAATACTTCTTCAGAAAGGACGCTATGAAGAAAGGCGTTGTGCACATCAAATTGGCGAATCGACCACCCTTGGGAGATCGTAATAGATAGAACTACATGAATGATTGTGGGTTTGACAGCAAGGCTAAAGGTTTCATGATAGTCAAAACCTTATTGTTGGTGGAACCCTTTTGCAATCATGCGTGCCTTGTAATGCTCAAGAGTACCATCAGCTTTTCTCTTAATCTGAAAGGCCCATTTGCAGCCCACTAAATTTATAAAAGGTGCCCATGGAACAAGAGACTATGTCCCGTTGGAACTAAGCATTAAACTCCTCTGACATAGCATGGCATCATTTAAGAAGTTTGTTGGCTTGGGTGAAACATGTGGGTTCAATGGAGGGTGTGGTTGTTAAGGCATGAGGAGGATGAGGGCGAGGGCGTAATTACTTGTGGTGAAGGCGGGTTGGACGAGTGGGAGTAGTAGGGAATATTGCCTCGTGAAGGCCTATGCCGGAGGGATGGGTGAGTTGGCTATGGTAAGGTATAGATCACGGGCAGAATGTGCCTGAAGGGGAGGTGTTGGTGGGGATGGGGATAGTAAGGTGAGGGGGGAGGCAAGGGATATTGGAGTTGGGGTGTCTAGAGGAGAGGGGAGGGGAAGGGAGAGGGAGAAAAGCGAGATGGAGAACCCGTTGGTGATGGTAGAGGCAACAGTGGTGGTAAGGTATGGTTGGTGGGAACCGAGGCCCAAGGAGTAGTGGGGGAGGGTGAGTTAGAGGAAGGGCAAGTAGAGGACCGGTCAGCAAAGGGAAACTGGGATTCAAAGAAACGTACATGTCTTGCAGTGTAGGTATAGTTGGTGGTTAAGTTAAGACACCGGTAACCGTGGTGTGAGGGACTGTACCCAAGAAAGACATAGGGAGATGACCTGTAGTCCATTTTATGGGCGCTGTAGGGATGAAGATAAGGAAAACATAGGCACCCAAAGACGCAAAGAAAGGTGTAGTCCAAAGGGTGATGATAGACGAATTTATAGGGAGAGCGACCATAGGATGCTTTGAGGGTTATTGATACTTAGGTATACAATAGTTTCAAATGCGAAGTGCCAATAAGATTTGGTTATATACGCGTGAGCCAGGAGAGAGAGACATGTCTCGACTATATGGCGATGGTAGTGCTATATAGCCCCTTGTTGTTCGTGGGTATGAGGGCAAGAGACTCAATGAGATATGCCAATTTTGTTAAAAAACTTGGGAAGGGTATGATATTCATTCCCAATTGGTTTGCATGTATCTGATTTTTCTTGAAATTTGGTGTTCCATAAGAGATTGAAATTGAAGAAAAGTACAGAAGACATCAAATTTGTTAAGAAGGGGATAAAACCAGATGAATTTATTAATATCATCAACAAAGATTACAAAATAGCGGTATCCTATAATAGATTGCACAAAGGAGGGGCCCTTAACATCACTGTGAATAAGGTCGGGAAATAAAATTTTGGAATACGTTTCATGTAGAGTTAAATGGCTAGATTTTCGTAATTGATATGCAGGACAAATGGAGGTGAACCGATGGGACTTGCATGGGAGGTTATTATCATGTAGCATCTGGCGGAGAAGATGTTCATGGGGATGGCCTAATCGATGGTGCCAGCTATAACAGGAGACACGATCAACAGGATGGGCGGAAGGAGATGTGCTTGACGGAGATGGGAGGTGTAGAGGCCGCCTTTACTCGGATCAGACAGGAAGGTGACCTTGGTTACATGATCATTGACAAAGAAATGGAAGGGTGAAACTCAAAAAAGGCATTGTTATCACGACATAATTTTTTAACAGATAATGAATGCTTAGAGAGATTAGGGACATGGCGAACATTTAATAATTGAAACGAAATAGAGGGAGAAGTAGAAGAGGGAAAATAAGTACAACCAACATGATTAATGGATAGACCTTTACCATTGCCGACATGAAGATGATCTTGACCATTGTACACAGAGTAGTTGGACAAGGATTGGATGTCCGGTGTTACATGGTGAGAGACTCCAGTATCAAGGAACCATGTGAGGGCAATGGATGGTGGGTTCGGATAGTAGTAAGTGTTGGGAGAGTAGATTGGTTGATAGTGAGTATAGTGGGCAGTGGGTGGGTCATCGGTTCGGTATTGGGTGTGGGAGGTAGGGTTCTATGGGACTTGGTCATAGTAGAAACATGTGGAGGCATAATGGTTGGTCCTAGTGCAGATCGAACACCACATTTGGCCATCGGATTGAGAGAAATGACCACCTCGACCATGGTTGGAGCGACCTCAACCACCCCTCCCCTTGTCACTGTTGGAGTTAGTGCTATGCTAGAAGAGGAGCGAGAGGTGTTGTCTTTGTGAGCAGTGTTGGCAGTAGGAGGGTCTTCAGGAGATGGAGACACGGATAGGTTGGTGAGAGGATTGTGTTAGTCCTAAGTTGACATTGAGAGGGGGGTGAACAGTATCTATAAAATCGTTTCTGGAGATGTCTGTTTGAAGCTACCTTGTATTCTGTTCAACATACACAATCGTATGTTTGTCCACCTTACACCACTCAATGGCCAGGTCTACTAGACAAACATGCCCATCTTACATACATTCACAGTCCACGTACTCCAATATACAAGCATCTACAAATGACATAAGATATACATGGTTTGGCTCACTGCCTACTCCACGGAGCAATACCCTTTTTGGGTTTCTTATTTTTTTTAATACTCAACTAGCTTGTGACTGCTATAAAAGTCCAGGTGCTATGACACCTGCTTCAGATAGTACTCAGGCTAGGGTTTTGCCTCCCTTTTTACAATGTATATGATGATCAATATGAGTACAAGTCCCTCCCCTTACAATCAATACCTTAAGTTATGCAACTTTAACAACCTAGGTCATACAAAAGAGGTCTTGGTGAACAGAGATTATCTCCCTTGACTAGCAATGGGTGGAAAGCTTCTTTGAGATTCCCAGATACACTGGAATCTTCAATTATCCCTCTTTGATGGCTAATCTTGAACCTTCAAGAGAACATCATCATCATCAAAAACCCTCTTTAACCTTCAATGCTGTCTTTAATGGCTTCTCAAGCTTGGTGGTGATTGCATTGAAGCATTCAATATACAAAAATCTTCAAACAAATGTTCTTCTCAAGATATAGGCATGAGAGCACACAAACATTTGGCTTCTTCTTCTCTTTTCTCCTTTTCTCTCTCCTAAGGCTTTCTTCTTTTTGTTCTTCAAGAAGTTATGAAAGAAATCCCCAAAATTCACTTAAGAAGGTCTAACAAAAGCCCCCAAATTGTGTAGGTTTAACCACTCGGTTCAGACCGAAATCTACTTTGGTAGATTGACCTTACTCCAGTGCAGGAGTCAAAATTTTTTATATATAACTCTAAATAAGCCGATTCTTATTGCTTTTGAAAGTAGACTCAAATATATCTACAACTATTGTAGAAATATGACTAATTCAATTCTTCTTCAAAATATCTCACAATTCAACTCGAAATTATGAGAATTGAACCCGTCATGGGAAATTGGGTTGGCTCTGTTTCAGAGCCATCATACGAAAAAAATCAAATCTCTCTCGTCCGAAATCCGATCGACCCAATTATTTTTCCTATGGATAGAGAACTCAAAGAATAATTTTCTCATATTTATACCTTCAACCCATATGTAATGCATGAATATCAAAAATAGGATTGAACCTAACTAAAATGCAAGACATTGCCCTTTTCAGCTTACACGTTGGCCTGAAGAACATGTCGTATGTTTCTACTCCGATATCCGATCGACATGATTTTAAGGTGATAGACTTAGAGCTCAAGGATCTACAATTTACATGCACATATCTTTTTCTCAATCTTTCATCTAGACTTTTGAAAATACCCTCAAATGTGCTGCTATTGTATAAAACAATCATTTCTTCCATTTTACTACTTCCACTTTCACACATGCAATGTGTGACACATCTCTAAACACTATCAAGATAACTTAGTGATCATACACAACTACGGCATCACCTCTGACCACCTCATCATTGACATGTGGCCAAGGTTGCCAATAAGGACAACCAATATGCAGTAGATTGCAGCAAAGAAACTCATGATTCAGAAGCAAACTGGAAACGACCACCTCAACCAAGACTGGAGTGATCTCAGCCACCCCTCCCTTGTCATTGTTGGAGTTATTGCTATGACCAGAAGAGGAGTGAGAGGTGTTGTCTTTGTGAGCAGTGTCGCCAACAGGTGGATCTTCAGCAATGGACTCACGGATAGGATGGTGAGAGGATTGCAACAAAGAAAATCATGATTCAGAAGAAAACTGTGTAGATCAGTGTAGATGATGGGCTCAGAGCGCGCTAGCAGCGTGGGAACTATATTCTGAAGGTCCTTCTTGAGAGCAAGAAAGATGTGAAGATTAAAATCTTCAACAAATAAGGGGTGGCCAACAGCAAAAGGTTCATCAGCGACATATTTAGCTCGTTGAAGAAGTTGACAGATGGACTCGCCCCGTTGTTGGGCAAAACTTTGAAGAGTGAGGTGGAGGTTCATGATACGAGTCATAGAGGTAAAGCCATAATTGATGGTAAGGCAATCCTAGATGGCCTTGCTGGTAGGCTTGTCAATGATTAATGGAAGTACATCCTCAGAGAGAGACACGAAGAGAGGCTTATTAGTGTAGGGTCTTGTTCTTGCCATGCAATGGCAGTAGTGGGTTTGGTTGGACAGGGATAAGATCCATTGAGAAAACACAGAAGGCATTGTCCGCAGAAAAAAGGGGTGAGTTGAGCACACCGCAATAAGAAGTTCTTTGGCGTGAGTTTGAGGGAAAGAAAGTGATGGACAGAATTCAGTAGGTTAGGAAAGGGAGGGGGTACCGGCTTGAGCAGAGCTGCCTGAGAGGCAACAATGACTTGAGAGGGAGGGGAAGTGCTTGTCACAGTTGCGGCAAGGAGAAGAAAGGGAGAGATTAGGATTGAGAAGAGAGGGTGTTGGCCAGAGGACGCTCTGATACCAAGTCAGAATAGATTGTATTGATTCAACTTGATAATCTTGTTGTTATTACATGGTATATATATATATATATATATATATATATATATATATATATATATATATAAAAGCATGACATAACTCTAGTTATTGATATAGATAGAACCTAATATTGCACAATCTCTTTACATAGAAGATGCATTGCATATGATATGGACCGAATATTGAGTTCCCAAGAGTACCAGGACTTAATATCGTCCAATACTCTTTTATGTTATTTTGCTTCTTTTTTTTTGAAATGTTTGGCCTGATTTTGACTATCCCCTTTGTATTTTGAGTTGTTTTAAACATTTGGTGCTGCAAAAAGTTTTTCTTTATTCTTATTTTGATTAACTATGGTCTAGTCTGTTAGTTAAAACGGGAACGGCAAAAAAACATTGTTCGGTACGGGCATGTTTTAAACGGATCAAAACGTGAACGGGACGGTAAAAAATACGGTAAAAATGGGGAAAAAACAAAAAATGGACGATACGTGTTTTAAACGTTTATATTTAAATAATACGGTGTCAAAAAAAGGGCAATATATAGACATAAATTGGCATAATAATTCTCTAAATACCTAGATAACAACCAAAACAAATAGCCCCGTTTTAAACGTTTCTATTTTAAAACGTTTATATTTTTTAAAATCCGTTTTTTTACTATCAAAAAAACGGTACGGCGTTTAAAATGGCAAAAAAACTTCAAATAGCCTCGTTCCCCTTTTTTACCGAATTTCTGTGAAAAATTCGGCAAACGGGGTTTAAAATGGCAAAAAAAGGGGACGGCGTTTAAAACGCGTTTTAAACGCGAATAAACTAACTAGACTCTAGACCCACTCTAAATCCTTAAAGGAAACCTTCAAACCTGCCATGTCCTCCGATATAGCTTATTTGTTTTTCTACGGGGCGGGAGTGGGTGTGGGTCTGGGGGCGGGGTTGTTGTACCGAACAACAAGTGCCTACAGGAATTTATTTATTTAATTTTTTTGGTAAAACCTATAGGCACTTTTACCTGCAGCATTGTAAGTTTGTTGGAGCCCAAAATTTTGTAATTAATTCTCCATCTCATCCTCATACAATATATTCATCCCAAAAGCTTAATTTGCATCACGTGGCACAGTCAAATAAATCTGTTCAATATTTAAAAGATTGATGATAATAGGGTAATAATTAAGTTCAACAGAATTGGCCAATTAATATGATCTAATTTGGTAGATAGTGAATTCATGTGTTTACGTAGTTAATAAATTTAGGTTCAAAAACTATTCGAAAAGAGAATAATTTATAATAATTCGCTTTGTTAATTTAAGAATTTGATTAGAAAATTTATCAAAAAAATGGATGAAAAATAAATTTGGATTTAAATTATTCAGGAATCATTCATAACCTACAAAATTTTGGGACAATAAATTCAGACGGTTCTACCTATTTCACAAGGTAAATAGATGTAGAGTTTCATTCAATTCTTTGATAATTGGTCCTAGTCTCCCCTTGGATTAGTTAATGTTAATACCTATCGAAAAGTGATTGGAATAATAACAGGATAGTTAATCCCACAGGGGTGTACCCAGAGCACGAGGCTTCTGCATATACGAGTTAAAACAGAAGTAAACCTGCCTGACTAGTTCAATTTCAAACAATTCAATAGTGATCCAGATCGAAGACGATTGAAACCGATTCTGAAATTTAAAAATCCTTTTTTTTTTTTTATCAGGTAAATAATTTAAAAACCTATAGTACAGGCCTACAAGTGAAGGTAGCTGCATGATTCCCAAGAACACAAACTCTATTTTTTTATTTTTTTGACAGACAAGAACACAACTGACATGATGCGGTACATGCCTCATTAAGATTTCACAAAAACATGTTTTTGTTATGGGTAAAACAGCTCTATCATGTTAAGTGTGAAAAGACCAAATTACCCCTGAGCCCAGAGCCTCGAAGTTAATGTGAAATGAAAATAGGTACAACATCTTAGCTTGGCATATACTAGCAGACCGATTCTGAACTTTAAAACCATTGCTTTTAAGGTAAATAACTTCAAAAAGCTTTAGTGAAGGCCTGGAAGTTGAAGATGGGTGCGTGGGTTGGACATACGCATTGTTTGACCTAGGGGTGTCAATTCCTAAACCGAATCGGTAAAACCGGTTGGATCGAACCGATAACAATCCGGACCGAACCGAACCGAAGCCTTATTGGTTCGGTTCGGTTTCGAGTATTGCAACCCCAAAACCAAACCGAATCGCACCGAAAACCGGATGAACCCGAAACCAAACCGAAATCGACTCAAAACCCAGACCGAAACCGAAACCAAACCGGTAAGAAACCGAAACACTCCAAAATTCATTAAAAAAATCAAAATTTGCATACTTTTGTATACATTTGTATGGAAAGTCGAATCCAAACTAGATCAAAAACCAAAACCAACCCGGTTACAAATCGATTTAAGAAACCGAAGTTCAGCAGTTCATCATTTGGTTGTTTCCTAATGGCTCCATACCGGTTTAAAAAACCGATCCAAACCGAAATGAACCTAATAAATCCAAACCAGTACCAACCCGAACCCAAACCGCACCGAAGCCGACACCGGATCAAAACCGATAAATCCTTAATGGGTTGGTTTCGGTCACTTCCAAAGTCACACCGAAACTGGTGGAACCGGACCGAAACCGCACCAACCCGGACCGTTGACACCCCTAGTTTGACCCCAGCCGGCCGTGATTCTCAGGAACAGAACTCTATTTTTTTGGGTAGATAAGAGCACAACTGACATTTCGCAAATGCCCCATATTAAAACTTCACAAAAACATGTTTATGTTATGGGTAGAACAACTCTATCCTGTTGGTGCATGAAACACTAAAAAACGAACACGTAAAGATCACACTACCTCTGCACTAGGGGCATTGAAGATAATGTGAAATAGGTAAAACATTTTAGGTATAGGCGTACTAGCATTACGGTTGAAGTATTTTTGCTCTAATAAAAATCCTATTTGTAGATTGGGATCAATATTGTATCGATATCAGTTTGCCGATACTAATTCAATACCCAAGAACTAAACCCCTTGACGTCATGGTATTAATGTCAGTATCAGTCATCACTATTTTCAATACTGATTGGCCGAAGATACAAGAGGATGAAAAGTTATGTCCCAATCCCTGTTAAATCACAAAACTCCATCCTTATTGATGCCTCTATCTATGCTCTCATTGGTCCCCTGATGGTATAGGAGCTACAAGACTAGGTAAGTTGCCTTTTTTTATTTTATTTTTAACTATTTTCCTTGCCCCTTTTTCTAGTGTGGATTCAATATTAAGCTGATATCAATATTTGCCACAACTAATACTGATATGATATGAATCAATGGATAAGCTCATCCAACCCTGAAACCTAAATCCATATGAGAGAGAGAGAGAGAGAGAGAGAGAGAGAATATATGGCAACAATGCTAGGGGAACCCTCAGAGCGATGAGACACTTAGACAAATTTTGATGAGAATATACCATCTGGGTGATCCAGAAAATTTCTAGAATTGATTGGGATCCTCTCCAATGACTCTCCAACCTCTCACATGTAGGCTGCGTGTATGTGAGAGGTTGGAGATGATCCAAATCCATCTAGGACTACCTTGAGGTGTGCTGATGAGTATCTGTGAGAGCTGTTCTATTAGACAAACTTCCAGTACTGATGTGTACAATACAAGGATATAGACATGGATACAATCATACGACAAAGCCAATTGAATATCCTAAAAGTAAGAAAGCAAGAGTTTCTGTGCACGACCGACAACAAATGCAGTCAGATGGGTATAATTCTCATTTGACATAACATAAACACCATTATCTCCCCTATTTCATAGAGTTGATGAGAGAATCTCCCGTGAACTAAAGTAAAATTACAAAAATTACTATGAAGAGCAGATATGTGAAGAATCCTACATGAGGCTATGAAACAAGCTCCACTGAGCTATAAACTCCGACATCCTAAGTTTGACTCCCACTAGGCACACCTTGGACCACTCACACGGGGTGTTTAGTGCTCTTCACTGTTTTAAGTGAAAGTTGGATGATACTCATTCAATCCTGGTATGACCCAGTCTATGCAGTTGTAAGATCAGTATGGGCCCACAGGACTAGTCAGGCCGAAGGCCTGAATACCAATAGTTAGCCAAAAAAAAAAAACTCCACTGATGTGTGAATGATTCCACTTAGGTTCTTACTTTGATAGTTCATGAAATTTTTTACCAGAAAAAAAAGAAAAAAAAATCATGAATTAACGTACACACATGTGAATGGACATAAAGATAAAGATAGACATGAATTCTTTAAGCCAATAAAAATTTCTATGAAGAGCAAACATGTGAAAAAAAATCCCACATGAGGCTATGATACAAGCTCCATTGATGTGTGAATGATCCCACATAGGCTGTTAATTTAATATTTCAGGTACAGACTTTTAATGGACGTGTAGATAAGGATATAAACATGGGTCCATTAAGTCAATAAAATATTCTGACCCATATCTGCTCCTACTTAAATAAGAGCAAACATGTGAAAAAAAAATCTACAATGAGGCTATGAAACAAATGTGTTAATGATACCACATCAGCTGTTACTTTAATCATTTACAAATTTAAAACCCAATGTGTTCCTCATGAATTTGCTTGTGCCTCCGTTAACCACACATTAATCCTCACCTTGTCCGATGGTTGAGAACAAAATGATTTAAGAATCCACTAGAGATTATCTAACAATTAAGATAACCATACATTAATCCTCACCTTGTCTGATGGTTGAGAACAAAATGATTTAAGAATCCACTAGAGATTGTTATATGTGAGAATGGGAACAATATTGTTTTGATACATGTTCCACTAAAATGTATTCTTGATTTTAAAATCCTTAAAAAAAAAAAAAAAAAAAAAAAAAAAAGACGAAGATATAAAAAGGAGGACAAAGTTAAAGGAAGAGAGGGTCTCTACCCACATATCTCTCCTCTATGGTACAGATGTCGATGGGCCCTTCACAGTGACTTCAGAAAAACTCGATCCTAAAAAGAAAGTAAGTGAATTTACAAGAACTTTCCTACATGTGTCTTTGGCTTGACCATAGGAGAGGCTTTCAACAGTGACTGTAAAGATGATGGACCAGTAGCTGTAAGCATGGGTTCCAACTTCGCTGCAACATGGACAGCAGTTAATTTTTGTCCTACACAGATGATGGACCAGTAGCCATGCATAAGAGGAAAAGTTTTAGCTGCAAGCATGATTTTAGTTGCAACCATGCTTGCAGTCAAAGAAATGCAATAATTCATTTTCCCTTTGGGTTTATAAATATACCCTCCCAAGTTTTAGTATCCTTCAAAATACCTTGAGATTCCATTTCTTTGGCTATGAGCACGGGTTTCAACTACCTAGTTACAACTTGGGCAGTAGCTAAGACGAAGAAGATGATCGATCACCATCACCACCTCGACAGCGATCAGGAAAAGGATGAAGAAAGAAGATAATATTATTTTTGCTTAAGGGGCAATAGGATGGAAAAATATCTTCCTATTTCCAATCTTTATCCTCACACCATCATAATTGTAGAAACACAACCCTAAAACGATGCAGAAGATAAAGAAAACAAGAACAAACAATGCACACAGATTTACGAGGTTCGGCACAATTGCCTACATCTTCGGTGAGACAAGATCCTGCTTCACTATCAATGGAGAATAGGGTTACAACGCTCGTCCCTCACATCTCTTAGTATTGCTTGCATTATAGAGAAAGAAACTCTCGCTGCAAATAAATAACGAAAAATCTTAATCCGAAAAGTACACAACTGCTGTATTAAATTACCATCTTGCCTGTCAGGATGCTGCACCAGTACTCCCTGGATTAAACTGTGATAAAATATAAGACATCATACACAAATAATAATGAGATTCATTCAATTGATATATGTACCATACCAATACGACATAAATTCAAAAAATTTCATTGAATCGTGTGATGGAGATATGACTTTTGTCCCGAACCAACAAATTCTTATCTTAACAAAAAATTGGTAACTTTACTTGTTTATCCAATCCCAAATTTACAAATTTCCAGAGAAAATATCAATCACTTCTAATGTATTGATGTGAATATATTGAATCTCACTACTTTGTTGAGTCGGTTCTTATTAATATCCAAAGCAAAGCATATATTCTTCTTTTGAAAAGCAGTTGGAATTCTTAAACCAGTAGTTTAGTATGTTTACACCTTTTTTCCTTTTTGGTTTTCTTTGCTTTTCTAGAAAAAAGCAACACATTCGAAAGTAAAGATGGCTTTGTTAATCCTCTATTATTGGGTGTAACTCTTGTTAATTGTCTTAATTAACAACAAATCCACCTGGCCCATTGATTGTGCTATCTACAAATTTCGAGTAACAGATCCTCTCTTGGACCATAACCACCTGCAACAGTCTCACACCATCCAAGAGATCATAATCCAGGAGAGAATCCGGAAACCAAATTTCCGTGTTAAATCTGAAATTTTTTCTAGAAAAAAGTCTGACATTTGTAGTGCATCCTGAGTCAGCTGTGCAAACTTTTGAGGAGAATAAGAGCATCTCCACCAAATCAAATCAGAAGGAAGTAAGCTCACTTTAAGCATTACTCTGCCGACCATGCAACAATAAAGCTGTAAAGAAGAATTCCAATCTACCAAAGCTGATTTTATTTTTGTGATTTTATTTTTGTATATATACTTCTTGTAATGAAGAGAGATGGAAATTAAAGTGTGTTTAGTATACAGGAGATTGGTGACTACCACAACAGTTTAAGAACTCAGTTTTGCAGTTCTGTTCCAAAATGCCCAAGTCAGATACAAAGCCAAAAGAGATTAAGAATCAACCTCCACCAGGTTTCACACACAAACATAAAAACACATTCTGGTGGTATTTTTGCTGTTTTATTGTGTTTTTTTCATTTGGGTTCATTGGGTATGACTTGTTTTTACAGGATATCCAAATGAAAACCAGACTAGTCCTGGTGGGAAATGCTGCCCTAGATCAAAAAAGAAAGGTGATAGAGGCTTCATTGAAGGATGGTAAATTTTTTATCCTTCCTATCATTGCATTCTGATCATCATTTCTGTCCTTTCCGAAGGTGACCCTTATGAAAAAATCATGAGATCCTTATGCTCTGCTGATGGCCATACCAAAGGTGGAGTTTTAAGGTCTTTTTTTTTTTCTCTCGGATATGCACCGATGTCAATCCTGTATATCCTATTATTTTTTTAACTTAATATATTCTTTGCTGACTTATAGCAAAAAAAAAATGACTCTGCTTGATTTGTGATCACTGATCACACTTCGCATCTTTAGAATTTTGATAATTTATGTTTTAAGTCCATCGGTCCTTGCATATTTCTCTAACTGTTTTGTGTTGATCTATTGGCCCTGCAGCCTCTTTGCTCTGTGTTGCTGTTGGCTTTGTGAATCTTGCTTCTGATGGAACTTATTGGATGGTTACAACAGGTGTAATCAAACTATATTAGTATTTTTATATTAATCTGTTCCCAATCGTGTATCTTTTCCAGTAACATTTTCTTGCCAAATGTGTTCTTGGCTCTAAAAATTCTCTTCTTGCATATGGATTGTTATTGATGTCTAATTTTTTACAAGTTTCCTGTGTAATAAAACTGTATTACTAATTTCATATTCATCTCTCCTACCTCTCTTTTTTTTGTTTTTTTTTTTTGGGGGGGGGTGGGGGTTTAGTCTCCTAACCTCTCTCTTGTTTTATGATCTAAAAGAATTGAATCAATTGAGGGCGACCTATCAAAATGTGGTCCAAGTAGTGATATAGTGCCTTGATAGAGTGAATTAGTATTGTGTTCATGTAAAGCATTATCAATTGGGAATTATCTACTATTTTCTATGTGATATTTTAATTGAACAACTTGGGGAAGATAAGACTCGCATGAATTCCGAGTGGAACCGCTGTTTCAAAAATTGGATTAGGATCAGCTGAATCAGCCGAATCAGATTGAAGTTGATTGTGATTGATCTCAATTCTGACTGTTTTGGAACGATCAATTCTAGGATTTTTGAGATCAGATTGCTGGCTTTTCTGATATGAGGGGCAATTCTAGGGTTTTCAGACCGATTCCAGCCTAGACTAGATTTGGCAGGCCAGATTCAAATATAAATCTGTGTTCTTGATCGGCATACCCATAGTTAATAAGTATGCGTATTATTGCTGTATCCAAATGTATGATTAAGAAAACCAAAAAATAGAAGGTTGTTATTATTATTATTATTATTATTATTATTATTATTATTATTATTATTATTATTATTATTATTATTATTATTTTTCATTTTTCATTGATAACATTGTTGACAAATCAGGCTTTGACTAGGAAAACTAGACCAAGTTTGGTCAAAAGATTAGAAACCTGGTCAAGAGTCATGGAGACTCGACCTGTATTAAAAAATGACAAGACTCAAACCAAATCATACCGAGTCATTCAAGACTCATTTGTTTTGCCCGAGTCACAACAAAATGGCCAATTCTTGTAAAATATTTGAGTAAGCATTTCTAAATAGTTTCAAACTAAAATATATTCTAATGATGTTAAATATTCAATGTCAGAGTCTTATGTATTGAATCTAGTGACCATTGAGTATATACATTTAAATTTTAATATAAAAAAAATGATTCATGACCATGACACCTCCAAGTCGGATCTTATCACTTTCATCCAAGAGACAATGAATGATGGGCTTTGTAAAAAAATTTGAAAAGCAAACACTTTTATTTTGTCTTGTCTCATTTATTTGAATTATTTGAGAAAGACTAGTATGGAAATAAGAGGAGAAAATTTGACATGACTCGCCTGGTTTTTGTGACTCGCTCCAACTCACTAGGTTTTGAAGAGAATGAGTCAAGACACAAAACCCGATTTTCCAACAATGACTAATAGAAAAAAATCTATGTATTTTATGAGACCATGTATTAAAACACTTATGATAAATGTTAAAAGATTAATTTGTTGATAAAAGGCCCTAACCATGGATTTAGTGCATGGTATTGGAATGGATATTGGCCATCTCAAAAACTGATATGGTATCGGAATGGATTTATATTGGATCACCCGTATCTGAAAGAAATATCCCTGATTTTCTTAAAAAATGAATTTTATGACTTTTTTAACCCTGGTCCGTACTGTTCAATTAATATAGTATTGACCAGGTTTTGTGACTGGAGACAAACCAAACCAATATGGATTGCCAGATCTAATACTGATACTTAGAACCATGCCCCCAACACACTCTCTTTTCTCTTTGAACCCTACTCCAACATTGGAGGACAGTTATTCTCGTCTAAATCACTACTTTAGGAACGCATCAATGACAACGCTGCAGAATTCTGAGGCTACGAATAATGAAGGGATACGACATAAATGATGATCAATAGAAATTAGAATTAGGGATTAAATGGAGGTCATGACGAAATAGACCCTACAACAAGAAGAGAAAAGTTCCCTAGAATCTCAGAATTCAGCTACAAGAACATCATGGTGAAAGTGAAAGAGGAAACACAGAATCCAAGAATCAAAAATCACAAGAAGAGCCAGAATAAAAGCAACGTGCATGGTTGCACTTAGGTCTGCATTGACTTCCATGCTTCTTGCTAGGCTTCTATAGGGCTTCACTTGGAGGGTTCCACCTAGTGAGTCCATATATGATCTCTTCTTTGCCAAGCCACTTCAAACTTGTGTTGATCCCCGTTTGTCCATGTGTGTACGCACAACACAATAATGTCTAGATGAGATTGAGAAATTTTGTAAAAGAAATAAACATATAGGACCGCTTCATGTTGAATCATTGAACAATGTAAATAACAATAATTCTCACATGTTTAGATCCATAGCACTCCACGAGGGTTTCTTTATAGCCTTTTTTCTCTCATCATTTCTTTTGTCAGTCTTGTTTGCTCCTTTGTCTGCACAATTGCTAGGGTTTCAACTAATGGATATTGAGACCATTATATAGATTGGGAACATGGACCAACCCTGAAATCAGACCAACTGAAGCCTCTTAATAATACAACCACTACCCATTAGAGAGACCACGTCTCACTAGGACTCCATCCAACCATGCCATCTGTCAACACCCATCCAATTAATCCATACCCATACAATGATTGGATGCTAACTCACATATAAGAAAATATTACATTAAGAAACTCGAGTTTGATAAAGTGCTAGCTCTAAATGAGAAGAGAGTAAAGAATGCATTTAGTTAGGTTTCTCCTGCTATGTCGCTTTAACAATAAGACCTTGCAACGGCGAATTATATCAGTGTATCTCATCACAATAGATCTTGCATACATTTGATAGTTTATTTATTTATTTATTTTTCTCTCTCTTTTAACATCTTAATTATGAGATTTTTTTTTGGAAAAATATCTTAATTATGAGAGTTTGATTGGACTATACTAGCTAATTAGATCAACCCTATTAGAGAATCAAAATTGGATCCTCCAAGAAGGAGCAATATCGAGCTTGCACATTGTGATCTTCTAAAAACATCAGATTTTTCAATTGATAGAGCGAATTTTTTGCATTAGTAGTTATTAATAATATAACAAACACTAAAATTTCGAGGAGGATTACTAAATCCTTGTGTTGTCAACCATCAAACAAGTTGAGGATTGAGGTGGAACATAGGTAGATGTAAATTCATGAGGAACACTATGGTTGTTAAATTTGTGAATTATTAAAGTAATAGTTGATATGGGATCATTACTAAAAAGCACAAATTACATTTATAGGACTACGGAGTGATAAAGAAGTTACAAAATACACAAAATTCTCTATGGGGAGGCAGTGAGCGATAGTGAGCATCCAATGATTGCAGTAAATGGTCGGGCCCTCCGAACCGTTGGATCCACACTGCCACTCACCATGCATTCACCAGAGAGGATTTGAGTCTTTACAAAATTGTAGAGAAATGGGGGATCAAGGAGCAAGAAAAGAGCAGAAAACTTTGATAAAATGGTGAGAAGAGAACAACCAAATCCATTGCTTCACCTACATCCATTCACACAGCAGAGAAGTTTGTCTCATAGATCAGTGCAGATTTAGTGTCTCACCATTGTCACAATCACTCGACACCTTAGGGTCACCCTAACTTTGGTTCCATATCTCCCCCCTATCTGTGATTGGGTCTGCATATTCATCTACTCATATCAATATTGATTGAGATAAATACCGATATTAGGCTGATATTGAATTAATGGTACAAAAATTAAGCTATCTTAATTTTGTTTCCATACCCCCCCCACCCCTTCTCATATGGATTTAGGCATCACAATTGAGTCCACATATTGATCTTTTCATATTGGTATTGATTGTGATCGATACTAATATATCAGCCTAACTTGATATTGGATGGATATTGATATATCAACCTAACCTGATATTGGATTGGGTTTCCATAACCCCCCCCCCCCCTTTCTATTTGTCTCTCTCAATCAATGATATAAGAGGAAATTACACTCCCCCCCTGCATGTTTCAAGTATTACACTTAGACCCCCTCTGAAGTTTGAAATTACAACCGCACCCTATGCCGTTAACTCTGTTAGTAGTTGATGTAAAATGACCCATTTACCCCCTTCTCCTTTCTTTATAAAACACTCTCTTGGAGCTGTTGGAGGGAGAGAGCTGCCTGAGTCCGATCGGCGAGAGAGTTGCTTGACTCCGACACCGATGTCCGATCCCCTTGAATCGATTAAGGTGCTCATATTCTGAAGGTAAGAACACTTCTTTAGCCCAACCACCAACAATTGGTTACAATACCATAATGAACCAATCCACAACTTCCCACATTACTGTCATGAAAGATCAAAAAAGGTAGGAGAAGCCACAGACACCAATGAGGGTTAGATACTTATTGATGGTGTGACAGTGGCCATTGTTGGTTAAGACTGGACTAAGGAATTGAAACAAGAAGACAGTCCCAGTAGCCAAATGGGTATTTGTTTTTTTCTCTGCTCTTAAACTACTATCCCTTCTGATATTCTTGAATCTAGCCAAGCATTTGAGCCAAATAATGTAAATCTGGTAGTGAAAGAACAATTCAGATTTTGGTTTCTTCATGAATTCAAGGCAATGGTCAGGATATGATTGTTCTATAAACCAAGTTGATTCCATCATGTACATGTTAGTTTATCAGTAATGACTTTCATTGTCTTCTTTCTTTGTTTTTTTCAAGATTGCCAGATTAAATGTCTACCTCAAGTAATTGTAGCTCAATAGGAGGTTTCAAGTACAGATCCATAAAATGCAGATGTAATAGGATAGCTATGATCAGGATATCAGAGACCGCTGACAACCCAAACAGACTTTTTTATAGTTGTCCAGATTACAGTGGATGCAAATACTTTGCATGGTGTGGACCTTTGAATATTAAAACTACTAATCCAATCCCACCATTAATGGGCAAGAGTTGGAAGAGGATGTGAGGCGGTTGCGAGAGGAGGTGTGTGTGCTCAGAGATGTGTTACATGGGTTGCAGCAAGAGATACAGAGTGTGAAGATAAGGGTGGATGACACAGTGAACTTTTCTGGATCAATGAATATGTTTTGTAATTTTCTGTTTGTTTTTTTCGTAGGTGTTTTTGTATCTGTATTTATCGGCCAAAAAATGTAAAAGTTGGATGTTATTAAGGAATGAACTATGATCTATACTGAATTAGGTTGTGTAATGGAAATTTTGACAGCATTTTGGTAGAATTTTGGCATGATTTTCATCACTTAACCTGTATAATCCATAAATATGACCTGTAAATATAACCCCACATATCCATAAATATTCCAAATATCCACAAATGTTTCACACATCATTCCACAAAAAAATCAAACACAGTTCATATACTCCATAATAACATCAAAACCCAAAAGACTAGTCCAAGTACTGTCTTAAACATCAAATCCATCAACCAATAAAAAATTTTTCATTAACAGTACAAACTACGAAGATTAGATCATCTAATCCAATTAAAGTCTTCATTGCACTTTATCCCTCCGTTGCATTCAACTCCCACCAGCAGTTGCCTTCTTCCTCTGTTCCCTTGCTTTTCTTTTGGCTTCCTTAGCTTGCAATTGTGCATTAACCGTAGCTTGCATGCTCAACTCAATGGTCATTTAAGAAGCTTGTGATCTGGTCGTTCTTTGAGAATTGCTTGTATCAGGTTGACTTCCAGGCTGCTGAGTTCTCTACATACACATGAGTAACAATTAGTCAAATGCAACAAATGGATAAGATCACTAATCATTTCAGAATAATTAAAACTTGAAAATTGAACATTGAAAACCTGGGAAGATTTTGCTTTCTGTTTCACTGGAGGTCCTGTACATCTTCTCTTGTTGTGACCTTCCTAGTTGCATCTGTTACACTTGGCAACTCTTGATCCTTTTTTCCGCTGGCCAGATGAGACTTCATCAGTTTCTTTCTTCCTAAGAGAATGTAGTCTTCCTGGAAGTCATTTGATTGGTGGAGGTTGTACAATACCAATTCTATGTTCTTTACTTATCTCTTGAAGTCCAGGTAAAGGATGGATAATACCCTCATAAGCTGCTGAATATGTTTTTATGCTATAGTACTCATGGCAGTAACTCTCTAAGTTTTCTCTCTTACTAACAATGCATGCAACAGCATACTTACAGGGTAATCCAGAACCTTCCCATTCTTTACAACAACAAGTTTGTTTTTTCAAATCGACCACATGCCTTCCTTCAGTATCTGTGACCTCAAACTCATATACCCCAGTAGCTTGGACCATACATCCTCTTGATTGTGTTTAGATCAAATCCAGCAATTTCTTTATTCTTAGTGTGACAATCCCAGTGTATGTGCAACCCTCCTGATATCTCTTATATATAATCTCCATCAAAAACTTTCGTATCTCATCAACTATGAGTAGGATAGGCTTGCTCCTAAAAGGTGCAATCCACTGATTGAAACATTCAACCATGTTGTTGGTGACATGGTCACTTTTGCACGAAAAGTCAAATGCATGTCGAGACCACATTTCAGCTTTAACATTGTTCAACCAATCATATGCATTTTGGTTAATTGCTTTTATGTTTGACATTGCATTTTCAAACAAGAATGCAGTTGAAGTCATAGCTACTGACCAAAAATACTTTCTAAGTAGCACATCTGGAAACTTGCTTCTGAAATTTTAGAACATATGTCTACTGCAGCATCTATGGTGATAGCCTGGAAATATTTCATCGATGGCTTGGTGCAGTCCCTACACATTAGCAAATTAAAAAGATTAAGTACACAAGAAAAAATAGGTGTGTGTCCTATAGTTAACTATATAGGGTAGAAGGTAACCCACCTTTTGTCTGTCCGACATAAATGTAATAGGAAATTTCTCCTCCACAGTGTGAAGACAACTATATAACTATGACAAAAAGAAAACCCAACTTTCCTTGCATTCAACATCCACAATGCCATATGCCATAGGGAACAATCCTTTGTTGCCATCAACAGAGACTGCAGGCAGTAGTACCCCTCCACACATCCCTTTCAGGTGGCAATCATCAAGACCTATGAATGGTCTACAGCCTTTCACAAAACCATCAATGCATGCCTTGAAACTAATGAACAATCTTTTGAAAATAGGAGGGTTGGACATTATGACTCTTAATGGAATTGCAGCTTGAATAGACTTCCAATGTTTCTTTGTAGCACAATTTCTCCATAATTAGGTAGTTTTGCGAATGACTTATAATGGCTGCCTTCATTGAAGTTAACTGCATGCTTTTTGGCTCTGTACACTATCATATAAGGGACTTCAACCTGGAATTTTTCCTTGAAATATGAACGGATTGCATCTGGATCCATATCTAGGTTTGCCTTTAATCCTGAAGGAAGGTGTCGGGCAATCCAAGTAGGAGTAATATCCTTGTTTCTTTTTTTCCTCACACAAGAATGTTCATTGCATATAGACTTGATCTGGTATATTCCTCCTTCATCTGCTACAGGTGAAGCATGGATCCTCCATGTACACCCCTGTGCTGCACACAAAACAGTCACTCTTGACTTTTCATTCTTGGTTCTCAGCATGGTCTTTAAGAACAGCTCTGAAATGAGTCACATCATCAAACAACATCCCTTTCTCTAGTCTCACCACTTGCCCATGTGAATATGATGGTGTAAAGTAATCATCATCACCATAGTCAGATAATGCTTCAATGTTATCTTGGTATGCAACTCCTGTACCATCCATTCCATCATCTTGACCATCAACTTGAGCCTCAACCCCATCATTGTACTCCTTTTCATCAATCATATCACTCTTTGGACATAGAATTCCAATCAGTATCACTTGAACTTGAAACATCGAATAAGATTTCATCGGTATTCTTACTGACTATGTTACTAACATCATCCACAACATCCCCAACATAAAGTTCAGCAACAATACCATCTATGACCTTGCCAATACTCTTACCAACTGCCATAATGCCATCATTCACATCAGTCACATCATTCACATCATTCCCATCATTCCCATCAACAATACTATTAGTTGCATCAATACTAACTGAATCATTCATGTTGCTCTTGCTGTTATGTCCACCATTGGTTGAAGCCCTATGGGTACTACCACCTCTTCTTATCTGGTGCTTTATCCTATGCCCACCAGATGTCTGAAATTGCTGTGCAATACCTCCAAAACCACTTTGACTTTGTAGTATATAAATTCCACTTCCATACTAATCCTGCATCACATCATCACCAAAGCCACTTTGACTTTGATGGACATGCCTACTAGTAGTCTCCCGCTTGACTAGTCCACTAGGAAAACCATTTACCGTGTATAGGTTGCTTGCATTGGAATCCCAGTGAAGATCGTATACATACAAATTTATGCATTCAGCATTCTGATGCAATACAAACATGTCCAGTACACTTGCATCCTCATTCACTTCCATCTGTTGGTTGGAAGGAAGTATGCACTTCACTTTAAATGTGACAGTATGTCCTACTGGTACATGTCTAATAACTATGTTGTAAATATCGATCACCATGTCCCGATAACAATACTCATCTGGAACAACTGGGGTAGGTGCAGACGTATTCAAGTTGTAATGATAATATATGATAACTCTAATTTCCATTGAATGATGAATGATTTCTGATGAAAAAAATAAACACAAATACATCAAGGATTTCAATGGAAATTAGTCCATACTAAGTCCATACAACCATTCCAAGGATTTGAAACAAAGTCCATCCAACCATTCCAAGGATTTGAAGCAAAGTACATACAACCCTTCCAAGGATTTAAAACAAGGAATCAAGTATATACAACCATTCTAAAGTGTTAAGAAACTAAGACATATATCTTATAAGCACAGACAAATCCAATCAGGAACAATCATAACATACTATAATATATACCCCATAAGAATGTCAGCATTTTGGAATTGCCAAAGTTGTCCTTCCAGATGACTCTTAATAGTTTAAAGTACCAACAGGTTTCAAGTAATTGTTACATACAAATTAGCATGTAGGCCTATTAAAAGCATATACAAGATTCCTACCCAAGACAAGATGTTGCATGAATAATAATAAAATACAAGATTTCTGGATACCGTAGTAAAGCACTGCTCAAGTGAAACATTATCAGTGCAGTTAGGCTAGAGACAAGAGGCCTCTGATGAAATTTAGAATGATAGCACATGTAGATAGAGGATACATAGCACTCCATTGCTACTGGATTCATTCAGATACTATACAGAGAAACAAAGCCAATGAATAAACTCATGTCCTATAGCCTTATCCATTTCATCTCCATCTCAATTAAATCTACCAACTTCAACAAACCAATTACCACCCACTCCAAAATCAGAGGAAGGCGCAGACATCCTTTTCATCTCCATCTCAACCAAATCTACCAACTTCAACAAACCAATTTACCACCCACTCCAAAATCAGAAGTGATTTCAATCAACTATCATATGCTTAAAGTAGAATGAAGTGATTTCAATCAACTACCATATGCTTAAAAATCACAGCCTCATGAAACCATAGGGTTAGCGAAAAGGGATAAACATCATCAACCTAACAACCAATTAGCAAAAAGGCATCGAATTAATTGGGGTGCAGCACAAATGCAGCTCTATGCAAGGACACAACGGCTTTAGAACTGATAGAGGTTCAAAGCAATTTTAAAGGCCTCAATGAATGAGACCACCATGAAAGCTTTGGGACCCGATGCTACCATACTGGAATAAGGATTGGTACGACTGGAAATAATAATTTAAAGATCACCCAGTAATCTCCGCTAACAGTTTCTATAGCCAAAATCTCAAGATCCAACCAATTTAATGGAGATGAAACAACTTCTGTGCACACACAAAAAAAAAAAAAAAAAAGTTTCAAGTGTCCACTGGTAACTTTAACACTAAACATAAATAAGATACTGGAGGATTGTACATCCATCTCATTGTCGATCTAACTAAATTGAAGAACAAATCTGCATAAAATGCTTGAAGAATCACCGTCGAATGCCAAAACTAAGTCCCGACTGTGTTTGATTAAATTTTTCCCGAAACCCTAACTTTCCCAAATCTGCGATATTACACTAACCTTAGACTCCGATTAATAGCTCTAATCTTCAACGAGATTTATGCCTTCGATCGCGAACTATAAGAACCACTGTCGAACGCTAAAACTTTGGAGATGTTCATCTTCGATTTCAGTTTCAGAAGATCAGGTATGGAGGAGGAAAGAAGAAGCCGAATGAAAAACCATCGTTCTTCTCAAGGAAGAAGACGGTAATGAGTTGGGGGTATTTTGGGGTTTTTAGAAATATTGTAAAACAATTAACATTTCCTCACTCACGGCCAAGGTACGGTTGATAGAATTTATAATATACAGGGGAGGTTAGTGTCATTTCAAATTTTTCAGGGGAGATACTATAATACTAGAAACATACAGGGGAGGGGAGTGTAATTTCCTCATGATATAAAAATCAGGTATGACAAGATAGGGGAAAAAAAAGTCAAAATCAAAATCTTGAGGGCTAAAAGTAAAATGATCTGTTGTGGACAATTCACATTGGTATTAATATTCATGCTGGAGATGATTGATATCGATTATTAAATTGTTAATCTCTCACCTGTTTTTTGGTGAAACTTACTCTCTCACATATTAATCATGTTTCTTGAGTTGCTGTCATTTATTATAATTTTTTTATTGAGAAAAAGAAGTTTGAAAGGAAGCTTAATTTTTAGGGTAATTTACAGCACCACCCTTGGAGAATGTCAATATTAGAAGGACACCCCCTCTCTTTTACCAAATTAGACTCGGACCCCCTGTCGTCAGTCTTTGTTAAGTGAAACGTTAAAATGACACTTGTACCCTTTTGACTAAAACACAAGACTACTTCATATTTTACCCAAGTCCTTCATTACCTCTAGCCTCCACTCACCTTCACTATGTAGTTCAAGGTTTCCTGCGCAAGAAGATACGGTGCAGACTTCCGTCGCCACTTGCCGCCGGCCGTCGCAAGATCAAGGCATTGGCAATCCCAATGTTGAGCAAGCCAATTAAAATGTTCCTCCTAATTTTTTATCTTGGCATTTCTTTATTAATTTCTTTAATCTTCTCAATTTCCTCTTTAGCTTCGGCTTGCTCTGTAGGTGCCCTCTTCCTCAAGTTCTTGAAGAACAATCATTTTCCCAATTTTGCACTTTCCTCAAAGGCCTACACCCAGCTCTCTAGATTCTCCATTATCTGCTAATCACAAATGAAAGACCAACTCATCAATCAAAAGGAAGAGAAACAAATGTTGTTAGAAAAAGAAGAGAAACAGACCTTGGCCCCCACTTCATCAAGATCTTTGAGCGCATTTTCTCCAATCTCATCAAACTGAGCATTAGCATCTTCGGCAAATTGGGTTAGGTAAGCAGACCACTCATCTAGATAGTTGGTGAGTCGGACCTTCTGGGTTTGAAGCATAGCAATTTTGGCCAACAATTCTTACTTTTTCAGATCTCCTTCAGGTGGTGAAGACTCTGAACCAGTGTCATTGGAGTTGCAGAATGAGAGATGTGAGCTTTTCCTTGTATGCAGTTTTCTCATGTGAGCATACTTGCTGGGAAAGTAGCCTGCTCTTCATGGAAAAGGCATATTTTCCATTTCCTATTCTTCAGTATTTGTCTTCGGTTTGGTTCTGTGTTTGGCTCTAATGGCAGAGAGTCGCTGCTAGTTGTCGTGAGTTCTTGTTGGTCACCGATGACGATGCCACTGCCGCTACCGCTACCGCCGTGATATTTGACAATCGTTTGGGAGAAAGGTATAATAACTATCGATTTGGGGGTGGAACTTTATTATATGGGTATTTTAGGTAGTTCACATTTAGTAAGGGAATTTTGGTATTTAAAATAAAATATAGTAGCTGACATCGGCATATAAGTTATATTCCTTAACAGTGACTGACGGTAGGGGGTTTGAGTCTAATTTGGTGGAACAGAGGGGGTGTTCGTATAATAGTGGCATTCTCCAAGGGTGGCGTTGTAAATTACCCTAATTTTTATGCTTAGATAACAAGTGAGATGAAATGATGGTCCCATCTTTTGCATAAATTGAAAATTTCACCCATGTTGATGCTTCCACAGGTACACCCGTTGGCCCCTATGCTAATGTCGAAGCTACATTGCCATTCACCTCCATTTAGTTCATAGGCACCATGTTGTTTCTTTTGCTATTTCCTTTGCCTCAGCATCTTTACCAAAAATAAATAAATAAATAAAGGGAAAAAAAGTACAGAAAATTATAAAAAAATTAAAGAAAAAATAGGGTTTTGTCACGTGGTTCTTGCCCCGGACACAAGGGCACATCATCTCACCCTCTGTGAAATCAAAATTTTCATTCATGTTGATGTCCTATATGTAATCTCTTTGGCCCCATGCTGATGCAAGGTCATGCAGTTTAGCTACAATTTGTGCCCAATTAATTATTAACATTAATGATTTTTTTTTTGTAGGAATTATAACATTAATGATGAGTTTGTATTGACAAAAGCTTTTATGCATGAATGTATACGTATACAGAGATATGTGTCATTATTCGACACAAGTAGTGAAGAGATGTGTAATTACACTTATGCCCTTCACCTCATCCAACAATTGAAAGACATGTCCATGAAGTATAACAATGCGGGAGAGTGGACTTACTGTGTTAAGACTAAAAAACCCCACCTCAGAACATGGTTTCAAAATAATCAGACCAAGATAGGTGAAATTATCCGATATTGGATTGGTATTGATCGAGACCAATCCCATATCTTCATTGATCTGATAATGACCCACTAAGTATGATCCAAAGGTAAAAAGGTAATAAAAATTTTTTTTTCTAAAAAATCAGAGGTAAATCCCGATCTAATCTGATCCAAAGATTCGGATAGGTACCTGATCAGTATCCGTTGAGACCATGGTTTAAAAAATGGGTATTGGATCCGCTGTATCATATCGGTATGGGCTGAGATCGATTCTCGATTCTTCATCGATCTGGATCGATTATCCGTATCGTTTCAGAGGTAAAACAATAAAATAAAACAAAAATGTATTGTTATAAAAAGTAGGGGGCAAAAGTCATCGATACCCGCCGATCCTCTTCGATACCAATACCGAGATCTAAATCTATGTTTCAGACCGATTCAGAGACTGATCAGGAGATTCCGAACCTTGCCTGGGAAGGAGGAGGGAGCAATAAGCCTATAAAAGGAGGAAGGCTGAACATAGAAGCATAAGCTCTAGGGTGCCTTTTCTCTTCTATCCGTTTCTTTCCATCCAAACATACCCATTAATGGCATTGCTTTCAATTCTCGTTCTCTTCTTCCTTCCTCTCCTATCTTTCCTACTTCTCAAAGGAAAGAAGAAAAATGGGAAGGGATTCAAGCTTCCTCCTTCCCCACCTGGCCTTCCCATCATAGGCAACTTGCACCAAATTGGTTCACTTCCTCACCGCACTGTAGCCCAGCTTTCTAAGAAATATGGTCAGGTCATGGTTCTCCACTTTGGTAGGACTCCTGTGGTTTTCGTCACTACCCCTGAAATGGCAAAAGAAGTCTTAAAGAACCAAGATGCCAACATGTGTAGTAGACCTCCCCTTCAAGGCCCTAGAAAGATTTCCTACAATTTCAAGGATATCTCTTTCACTCCCTATGGAGAGTGGTGGAGAGAGATTCGCAAGATTTGTGCTCTTGAGCTTCTTTCTCCTAAGGCTGTTCAGTCTTATATGTTTGTTAGGGAAGAAGAGATTGCTCTTATGGTTGATTCCATTACCAAGGTTTCTCCAGCTCCTGTTGACCTCTCTGAGAAGTTAGCCTCTATCACAAATAAAGTGATAAGCAGAACTGCTTTTGGAAAGGTTTATAAAGGAAAAGACCTTGATAATGGTAAGCTCACTGAAGCTGTTGGTGAGGTCCTGCTCTGCTTGAACAACTTTTCTAGAGAGGATTTCTTTCCCACTTTTGGGTGGATCATTAACATGCTCACAGGATACACTGCAAGGATTGATAGGGCTCTCCATAATATGGATAAGTTCTTTGAGAAAGTTATTGAGTATCACCTTGATTCTAATAGGCCGAAGCCTGATCGTGAAGACATCATAGATGTCTTGCTCCGACTACAAAGAGATCAGTCCAGTAGAGTTCCCATCACCAAAGACCATATCAAGGGAGTACTCAAGGCAAGTCCCTCAAATACTCAATAATCTTTCTCTACTTGTTCTACTCTTCATGGGGTATCAACCCTTTGATATTTGTTTCTTACCCACCTTATATTTTGATGCATCAAACATGGTTATTATTTTTGAGCTTTTGAAATGAAAGATTAACAGCTTGACTGACTCTCTGCCTAATTTGACTCAATTTCGATCCACGGATTTTGAAAATGTGTCAAGCTCCATCCATAAGGGATGCACATAAACTATGAATATATTACCCATCAAAAAGAATTTTTTTTTTTTCTCCAGCCACTCTCATTTCTTTCAATCTCTAATTTATGAGCTAAATCTTGATTTGGGTTGTTCTTAAATATTGTTATTTATGTATGATCCAGGATATATTGCTTGCTTCAGTGGACACAGGTGGTCTTAGCATGGTGTGGGCAATGACAGAACTTGCAAGGCACCCAAGAGTGATGAAAATGGTGCAGGCTGAAATCAGAAGCTATGTTGGAAATAAAGGGAAAGTCGATGAAAGTGATATCGAAAGCCTTCATTTCTTTAGAGCTACATTGAAGGAGAGCTTGAGGTTGCACCCACCTTCCCCTCTATTGTTTGCTAGAGAAACCATGAGTGATTGTAAGTTAGATGGTTATGACATTCCCAACAAAACAAGAATCCATGTTAATGTTTTTGCAGTCCAGAGGGATCCAAGATATTGGAAGAACCCAGATGAATACATCCCAGAGAGATTCATAGACAATCCAATTGATTTGAATGGGCGAAGCTACGAGTATTTTCCATTCTCATCTGGTCGAAGGATTTGTCCTGGAATTACTATGGGACTAGCAATTGTTGAACCCATACTAGCAAATCTTTTGTATAGCTTTGATTGGAAACTGCCCAGTGGGATGACAGTTGAAGACATCAACATGGAGGAGTCCTTCAATCTCTCTGTCAACAAGAAAACACCTCTCATTTTGGTGCCCATTCCCTATGAATGCAAAACAGCTTGAGTAGTGCCTATGGCAAGTGGCTCTCGAAACCTATTTGCATGGCCACTGTCCCGTCGGTATACCAACGTCTATGTCTATCTCTATCTTCTTTGCCTTGAAAAAGTTCCATGTGCTCTTTCCATCCCAGTGTTTCTATAAGTTGAACCGCTAGCTCCAAGAAAGAAGACAGCATACCTAATCTCTTACCTATTTTATAAGTGAAAAAAATAATAAAAAAAAAATATGAGTGTAAGATATCTTGCTTGCTTAGCCACACCTTTTCCATAAATAATAATGGCCTATTGAATGATTATATATTTTAAATTCTCTCATCCTTATCCATGCTTTAACACTTTGAGCTTGAGGCTTGCCATATCTGTGTGCCTAATTTGTATATTTTATTCAAATGATTGCAGAATAAAGATAACTTTTACATAGCCTTTAGATTGCAGTCTGATATATTTTAAGTGGTCATCGGTACACGGGATTTTTGGTGGTTTTTTTCTTTTACAATATGCAGGAACTTTTAATTTTACCGTTGCAAGTTTGTTGGAGCTATTAGTTCTTCATCTCATTCTCAACTTATACAATATATTCGACCCAAATTTTTTAATTTAAATGATTTTGCACAATCAAATAGATCAATTTTGATCAGGATTTAGATGATTGATGATACTAGGTGTATAACTTCAACAAAAGTGATCAAGATATTTTATAATTTGGTAGATAATGAAATCACGCATTCTCATAATTAATAAATATTTTGGAATAATTCGATTTATTAATTAAAAGTTGGTCTAAAAAAGGATTTTGGATTCGGATTGATTTGAAGGATTCATTTATTTAATTTAATAAAAAAATTGGAAAAAATTGGGATATTCATTTTTAATATTTGTTTTACCTAATTCACATTATCTACTTCACAAGGTGTTGATATAGGTTGGTTTTGTTCATTCTATTATTTGATAATTTCCCCTTTTCTTCCCTTGGATTAGCTAATGTTTTAACCCATCCAAAAAGGAATACAGATAACAGGATGATTAATCCTTGAGAACATGTCTATTTGCTCTAATAGAGACTCAATTAGCATTATTCATTCATGGGAATATGATTAGTTGCATGTGTCAAACTCAAACTTGTATCTAATCGACCCACCCATGATTCAAAATAAGAAGACAGGTGACAAGCTGAGAATGAATTCTTTACACATATGTTCACCTGGATGTATATGTGAGGATCTAATACCTACACCTTTTGCTTACACATATAACCCTCTTCACCCTTTTAATGGTAGAAAACGGGACAGGTCTAGAATCCTCATGTGTACATCCAGGTGAACATACATGCAGAGGATCCAATTTCCTTCAGCTCATTAAAACCTTAAAAACCATGTTGATGTTATGATACTGAGCATCAAAGGTAGGCTGGTGAAGGGTCACCCCACTGATCTCAGCCATCGAGGAGTCTGTTCTTGGTAACAATTGATTTGCTCCTACTGGCCGTGTTAACGTGACTAAGAGGACCATGCTTGTTCTCAGCCAATGGTTCTTTTACATAGCTTTACTATGATAAAGTGTATTAAACATGGACTCTTCATTACAATGGATTCATAATTACAAGCTTCAAAAAGCCATGGCGTGAAATCACCATTAAAGTTTCATAAGGAACAAAATAATAATAAAATAAATAAATAAAAACCTGTTAAAGCTCATCAGTTTCCCTTGTTTGAGAGTGAGGTAAAAGACTAAGGTTTTGAAAACGCTAGTAAACTATAGTGGCGGGAAGAATCGATTGCCGGAAAGACTAATATCCCATGAAGGGTTAGGTAAAGGTAAACATAGAACCCCCTCCCCCTCTGAGTTTGTTAAAATTTTACAATTTAACGTAGAGAAGAGCTAAGCAGATAGGTCAACCAACACCCCACTTGCACGTATCATGAGGTCATATATGCACAATAAAGGTATGAAGCTATATTTTATGTCAAGTACGCATATTAATCAATTACCAGGAGTGAAATATGTGTTGGGGCTGAGCCCCATCAAAAATCCCAATGTTTAGGTAAGTTCTAGCCGATTGGTGGCTGCTCATAGGTGGGTCAGACCCACCAATATGACTAACCACTCTAGTCATTAGATATTTTGACCCCACTATAAATAGCATTTATTACCTTTCTTTCACCTCATTTATTGTTTTACATGGTGGGTGAGAAAAGTAAAGAAGAGAGAGAAAAAAAAAAGAAAGAGGAGAGAGGAAGGAAGAAGAAAATGGGGAAGGAGATGATCATTGTGCGTTGCCAGAGTCAGATCTCTTGAATCCGACACTGGATTAACAATCTTCATCTCGAGATCTACGATTTGAGTGAGCAAAGTCCACATTTCTTAATCCCTTATGAAACTCTAGGTGAAACCCTTCGATTTGGGTAGCAATCCTTTGGATCTTGTTATTATCTCTTGAGAATGTGAATCTAAGGTTTAATAAAGGTCCTACATGTTGTTTATAAAGGATTTAGAGGAAGACTTATAAGATTTGTGAAGCATTGTTAATCTCTTGAGCTAAAGAGAAGATTTGGGGTTCTGAGGTGATTCTTGAGCAAAGAGGTAAGATCCACTCTTAAGACTTTGGATCGACCTTAGATTTAGGTTGGAATTATGATTTGGAGCCTTTGATTTGTGAAAAATACAGTTGAATCGACCCATGGTGGTTTCCCCAAGGTGGGATGCAGAATGGGAGAGAACAGCAAAATCCTAGTTTTGAATGGTGGGTACCCTGGAAATGGTCGAACCCACCAATCCAGTGATCGCCTGTCCTAGGTAGGTTGTTGGCTCAACCAATGAGCAAGACTGGTGGGCAACCTGGCACGTCGATCCAGGCAAAGTCCCTGGGTTGAGCGGTGGGCAAGGACATACTCATCAGCCTCCTGTGGAGCCCCCATTGGCATTGGCAACGACAACCCCATCCTCTTTAGATTATCTCTAGTAAACTTATCCCCAGGATACTTCCTATCTTCTTCCACCAAATCCACTTGGAAGTACTCAAAGACCTTGGTGAGTGACCTCCCATAGGGAAAACCAAAATCATTAGGATGAACCATATGGTACTCCATTGTCTTCATGACATAGGGGAGGCAAAGGCGGGAAGCACCCTCTTCCAGGGCCACAGAGATGCAGTATGTAAGGTAAGCTGTAATGAAGCTTACCTGGTTCCTGTGACCTGCTCTAGGAAGCAGATTGAACTGGGCTAGGCGTGCAAAAACTCGGGCGGCTACATTATAGGTAGTCTTAGACAATGGACTCTCCTTATGTATACATATGGTCTCAAAGATGACCTCCTGCATCTTAACGCGCAAACCCGGACCCACAGCCTTGATCCTTAGAGGATTATAAAAATGGGCACCCTCAATTGATAAACCCAAGATGGCTGCTAACAAATCCACCATCAGAACAATGTCTACTCCCTTCACCAGACTAGTGAGAGAGTACTACCCATCCCTAAAGGAAGCCTCCAGGTTGCAGTAGAAGTGTTGGACATGGTCCTCATGGCATGGGCTGTCAGGGTAGAGTATGGGTTCCCAATCCAAGGTCGTGAATCTCTCCAACATCTGATAATCTACGAAGTCCTCAGTCACTACTGTCTTTTTCATTATGACCGGCCGCTTGGAAAATGTAGACCAGGCAACAGCTGCCTCAGTACTATGGAACAAGCTCTTGACATAGTTTGTAGGACCAAAAGAGAGGTTCCTTACGGGCCGAGCCCGTGATGAAGAAGAACTAGGGGTAGCATTCCTCCCCCGGGAAGTGGTGGTCTTCCTCCTTTTAGAGGAGGAGGCAGCTTCTTTGCTCTTCCTAGACAACATCCTGACAACACAACAGAAGTGGTAAGTACAAAGGAATAAAGATATGAAAAGAATGTGATAGCAGTATAAAAATAAAGGGGGGGTGAGATGAACCCTATGAGAAATGACATAGATAATAAAACCCCGAAGTGTAGGGATAAATACCAAAATGCAATGAAATTAACAGAATGGACTTAGAAGGAAATGAAAATTTGTGATAAAGAAATGGATGGGTGTGAGAACCTACTTAATTCCAAATGTAGTTGAATGGGAAATAATAAGCATGATGATGGCAATAGTTATACAAAATGGAAGGACAAGGGATGGGATCCCCAAACATTATAAATTGAAGAAAATTGAGTTACACATGAGAAAGGAGAGACAATCATGAAGGAAAATTTATATTCCTAAAATGAAGTTATTCAAAACTATTTCACAAGCCATTGATAGAGGATGGACATAAGGATATTGTCATTCATAAGAGAAAAGTAAGAAATGACGAAAAACCCCCAAAATTTCCAAGGATTTGATCATAAATGGGGTTATGTATATCAAAAGAGAGAAAACATATGCACACGCAAATGGAGATGATTACCCTACTAATGTGTGCATGCACTGATAGTGAAGAATGGTGTTTAAACCATACATTTCCAAGAAAAGAGGAAAACTGAGAAGAAAAACCCTAAACTAGAGAAATTAGGGCAACAATTTCTATCTATAAATTGGTCAATCAAGGCCAACAAATCATGGAAAGCATAAATGGGTCATCACATTGTCAAGAAAACAAGTATTCCATAGAGGAAATGAAGTGTATGATGAGATTATGAGTTTCTATAACAAAAGAACACCGAAAACATCATTCTCAAAGGGAAAAAGGGAGAAAAAGAACTTATTTGTAGAATGAGGAGATGAAGTGGAGTTGAAATGGCGATTTGTTGAGTAGAATCATGGGTTGAAGAGTTGGAACGGACCCTTATATCACCCTAGCCTGGGAGTTAGAAAGAAGAAAGGAAAAAGTGGGAAAACAGGGTTTTTAAAACCCCTTTTAAACGGTCTTGGATGAGACCGGCGGGCCCCTGTCTAACCTTGCTCGTCGATCTTGCCCGCTAGTTTGGGTTTTAAGGCCAGAATGGCCTATGTTTTGGAATCTTTTGCGTTCCGCACCTTGTGGGCCCCAATTAAACACCAATAGGGGTGTTTCGTTGCGTAGTTAGTCATCGTTGGGAAACCCAACTAATACAAATGTTGTGGCCCTCAATCAATGCTTAGATTTTGGAATAATCCAGGTATAGAACACCACGATACGCATCAGATCCAGTGGTTGTGCTCATGGTACCTCTCGTGGTCGACCACCTATTTCCTGTGCTCCTTGACCTGTGGGCAATCCTCACATCCACCACCACAAGTGGAACATGATCCAAAGCATGTTCAGGGTAACCCACCCGTGAACGAAATTTTTGGTCCCCCACATGTCATTACTTCTGGTGATGTGGTGACACTAATACAACTGTCGCAAGGGGCCTTTCAGCAGCGGTTGCTTCAATAGCAACAAACTTTCATGGCTACTATGCAACAATACTTGAACCCTACTCTGCAGGGTCAGCCTCCTAAAGGGGTTATTCCTCAAGACCCTCCGGTGGGATCAGGTGTTGGAGTACAACTTGGAGGAACACAGCTTGAGGTTACACCTCAAGATCAACCAGGAGGTACAGCTCCGGTTCCACCATATGGCACTCCGCCATTTATGATACCTCCACCTTATCATTCACCAGCCACCATTATAGCAAAGGTGGTGGAGTCTTTTAAGAAGTATAGGCCACCTATCTTCACCAAGTTGGGTAATGACCTGTTGGAGCCGAATAGATAGATCCAAGAGTTAGAGAAAGTATTCGATATTGTAAAGTGCACAGAGGCATAGAAACTTATATGTGTAGGGTTGCAACTTAGAAATGAAGCCGATTCTTAGTGGAAAGCTTCCAAGCCTATATTGATGGCAACTCACCCTGAGCCTACTTGAGAACAATTTTTTGAATTGTTCTTGTCAAATTACTATCCAAAGAGCTTCAGGGATTGCAAAGAGGCAGAGTTTATGGCACTAACCTAAGGAAGTAAAACTATTCTGGATTATCAACAACAGTTTGAGATCCTATTTTATTTTTCTCCTCGCCATATGAAGTCGACTGAGGAAAAAGCCCAGAAATTTCTGAAGGGGCTGAAAACCTCTATTGGTACAGTGCTGGAGGTGTTGGATTAACTGATTATGTACAAATTATGCAAAAAGCCAAGACAATGGAAAATAAGCAGAAGGGGGAGCCATCCCTTACACCAGGACTATAAAATAGGGCAAACCCATATCCTAATTTGGGTAGCCTGAGTAAGAGCTTTCGTGGATCATATTCCTATGGTCCTACCTATAGGCCATCGAGTTATCCTTCCTGATCGACTAGTGGACCGGGCACTACATCTTTCTACCCTAATACTAGTGTGGTGCCTACTACTCCGAGACCCCCTTGTCCTTCAGCTGCACCAGGAACAATACACAGAGCTCCTGCTCCTGTTCAGACATTACCAAGCCGATGTTTTAATTATCATTCGTACAGGCACTTCGCCAAGGATTGCCAGTACTCAGCAGTGGCTCCATCTAATCGGCCCCCTGTTCATAGAACTGTAGTGACTTAGGGAAACCAGCCTCAGGGAAGGATGTATGCCCTAACAGCTGAGGAGGTTGAAGCCAGTACTGAAGTAGTAGCAGGTACACTTTAATTAAAATACCTTATGATTAAAATTTGAGTAACCTATTATACTTATATGTAGTACAATGCTACGTGTCTTATCTGTATCAGGTATACCTGCATATGTCTTATTCAATTCTGGGGGGTCGCATTCATTTGTGTTGAAGCGATTTTCTAGAAAGCTCGATCTGCCATCTAAGACTTTAAAATGCAAACTAGTTGTTAGCATGCCTACCAACAAGGTAGAACAGTTGAAAGAAGTGTGTGGGCCATGTTCAATTGGAATTAATGAAAATAAACTAGATGCACAGCTTATCAAGTTCAATATACACAATTTTGACGTCATTCTGGGCATGGATTGTTTGTCAGCTCATCGAGCGAATGTGATGTGTGTCAAGAAACAAGTCAAGATGTTGGATGATAATGGAGAAGAACTTATGTATCAAGCTGAAAGGTCAAGGCAACCTAGAAAGACCATCATCTCTGCACTGCAGGCGGTGAAGTTATTAGAAGATGGATGTCCAGGCTACCTTTCATCAATACTAGATGTGGATGCAAAGGTTACTCCGTTAGAGGAATTGGAAGTGGTCAAGGAATTCCCCGATGTCTTTCTAGATGATCTAACCTAGCTATAGCCTAACAAAGAGCTGGAGTTTACCATTGACTTAACTCCTGGAGTTGCCCCAGTGTTTAAAGCTCCATACAGAATGACACCAGCTGAATTAAAATAGCTACAAACCCAGTTGCAAGATTTTTTGAAAAATGAGTTTATACGCCCAAGTGTGTCACCTTGGGGCACACTAGTCTTATTTGTCAAGAAGAAGGATGGTAGTCTGCGTATGTGCATCGATTACTGGGAACTGAACAAGTTGACCATTAAGAACCAGTATCCATTGCCGCACATCGATGACCTATTTGATCAATTGCAAGGTGCTACAGTGTTTTCAAAGATTGATCTTAGATCGTGTTACTACCAACTCAAAATTAAGAGTAGTGAGATACCAAAGATAGCTTTTAGAACCTGATATGGTCATTATGAATTCTTAGTGCTATCTTTCGGGCTAACCAATGCACCAGCTACTTTTATGGATTTAATGAATCGGGGTATTTCATGATGTCCTCAATAAGTGGGTCATCATTTTCATTGACGACATCTTGATTTACTTGAAGTCGGAAGAAGAACATGCAAAACACCTGAGAATGGTGTTACAGAGATTAAGGGAACAACAGTTATATGCCAAATTTAGCAAATGTGAATTTTGGCTGAAGCAAGTAGGATTCCTAGGACATGTAGTGTTTGAGAATGGGATCGAGGTGGACCTAGACAAAGTAAAAGCTGTAGTAGAGTGGGAAGCACCCAAGAATATAATAGAGATCAGAAGCTTCTTGGGTTTAGCAGGCTACTACTGGCGCTTTATTGAAAATTTTTCTCGGATTTTGGCGCTGATGACTAAGTTGACCAGGAAAGGTGTAAAGTTTGAATGGTCAGAAGAGTGTGAAAACAGCTTCAAAGAGTTGAAGAAACGGTTAGTGTCAGCGCCTGTGTTAACCATTCCAAATGGTACGGGTGGGATGACAGTCTATACTGATGCATCCAAGATAGGATTGGGTTGTGTTTTCATGCAACACGGCAAGGTGATAGCATATGCATCCAGCTAACTCAAGGAGTATGAGAAGAACTACCCCACTCATGATTTAGAACTGGTAACAGTCATATTTTCTTGGAAGATCTAGCATTATTACCTATATGGGGAGAAGTGTGAAATATACAGTGATCACAAAAGCCTTAAGTACTTCTTCACCCAGCGAGATTTAAACATGAGGCGGATAAGATGGCTTGAGCTGATGAAGAACTATGATTGTGATATTCAGTATCACCTAAGCAAGGCTAATGTGGTGACTGACGCTCTAAGTCAGAAAAATAAAACTGTATCACTTTCGTACTTAGCTATCAGTCCATAGCTTATACAACAGGCAATGTTGATGGATGAAATTCTTCTATATGAGGGAGCAACACTGGAGCTTGAGCATCAACCAAATGATGTTAAGATTTGACTATATCCTTGTCAGCCTTACAAGTACATCCATCCATCAAACAAGAGGTGATAGAGAAACAATTATTGGATCCTGAGCTGCAAAAGATCATGCTGTAAATTCAAGAGCAGACAATGAATGTCCCTGACTTTACGATTGCCAAAGACGGGGCATTGCTATTTTGGGACAGGTTGTGTGTAACTGATGACATAAAGGTACATGACAAGATTGTGAAGGAAGCACACAGTTCTGAATATTCATTTCATCCTAGAAGTATAAAGATGTATAAAGATCTTAAACAAAGCTATTGGTGGCCAGCAATGAAGGCTACTATTGCCTTGTATGTAGCAAAGTGTCTCGTGTGTCAGAAGGTCAAGGCAGAAAGGCATCGACCATATGGTACTCTACAGCCACTCCCCGTACCAGAGTGGAAATGGGATAGGATCACCATGGATTTTGTCACAGGGCTACCCCATACATCTAAGGAAATGGATGCAATTTAGGTGGTAGTTGACAAGCTTACCAAAATGCTCATTTTATTCGCAGAACCAATTACTCCATGAACAAGTTAGCCCAACTTTATATGGATAACATAGTCCGTTTACATGGAGTACCAGTAAGCATTGTGTCAGACAGAGACCCAAGATTCACATCAAGATTTTGGAAGAGTCTCCAGTAAGCCTTGGGGGCATAAGTGAATTTGAGTACTACTTTTCATCCACAGACCGATGGGTAATCAGAACATACCATACAGATACTGGAAGATATGCTCAGGGCCTGTGTAATAGAAATGAATGGTAACTGGGAAGAATACATACCTCTTATGGAGTTTGCTTATAATAATAGCTATCAAGTCACAGTCAGGATGGCTACATATGAAGCATTCTCTAGTAGAAAGTGCAGAACACCCCTATATTGGGATGAAGTAGGTGAGCGACGGATGCTTAGACCAGAAATGATATAGATGACGTGTGACAAGGTCGACGTCATTCGGGAAAGAATTAAAGCATCCCAATCATGCCAAAAGAGCTATGCGGACAACCATAGGAAGGACATTGAATTCTAAGAGGGGGAGAAAGTGTTTCTCAAAATCTCTCCTACTAAATGGTTGCATAAATTCCACAGGAAAGGCAAGCTAAGTTCAAGGTATATTAGCCCATTTGAAATCTTAACTCGAGTTGGCTCCGTAGCTTATATGTTGGACCTTCTGCCTTCCCTTAGTAATGTTCACAATGTGTTTAACGTGTCTATACTGAAGCAGTAAATCCATGATCCATCACATGTGCTGCCTGTGGAACCGGAATATATAGAAGCTGAAATAACCTACGAAGAGTAGCCTATTGAAATCCTAGACTAGAAATAAAGACTCTTCGTAATTGCTTCATCGCTTTTGTGAAAGTTCTATGGGCCAATCATTCACTTGAGGAAGCATCTTAGGAAAAATAATATGACATCCAAGCCAAGTATCCTCATCTTTTTTGACAACAAGGTACTATAATTTCAAGGATAAAGTTTTCAAAAAGGGGGGTAAATGTTATACTCTACTTCCTAAACCCAATCTAATTTTCTGGTTGGTTTGGTTTGGTCTCATAGGACCTGAACCCGAGCGAGCCGATTTGAGTACCTTGTGGAACATGATGGCAAAGGTGACTCTGAACTCGGGTTGGCCAAATGAGTTGGAATCAGTGCCTAGTGAAGTCCATGTACCAAAACTATGCACTTGCACATATCATGAGGCCATGTACGCATAATAAAGGTACGAAGCCGTATTTTATTCAAGTACACATATTGATCAATTACTGAAAGTGAAATACGTGTTAGGGCCCAGCCCCATCAAAAATCCCAATGTTTAGGCTAAGTTTTGGTCGACTGGTGGGTGGTCATAGGTGGGTCAAACCCAGCAGTGTGACCTACCACTCTAGTCATTAGATATTTTGACTTCACTATAAATAGCATTTATTACTTTCTTTCGCCTCATTTATTGTTTTACACTGTGGGTGAGAAAAGTAAAGAAGAGAGAGAAAAATAAGAAAGAGGAAAGAGGAAGGAAGAAGAAAATGGGGAAGGAGATGATCGTTGTGTGTCGTCGGGGTTAGATCTCTTGAATCCAACACCGGATTGATGATCCTCATCTCGAAATCTATGATTTGAGGTGAGTAAAGTCCACATTCTTTAAGCCCTTATGAAACCCTAGCTGAAACCCTTTGATTTGGGTAGCAATCCTTTAGATCTTGTTATTATCTCTTGAGAATGTGAATCTAAGGTTTAATAAAGGTCCTACATGTTTATGAAGGATTTAGAGGAAGACTTGTAAGATTTGTGAAGCATTGTTGATCTCTTGAGCTAAAGAGAAGATTTGGGGTTTTGAGGTGATTCTTGAGCAAAGAGGTAAGATCTATGCTTAAGACTTTGGATCGACCTTAGATCTAGGTTGGAATCATAATTTGGAGCCTTAGATTTATGGGAAATGCGATTGAATCGACCCGTGGTGGTTTCCCCAAGGTGGGATGTAGAATTAGAGAGAACAACAAAATCCCGGTTCTGACTAGTGGGTGCCATGAAAATGGTCAAACCCACCAATCCAGCGCTCTCTTGTCCTGAGTAGACTATTAGTTCGATCAACGAGTAAGACCAGTGGGTGACTTGGCTAACCGCTCCTAGCCCGTCCTCCAAGCAGAGCTCTGGCTTGAGCGGTGGGCAAGGACTAGTGGGTGCCTTGCCCACCAGTTGACCCACCAATCTGACTTCTCGGGTATCGATTGGGCCTGAATTTATTGGGTATCCTCCTTTGGTCATTCTAAACACATTGGGATCACCATACCTCATTGGCCATGATCCTAAAATGGGGTTATACTAAACTTGACTTCATTTATGATAGGTTGTACAAGAAGCTTGCGTCATCACACGTCGGATCTTCCTCGTACCGGTGGTGATCGTTATACCCAATTAAATAAGTGGAAAGAGAACATTGCATCATGTCATTCTGGTTGTAGACTAGCCATGTCATCATATTATTATTGTGTAGACTAGTCATCCACGTGTGCCATTTGCATGCATTGATGTGTGCATTATGAAATTCACTTATAACTTGATATGCTGATATATTTAATTCTTATATGCCTATTTTTGCTTTGTGATATGAGATTGATGATTTTAAATTATTACATACACTAAGTCAAGCAATTTCTATATTTCAACGAAAGTCTTACACATACATACTTGTAAATACCCCAATACTCTTGATACCCAAATTGTATTACATAATACATTTACATGTGGGACCGTAGGCATGATATATACACAAGAAATACAATTAACACATCCAGTGCACAAAAGGGATAACATTTCAAAATATAATAAAAGAATCCAGTGAAAGTATCAGTGTTGCTGTCCCGCAACACAACTCTCACACGGGCACTTGGCCCTGCCCAAGATCTTTAGGGACCCACCAGTCCTCGATTGGAAACTCAACAAAAGGTCCCGGCTCTACCTTTTTTGTCAGATAGCCTGTAAGATCATCTAAAAATGGTGTGCATGTGGGATGAGCTCACTAGCCCAGTAAGTGAAAAGAAAGACCAAACAAGTATGCGTAATATGAATGAACCTATATGCATGCAGTTCATTTTATTATCTTAGTCCACCTAGACAACAATTCAAAGTCATAGGTCATGTGCTACTCACAACCAAAGTGCGCGTATGCTCTAGGTACGAGTCGCGGACTCCATCCCACTATACACCTATAGGGTTTTCGGAGAAAGCTAGCCATAGGTATCGAAAAAGTAAATTGTCGACCCATGGCGACATTAAAGTAAAATGCTAACCCACAGTGACATTAAAGTAAATTGTCGAGTCACGAAGACATTAAAGTAAATTTTTGACCCAAGATGACATTAAATTAAAAGCAGTACGATTGGCCCTCTTGTTATATCACCAAAGTTACTGATCGTCCTAATGATTAGCTGATAGTACTTCTAACCTCCATCGTTAATTCACAACCCTGGGCTTCTCCCCAATGATATACCCAACACCTAAACCCCTACTAGGAAGGGTCGTAGCATAGGGATATGTTATCCTAACTGCATGCTCCTATGTGAGATAGTACGACTGTATAGTGCCATCGCATCCCATTCCACGAGCCACCAATGCATTTGTGTCCAAGCCGACTACGGCATCTATGCTGTGGTTACTGTATCAGAGGATCCTAGTAGGTTTTGGTTTAACAGGAGTTAACTCAGTCACCAGTCTTGTTCTGTATGGAACAGGGTGTGACAAATATTACGCCAACTCCTGTACCACTTGCATCGCATTCCACCATAAATATAGTAGAAAAGTTAGGTAGAGCAAGAATAGGGGCTTGAGTCATGGCCAACTACATCTTCTCAAATGCCACATCAGCACCCTCGCTCCAATGGAATTGGTTCATTTTAAGCATTTGTGTGAGCGGATAGGCTATTTTACCATAATTCTGAATGAATTCACGGTGATAACCTGTTAAACCCAAGAAACCCATTGCCTTCATAGTCTTGGGTTTTGGCCACGTCAACATAGCAGTTATTTTATCTAGATCAACTGCTACTCCTCCTCCTAAGATGATGTGCCCCAAATAGTGGACCTTCCTTTAACCAAACTCACACTTTCCATTCTTAACAAATAATTGGTTAGAGCATAATATCTTCAATGTAAGCTCTAATTGCATTAGATGAACTTTCCAATTCTTACTGTAAATAAGAATATCATCAAAGACGACTAGTATAAACTTAAGTAGTAGCTCATGAAACACCTAATTCATCAAGGACTGGAACGTTGAAGGAGCATTGGTGAGGCCAAATGGCATTACCAGAAATTCATAATGGCCATGGTGAGTACAGAAAGCCGTCTTCTCCATATCTTCCTCTACTACTTGAAACTTGATGGTAACCTGATCGTAGATCCAATTTGATGAAGAATTGTGACCCATGAAGGTCATCAAGTAATTCATCAATTAATGATATAGGAAACCTGTCCTTAACCGTCATTTTGTTGAGTGCCTTGTAGTCCACGCACATGCACCACGACCCATCTTTTTTTTTTTAATCATAATAACTAGAGAAGAATAAGGACTCTTGCTTGGCCGTATGATCCCTGTATAGAGCATCTCGTCCACTAGTTTCTCAATCTTTCTTTTTTGAAAGTGAGGGTACTGATATGCCTTAAGACTTGTAGGTTGGCCTCCTTCTTTCAAGGGAATGTGGCTGTCTTGCAGTCTAGTTGGCGATAGTCCAATAGGCTCCTCAAAAACGTCTTCATATTTGTGAAGTAGACGTTGTAACTCCTACAATGTGGGCCCTTCCATCTTAGTTGGCGTGGAAACTATTAAGGAATAGAGATGTAGTATGACTCCTTGCCTACTTTTCCTTGCCACACGATTTGGGTCTTCTATAGCCTTATCTACTTTTTCCGTCACCCCCTTTCGGATAACCTCCCTATTTTCAAATTTAAACTTCATTGAAAGATTTGCAAAATCCCACAAAATAGGGCCCAAGATACGCAACCAATGTGCCCCTAACACCACATCATATCCTTCTAAAGGTAGAAGGAAAAAATCGACTATGATTGGGACTCCTTAAAGCACGATTTTTATTCCCAAACAAACTCTTGGACTCACCAATTTCTCACCCGATGCTACTATCACATGGAATGGGTGTTTGTTAGTTACTTGGATGCCTATCTTCTTGGCCAATTTCTCACTCAAAAAATTGTGAGTGCTTCCAGAGTTGATTAGAATAGTAACTGCAACTTGATTGAGACTACCTGTCACCCTCATAGTCTCGGGAGCCTCGCTGCCAGAAATAGCATGGATCGAGATCTCTGGTACCTCCCCCAACTCTGGCGCTATCTATTCTCCATCTTCTATAGCATCATCAATGTCTTCCTTCTCATAGACTCCTTCTATCACGAACAACTTCTTACATCTATGATGAGGTGCAAACTGCTCATTGCAATTGTAACAAAGTCCCTTCTTCCTTCTTTCTTGAATCTCCCTTTCCATCAACTGTTTAGTAGGCAAAATGGTAGGAACAACCATAGATTCCTTTGAACTCGTAATTGGCTTGAGCATCACCATAGGAAGATTAACACGCCTCTGTGAAAGAATGTGCGACTCATAGAGCCGAGCCAACCCTATGGCAGTCGACAAGGCATTTGGTCTTCCAGCCATCACATCCGCCTCGATGCTATCCCTGAGTCCACTAACAAAACAACTTACCTGGCAATTGGGAAGGAGATGCCCAATTTTTGAAAGTAGCTTCTCAAATTTAGCTTGGTAATCTTGTATAGAACTCACCTGCTGCAATTTAGTCATCTCTTAAAAAAAGTGTTGGTACTAAGAAGGGCCAAATCATTGGTGCACCCTTTCACAGAAGGTCCTCCAGGTTATCTCCTCTGCATCTTGCTTAAAAAGCTGATACCAGAGTTGCGCATCTCCTTCCAAATGGAATGATGCTAGTGCAACTCGATCTTCCTCAGGGCTCTAATGAAAGTCAAAGAATTGTTCTACTCTGCACATCCAGGTAGTGGTTTCTTCTTCCCCATTATAACGAGGGAAATCTAACTTCACTAACTTGGGTGTATAAGTTTGCTGAGTAGTTGCAGATCGAGTGGGTTGAGGTGGAAGAGGAGTTTGCTGCCTCTATTGTTGTGTTGAGGCTCTTGAACTTTCTCCTGCTTCTATTCCAACTCTTGAGGGTTGCACAGATATTTTCTCAAAAAACTCAGTGAGCCGATTGAAAACATGTTGTTGAAAATCCAACCTTGTGAATATATGTTTCTGTATCTCATTTACACTGCTTAATCCCTCTTCAATCCTTTCCACACGGTCATCCATGTTCCTGCTCTAATACCAAGCCGGTACGTGCCCCAGTTTGTCTATCTTGAGAGAGAATTAGGGATGAGAATTGGGTTTGAATTCGAGTGGCTTGATTAGGAGGTAGCTGATCCTTTGTCTCCAAAGAGAAATTTTAGGGTTCAAAAGTTATCTCCATTCATGCGTTCTCCTCCTTAAGAGGTTACATATTGAAGTAGTTACAACCACTACAACTACCTCCATAAACCCACGTTTACACATGTGATAATAACTCCAACCATGTACTGATAACACCTACCCATATTCCCCACATAAAATAACAACTTACCCCTACAACTACCTCCATAAACCCATGTTTACACATGTGATAATAACTCCAACCATGTACTGATAACTACTACCCATATTCCCTACATAAAATAACAACTTCCCCCTTACATACAATAACCTCTTTGCACATGTGATAATAACTAACCTTACTCAAACATATGATAATAACTAATCCTACCCATGCATATGATAACTACCTCACATTTGATAATACTTTCCCTACCCTTGTAACAATAACCTCCATGTAATACTCTCACCCAGCTCACGACTCTCACCCTTCTCTCTCTCTCTCGTGACTCACATGATGCTCGCAACTCTCACCTGCTCGTGACTTTTTATGTGGTGATTTTGTTACCATCTACCTCCCATTTAATGTTGCTTCTTAATTCCTATCATCTGCCTTCGTAATTTATAACCCTGTGTATGATTTGGTTTTAGTTGGGTTGCTTTAATAGATAGAAGTACTGTCGATCACTGACCCTACCCAAAGGAATGCCTTGTTCTTCATGTATTTACAGCTTCAGCTGAATCTCTGTAGTCTATAGACAAATGCCATTAATGTGTAAATTTACCTTGAAAGGTCTTTGTCATTTACCATTTCCTTACTGTTCGTGCACTTCGTCGCCGTTCTGATTTCAAATGCTTAAAAAAAAAAAAAATTCTCTTGTTGCTGATGGTTCAAAATATTGGATATGGAGAAATGGTTCACTCTCTTGCAATTCAAATGGATTTTAGATCTGATGTGTATTTTTGCAACACATTGATTGAGTTGTACCTGAGTATTTGTCCTGCTCTTCAAGTGTTTAATGAAATGTATCATAGAGATTTTGTTTCAAGTGTATAAGAAATCCAATTATAGAGTTGATAGAAGTGTCCAATTATAGAGGTGAAAATTGAATTGTGACCAAATGCTTACAACAGTGGGTGCCGTGTGTGAAAATTGAAGAGTCACTGCCTGACGCCTCTGAACTTCTTTGACTGTACCAAGCTGTTTGATACAGAAAGGACACAAGTAAGAGAAATCTAGAGAGAGAGAGAGAGAGAGAGAGAGAGAAATGGGTCTGCACTGTGCAGAGTTGGTTGATTCAGAAATTGTAAAGTACGCGTGGCTCAGGCTTATGAAATAAAAGACGGTTAATTCTCTAATTAAGAGCTTACACAGAAAGAAAGACAAACTCTCAACTCAAGGTTAAAAATTGGGGGAAACCCAGATGAAACAGACACTAAAGTTTATCAGAATTGATCAAAAATGGATGAAACCCAGACTTGATTGCTTTATCCTTTATGGGATTGCCAGAGTCAAACTTTAAACTGGGGTTGAAACTTGCAACTAGTTCAGCTTGAATGGGTCTCTTCTGAATTTGATGATTGGGATCTGACTTCAGAAAAGCTGCTCTGTACTTGCTCTATCAGTTATAGATCAACCCTTCTATGTTTCAACTGTGATGCTTCATTGTACAGGGTGAAGTTGTTACGGTTTTATTGGTTCATAGATATGCAGAGTGGGGTAAGTTGTTGAACCAACATTAAGCATCTTCTCTTAACTGAATGTAAGCGTATCAATCAATAGGGTTTTGGTAAAGTACAGAAGGCAAAGAGGAGGAACCATACCACCATACTGAAAACATTAATTTTCAATACCAATATTGAACCGACTAGATATTGCTAAAAACATATCTCTAAGTGCTAGGTCTTATGTAACCCTCCATGATAATGTAATTTCAACTGTCTTATATTAATGAAGTTTTTCCTTGGTCAGTTGGCCATAGAAAAAAATATATTGAACTGACTTAGTATGGTTTTTATTCATTAAAAGTGTGTTACAGCATAGTACATTGGTGATGAAGTGATTAAAATCATAAACAACAGGTGAAGTAATTGATGACTGCTAATTGGCCTCAGTGCATTTATTTTTGTCCATTACAAACCCATAATTAACTGTTGAGGAGATCAAGAAGAAGATGGTTCTTCATGTAGTTGAGAGTTGAGACCTGGAAATCACAGTAGGAAGTGAAGTTTAGATTAGCAAAATAGAGAAAAGATATTTCAGGTTTTCAGGAAAACTAGGTAACTGGGTTGCAGCCTTCGTGACTTCTTCCCTCACTGTTTAGAGTTTGCTGTAAATTTGGTATTAATCTTTTTTTCCTTCTCGTTCAGTTCCACATAGAAACAAATGAATTTCATGTTACTTCATTTCAAAACCCAATAATTTTTTATTTTTTATTTTTTCATGTTCATCACTTGTTTGAATAACAATAATTCAGAGAGCGGACCTCGATGTAATCTTAAGGTTGCTCCATTACGACCTTGTGGTCATGGGTTACAGTCCGGAAAAATCCTCTCCGTAAAATGGGGTAGGATTGTGAATATTATGACCCTTATACCCTATGCCGAGGTTGCCGTAATCTATAGAGATTTTCATCACATTGGTATTGATTCTAATAGCTAACTCATATTCCAGTTCTTCATTAATTGTTCAGTATATATTCTACAAGGTTGCTGTTTCATTCAGGTTTAGGATGCAATTAATTAATTCAGCAACTCTATTTTTTTCCTCATTGTTTATTTTTAATGGTCCTTTCTCCCCCTTGTTTTTTTTCTTTCCCCTTCTTTTTAACATGACTCCACAGAAGTGGTTGTAAAAGATATTTTTCATTAACCATAGAGTGATCAGGTGATAGATACATATATATTACATAATACACAAAAGAGGTCCTAACAAACTTGACAGTCATTACATGTTGTTAAACATTTACAGTACCGTTAGGAGGGAGATGTTAATATGTAATGCAATGTATGAGTAGCTCTATCAAACCCCCTCAAGGTCAGCAAAGGAGAACCGATGGTGAGCTTGCCTGTCAATATCTGAAAATGGATCCAAGACAGACCTTCAGTAAGTACATCAGCAACCTGATCAACAGTGGAGACATAGAGAACTGCTAGTTGTTTATTATCCACCATGTCCTGAAAAAAATGGAAATCTATTTCTATATGTTTGGTGCGGGAATGAAAGACTAGATTTGCAGTCATATATGTTGCTCCAATATTGTCACACCAGATGATTGGGGAAGAGGCAAGGAAGATACCCATCTCACACAATAGGGATCGTAATCAAACTAATTCCATGGCCACAACAGTAACAACTCGGTATTCAGCTTCAGTGGACGAACGAGAGACCGTCTTTTGTTTCTTAGAACTCCAGGACACAAGATGAAGACCAAGAAAAACACAGAATCCCATAGTGGATTAACGATCATTGCGGCATCTAGCCTAATCAGTATTTGAGTAAGCAGTGAGAGTAAGAGAGGGAGGTGAGCAACCTCGAAACAAAAGTCCATTTGTAGAGTATGTTTCAAATAATGGAGTATACTTTTTATTGCCGACCAATGAGTTTCCGTTGGACAATGCATATATTGAGCAACCTTGTTAATTGAGTAACAAATATCAAGGCGTGTCATCAACAAGTATTGAAGGGCACCAACAACCCGCCGGTACTTAGTGCCATCCAGTAGTGGGGTACCAGAAGATGCAGCCAATGGTGGAGATGTGGCAATAGGTGTTGAGACTTGAGACAGGTTTGGCACCGGACATATTTGTACTCAAGAGTAGATCATAGATATATTTTCACTGACAGATGAATAGACCAGTAGGGGTGCGAAAACCCCATTCCAAGAAAATACTGAAGCTCACCCGGATCTTTTAATGCAAATGTATCTGACAAGGCAGATAAGAGCTTTAATAGATGTTGGTGAATTCCCAATAAAAATTATTATATCATCATCATAGATAATATATATATATATATATATAGGGAAAAGGACAGGCATGCTAGCAAAGAGGTGTCTATTTTAGAGGAGCTAAAACCATGAGATAAGAGGAAGGTGCTTAGGCGATGATACAAAGCCCGAGGCACTTGTTTAAGACCATATAAGGACTTTTATAATTGGTAGACATAATCTGGTTTGGAGTCATCAACAAAACTAGGTGGTTGCATCATAAAAACTGTTTCACTCAAAGTACCATGAAGAAATGCATTTGAACATCAAGTTGCCGAAGAACCCAATTATGAGCAACCGCTAGGGAGAGGACCACTCAAATTATCGTTGGCTTGATGACCGGACTAAAGGTTTCATTATAGTCCAGATTAGGACGTTGATGGAAACCTTTGGCAACCAAGTGCGCCTTGTAGCACTCAACCGTGCCATCAGATTTCCTTTTTAATTGAAACACCCATTTACAACCAATGACATTGTGTTGAACAGTAGGACGAACTAACACCTAAGTTCCATCCCACACAAGAGCATTGAATTCCTCATTCAACCCCTGTCGCCAGGGAGGAAGCTTTAGACTTGGGAGTAGCATGATGGTTCAATAGACTCAGAAAGAGGATGTTTCGTGACTACCAAATTTGGCCTAGTTGGGGGCCGAAGGGAGCTGCTCATGAATGAGTCACCACTGGATGCAATGACCAAGGCCTTGAGTGAGGTTGTGATGCAGGTTCATAGGGTGGCGACTCACAGGCAGGCAAAACAGAGGAGGCGGGTAAAAAGGGCCCATCAATGGGTAGATTGGGTTGAGCAGGTAAAGCTCCATTAGAAATTGGAGTAAGGTTATTAAAGCTATCCTCAATTAAAGACGAAGGCCATGCCCATTGGGCTAAGAACACAAAATCACTGTAGTAGGTGAAGATACACCAAGTGATGGGCCAGAAGTTGATCGTAGTGGACATAATAAGGATGGGCCAGAAGGTAGAGGCGGAGATGAACAGAAAAGTGAAATAGAAGGAGATTGATCATACCACTGTGCAAGGTTGAAGTTGGATGACGGAACTGAGGGAGATATTGTGGAAAAGGGGAAAGCAGATTCACCAAAGACAACATGACGAGAAATATAGAGACGCTAGGAAGAAGGTTCATAGCACTTATAACCTTATGAGATAGAGTACCCCAAAATATGCATGGTGTGGACCGAGGTTGAAGTTTCTTCCGATTGTAGGGTCACGGCCAGCGATAGCAAAGACAATCAAATGTCTTTAATAACTCATAATCAGGGACCAGTGAAAGAACTGCTGAAGAGGACTAACAACATGATCATGCTTCACTACCAATGGAGAATAGGGTTACAGCGTTCGTCCTCACACCTCTCAGTATTGCTTGCATTACAGAGAAAGAAACCCTCGCTACAAATATATAGCAAAAAAACTCTAATTTGGAAAGTACACAATTGCCCTCAAATAAAAAACATTCGAGCGGGGCTGTGCCCCCCTACACCCCCTGCTATGCAGGGGGGCCGTCGTCCTGCCTGTCTAGGTGCTGCACCAGTACTCCCTGGATTAAACTGCGACGGAATACAAGACATCATACACCAACAATTGAGAGAAAGAGATGGATCTCTTCTCGTAAGACTGAATCACCAGTACTCCCTGGATTAAACTGCGACGGAATACAAGACATCATACACCAACAATTGAGAGGAAGAGATAGATCTCTTCTCGTAAGATTGAATTAGGGTTAGGGTTTTCTGTGGATGGCGAGGAAGGATCAATCTCTCTCTCTCTCTCTCTCTCTCTCTCTCTCTCTCTCTCTCTCTCTCTCTCTCTCTCTCTCTCTCTCTCTTCTGTTCGTCCTTTATGAGTTTAAAAGTCTTAAAAAATATTTTTTTTACGGATCGAGTGGGATCGATATCCAATATCTAAGATGATACCGATACCCATCCCAAGATCGGTCAAGTATTGAGATCGGTCTTAGCCGATACAAATCCAATCCGGTCGATCTGATACTTATACTTGATTCCATGATCATCGGTGTCCGAGTGCCAACAAATGCCAATGGAGAAGAAGCAGATTGTGGCATGTGATAAAGGCCATTGTCACACTTGCCTTGGTATAGCGTCGTTGCAGTCTGACAATCCTTAATAAAAAATAATGTGGGATGAAATTCAATGAATACATCATTATCTTAGTAAACTTATTAATAGAGAATGTTTTTGTGAATTGATGGAACACACAAAATACTTGAAAGCTGAACAGGATAACCTGATGAATTAAAAGAGATGAGGAACCAGAATGAGTAATTTGCAAACCTTAGCCGTTTCCCACAACGATTTGATCAGGACCAGAATATGGAGTGCTTAATGCAAGATTTGACATGTAAAAGATACTTTTCATTAACCATAGGGTGATCAAGTGATACATATACAGGTTACATAATACACAAGAGAGGTCTTAATAGACTTGATAGTCATTACATGGATGTTGTTAAACAGTTACAGTAATGTTAGGAGGGAGATGTTACTATGTGATGTGATGTATGAGTAGCTTTATCAGTTGTCATCTAATCAATCTGGCATAAGATTCCTACACATTTGCCCAAGTGGTATTTATCCCATCACCAAAGCCATAATGCACAAAATTCTATATCTTAGGAGAGCATTGAGAGTTGGGACTTGGGATACATTGTTCTAGTCAAGATGAACATAGAGCAACCAACTATAGTGTCATTATATATCTGTTCTTCGGTTTGGAGACTGCAGCAGGTATGCCCACTACTTGGCTGTCTTCGAACTATGACTTTGTCTTCTCATTGTTAGAATTAAGAGGATTCTTAACATTGCAATGATAGTAGTGTCTTATTGGCTCAGAAGCATCCTACAGCCAATATTAACTTGTCACAACCATACAAGCCAGTGTCATGTATGGACATAAGGTGTAAAACAGTGACATTTGCAGACCAAGTTGCTTCCACAATGATTGAATGATGGAGGGAAAACAGTTTTTTAGTTCTTCATGGTGACATTGAACATTTTGCACACCTAACACATTTGTACTGCTGACTTCCCATGACCTTCACTCATATTTTCTCATGGGTTTTTCTTACTTTTGGTAGTTAAAATCAGCAATTCTTAGCTAACACTATTTTCCTTGTAATTCATTTCACATGTCTTTTGAGAGGATCTTAAGCATTGGTGATTCCTGTTATGTAGGTTCTTCAACCTTGAGAGTGGAGAAATCTGCAAGCATGAAATGAACACATTTTCATAGCATCAAAGTTCATATGGTTTACACCGAAATGAATTCAATTCCATTTATCAATTATGCCAAGATGAGTAATAGAATTTGTTTCATTCCTTAAAAACGTAGAATGAACTAGTTTCTATTGAACTACCGGCCCGTTTGAACTGATTCCATTTGGAATCTTAGCCTTATGTTTCCAAATGCCATTGAAATATGAAATGAAATGGTTTTGTTTCAGTTGGGAACAAGATACAGCTTTAACAAGCATATTCTATTAATATGTAATGTCAAATTGCATTAAATCTACATTATTATGTTTTGTTGCTTGGGTTGGTAATGTTATCTGATATTGGAATATATAAACATAGAATTCTCTTTTGTTGCTCAAACATGTATCCTAATCTCTTTTTTGGCATGTATCCTTTAGCCCTGGTCAAACATAGTAACTCACTGACATTAACTGAATTTGCATATTATGCCACTCCATATTGATATCCATTGCTAGGTTTTAGATTTAGATGATTCCATGGCATGTATCCATGTTTACGTGATGATGGTTTCGAGGTGTATCCAATTTAGCAAGTTTGGTTGGATTACAAGTTTTTTAAAATTTTACATCTATTTTACATCCAACCAAACAACTTTAGTAAATTAATTTCACTTCACTTTTATTCCAACCAAACAACTTAAAAGGGAAAAAAAAAAATTTCCTTCACTTCCCTTTCCCATTTTTCTTGCAACCAAACGCAGCCTTAGCAATGATGGCCCGTCTTAGAATGTCTTAGGCTTGGGTGTTTGTTTCCGAAATGGCCCATGTATCCTTATTTTCACCCACGAGGTCCATTCACATATAGTGAAGTTTGTCTAATAGCTCAGTGGACCTCTCTCTTAAGTAATTCTTTTTCATTTAGGTATTGAAATCAGACTCTCAAATGGATTTAGGTATTTCTTTTTATTTACTGTATATATTCATGATATTGCATGTATACACACTTTGCAGTTTAAAATTCACATTCAAGGAGTAGTATTATGCAAACTTAATACTAAGAATTAGTTAGCAGAACTAAATAGTCTATGGTTTGGTCTATATAGAAAGAGATTGATAATGGGTATGGTTGGGTGTCTAATACATTCTCAACCCATAAATTTGAGCGTATTCAGAGATTTGGAAAGATTAAAGGTCCTAAACAATCACTTTTTTGAAAAAAAGGAAACATTAAAGGTCCTAAACAACGATCTAGGAGGTGATTCCAAAAAGAAAGAAAATAGAAGATACAATCATATCTTACCCTGGCCTCTCTTCCTTGGATCAGGCTCCCCCGAGGTATACATTCCCACGTATATCCCACAGCTGACAGATTTAATTAATTCTATTAATATGCCTCCTATGTCAGTATTTGTTCTCATTCTTGAGCTTAATCAAGTTGGCTCAATAATCTAGGAGATTAATTCAAAATCTCATATTGGCAAATTCCCAAGATAGTGAATTGATAAAAATAAATAAATAAATAAATAAATAAATTATTTACTTTACTTTAAGAGATTGGTCACTCTTACCAATCCATATTTCAACACATAATATCCCAGCCATGCTCAAAGAAGTTCTTAAAATGTAACAAATCATAATATATATATATATATATTTATATATATATATATATATATATAGGAATCAAATCATAATATGATGAACATATAAATACCCTCACAACATATAATTCAATTTGTGAGCATTCAGTCAGAATTTTCATATGGTCGACAGATTTGAGCATAATCTATAATGTCATTTATTTCACACTTGTTAGAATTTCCTTTCTAGCATATACCATGAGCATGGTCATTTTAGAGTTATGATCAAGAATTCTTGACTGTTGCATGGGAACAGTTTTATCTTCGAAGCATTTTTCTCTTCTAATATTTTTCTATTAGGACTTCCCTCATTCCTTTTAGCGAGCATATGAAGTGAATAAGCTTATGAGTTTGACTATGGAACGTTAACCAATTCTGCTTTTTATCGAGAGTGCTTGTTGGATAGGTTGGAACACCAAGTGGCTTTAGGCTAGGTGATTTCTGCTATAGCAGAACATGAGGGAAAGATCATTTATACCGATGATGATAAGATCATTTTATCAGGCAATGGAGAAGTTCTAATCATTCCATTGATTATGTATAATTAAAAGAGTTTTTATTGCTTGAGTGGAGTGGGATGGACTGATGGGCTACAATCCTAAGGGGTAGCCGAATTGGCAAGGGACTTTTGCTTCAGAAAATGTTTGATTTCGAGTTCGACTTCTCTTATCTCTTTAGGATCATTCACACAAAGGGTGTTTAATGCTCTTCACTACTTTCAGTGAAACTCATTCAACCCTAATATGACCCGATTCATGAGGTTGTAAGGCCAATAAAGGCCTGAGACTATTATCAAGTTGAAGGCTTATACCCGTCATTAACAAAATATATATATATATATATATATATATATATGAATTCCCAACGCCAATCCTCTTGAATAAACACCCCATTGCTCCTAATGAATTCATTTTCATGCTTATCAGGTGAAGTTTGCTTTCTATACCCGGAATTCCTAAAATAGAAATTTGGTCCCTTGTGCCTGACCTCAAATGCTTTTATCATTCAATCAATTATATCAAAATACTTGAGAGAGAGTTTATTTTCTTAAACAAAAACAGATAGAGGCTTAAAAAACAGAAACAGAAACAAAACAGAACATTGCACATGCATACAGGACTATAGGAGACCATACTTTGCTTCGGAGCTAACAAATTAAGACACTTGGAGAGAGTTTAAGTTTATTTTCTGTTAGAAAACAAGACTTCCCTTTGCAGCTTCTCCAGATTCAACAAAGAGGACCCACCAGGACTATTAGCCTCGTCTGCCTTCCTCTTCCAATCCAAAGCTCTCTTCTTCATCTCTTTCCCCTTCTCTCCCTCCAACATCTTCCTCACAAGCCTCTCCACTTCCTCTCTCTTCACCTCTGTCTCCATCTCCAATCCAATACCCCAACTACTGCAAGCAAACCTGCAATTCATCCTCTGCTCTGCAAACAATGGCCAACAGATCATAGGCACTCCACCACACACACTCTCAATTGTTGAGTTCCATCCAGTGTGAGTCAAGAACCCACCTACAGAAGAATGATTCAAGACATCCTCTTGTGAACACCAGCTCACTACCATACCCCTCTCTTTCGTCTCTGTCAAGAACTCCGGCGGCAATCCCTCTGTATTGTCCCCGCCGACCAAATCAGGCCTAATGACCCACAAGAAATATTGATTGCTATTAGCAAGTCCCCAAGCGAATTCAGCCAGATACTCAGGTGACATTACAGTGATGCTTCCAAAATTCACGTAGATGACAGAGTTGGGGTTTTTCGAATCGAGCCACTCAATGCAAGCTTCATCTTCTTTCCATAGGTTTGAATCTACCAAGCTTGAGCTATCTTTGACAACATTTCGGCAGAGGAGATGTAGAGGACCTATAGTGTAGATGGGTGGGAGCTGAGGCTTTAGTGCTTCTAAGACATCGTGTTCTAAGGCTTCAAATGTGTTGAAAACAATGGCGGATGCGTTGAAACATCTCTTGGCCTGTTCATATGTGAATTTGACCATGAAGTCTCTTGTATCTCCAAGACGATCAAAGTTGATCATGTCCTTTAGATGGAGACCTTTCAGTCCGGGCACCCAGTCAATGGGGATGTTCTTATACTTGTCTGAGAGATAATTCACACCTGCAATTCCAAAACCATTTGAGATCTGATCAGAAATTGATACAAGATAATGAAAGATGGGTGTGGGTTATTGTTGGCTTCATCCCACATTCAAATGTGAGTAGTCCGCAGTAGAGACTTACAAATGCTTGGACACTCTCTCTTTAGCTGCTAGCTTTTAAGGCGGTAACCCAAATATCTAACAATTATGAACAAACAAGTTTTCAAGTTGTGAGAAGAGATGGAAAGGGGTGCTAGCGTACACTATGCAACCTATATAGCAGCAATCGTATGCGAAAAACATGGGTGGCGAAATGATCACCTTGCCCCTGGGACGCACAGGCTCACACGCCCATTGGCATAGGTCAGGTACCGCTCTCTCTCCCTTCATATTAAATCCGGAAATGAATAGACGAAATTTAACTGCTGGTTGCAGCCAAATGGCAGCCAAAGATTTTGAAAATACCATAACCTAGGAGGGTAATTGTGAACTAAAGGAAAGTGAATATTTAATTTCTTTGGTTAGCTGCAACCCGATTAACAACTAAATTTTTTTCGACATGAATGATCACTGATGTGAAGTCTCAAAGGCGGTGAAATGTTGTCCCACCTTGTGAAACCCATAAAAAAATAAACGATAGCCATCCTTGTTGATGCCTATGTGCGTACGTCATTGGTCACTACACCGGTGTCCCCATTAAACAAAGTACTTAGCCCCTCTCCTACCGATAACCGACTACACTGGATTTGAATCCTCTCCATCGCGGCGGGTGTCAGGAGGATGAGCACTTAGATAGAGAATAGATAGAGAAAAAACAGGAGAGATGAGAGAGAGAAAAAAAAACAAGGGATTCACATCCTATCGAGTGGCACAAGAGGCCCAGTGTGTATCCAACAGTTGGGAGGATCGGGTGGTGTGCGCTCATGTATTGAAATGCATGCCCAAGTCCTCCCAACCGTCAAATGGATGCTAGACCTCCAGTGACACAGGAGACGATCTCCTCGTTCTCACAAAAAACTCACTGCTCTCTCTCGGACTCCCCGCGCTGGTGAGGATCCTAATCTCTGACCAGACCCATGTGAGATGGGATGGGGTGCATGGGGAGAGGAACCTTCTCTAAAAAACACTGCTTTTTGCAGTAATTAAGGCAATCAGTCAAGCATTACCTTTAGCTACTGTAAGTCCTCTCTGATCAAGTTGAGGATATTGCAGATAACCCATGAAACCACAAACACTAGCAGTCCAGACCCCAACGCCGGGAACACCGATCTCCTCAGCCGCCGTCAAAGAGAAACTCATCGGAATATCAAAGAATATACAGGTCACCGGTGGAACATCACTGGATTCATTGAGCTTGGCGAGAAGTTTACGAAACGGTTCCAAGCATTTCTTACTGGTGGATTCACAGAGTGTGGGTACATCACGAGTAGCAGAGAGAGGGAGACCGTCAGGGATAGTCTCGAATCGGAAATCAGGTAACCGGTCGACCGTGTTTGGGCCACTAGACTTGAGAACTCGTTCATGGTTGATCTCAGTGTTGACAAAAGTAACGTGGAAGCCTCTGTAATGGAGGAGCTCTGCTAGTTGGAGCAATGGGTTTATGTGACCTTGGGTCGGGTATGGCACAAACACTGCGTGTGGCTTCTGACCAATCGATCCCATCTCCCTCTCTCTCTCTCTCTCTCTCTCTCTCTCTCTCTAGGTTGTGCCTTGGTGCAATACACGGACTCAGCTGTCACTTGGCTTTATAGCTGGGAAATGGGTGAGTGGTTCGGGTTAGGATTGACGGGTAACGGAAGAGAACCTCAGCTCGGATCATTATTGCTCAGTGGGGGCTGATAGGAATGTGAGCAGTGGAATGGTTGGTTTTGTGGCTAATTACGTGGATGCCTCTGGTAGGTCTGTGAGTTTATTGATGAGTCACATGACCAACCAAAGAATTAAATCTTAAGATAAGATATTGGCAACCAAGTAAATAAATGAATAAAGGTCAGCGATAATATAATAAATAAGGATAAGGTATAAGCAGCCAAAATAAATGTGTCCTACAATCTATCTTTTCGTAAAATGTGTCCCACAATCCACATGGGGGATTGATTGGTAGCCGATGTGGACTTGGGAGGTTGGGAGGCGAGGCCGCGAGAACCACGAGAGACGAGGAAGGATTATCGCTCAACAAGCTCACGAGAGCTCCGTGATCAGGAAGCACGTGGGCAAATTCTAGTTAGGGATTGGGAATTTGGGATCTCAATAGGCATGGGGATATATTCTAGCGTCACGTGCGGTCACTTCCTAAAAGAAAAACAAAAGAAATAATATATATATATAATGGATTCTGGTTCATTTTTTTTAGTGGTGATCAACACATTGTCAAGTGGGGAGTCAATGATTTTCCATGTGGTGTTTTTGTTCTGGTCATTAAAAGTGTAGTCGTTGGATCACCATTTGATATATGTTGATCATCCAATTAGTTATAGGGTGATCTAGGTGATCATCGCTTAGGAGAGAAGCTCAATCCATATATAATGGCCTCTCCTAAAGTACAACGCCAATATTAATATCATTCTCTATAAAATTTGATAATTACAATCGTTGTCTTTTTTATTTGACTGTGTTAAGCTAGAAATGAAAATGACATTTTTTACCCTTTGCATTAAAACACTATAATTTTTATTTATTTAATTAATCAATATTAAGGTTCTTGAAATCCTTTACGATAAACTCTAATCTTCACCTTAATCTCATCTCTCTCTCTCTCTCTGTGAAATCAATCTTCTTCCTCCAATCATGGCCGCCGTTCATCTTCTCCATTATACACATTAGGCCATCATTGATGCTCTCTTTCTCTCTATGTCTTGTATGTAATTGTTGTGTATCATCTTTTATTAATGGGTTTTCTTTGTAACCCTGTTGCAACCACAGGGTAATGAAGCTCTCTAAGCAAAAGCAATACAAAGAACACTAGCATCAACTCCAATGAGTTCTGGTGCTCTCTTTGCAACCTACCACCACCACCACCACCACTTAATTTAATATTAAAATAAAATTGAATACACACAGAAAATAAAGGAAAATTATCTTGTATCACCCCTAAATTTAAAATTTACGTCTTATAACATCTTCTTTTGCTTATAATATTGAGTACATCATCTCTTTGAAAACAAAATTACACTAAAATCCATTCCGAAAAGGATAAGTGATGACATGGTGTGATTACTATTTCTAAATGACAAGTTTATCCCTGAGGAAGGATAAACTTACTATTTTACTCTGCCATATAAAAACCCCTAATCAATCGATTACAACATTAATCGAAGGTTCAAGGCTTCTCTCTTCTTCAAGCGACTACCTTGGAGAAATATTTCGATTAATCTCCTCCTCCGACAACGAAGATCACCTGAGGCTTGTGATTAACCATCAACAACAATTCCAATGACAGCAACACCGGGGTGGGGGAGGGAGAGAGAGAGCATAACATCCAAGCAAGAGACCATAAACTAATCGCCTCAATAAAATCAAATTTGGAAGATCAAAAATATTCTTAGCAGAGCTACCTCTAACACCACATATGTCACCCCACGAACAATAACTTCTAATCAATCCCATTGAGCAATCTTGGAAGGAATGCAATCGAACCAAACGCTAGTTTAATAGGAAAATTCCTCCTTTCAAGAAATTTCAAAGAATCAACTTTTAACAAAACAATTTTTCCATGAAGTTACAAGGGAGTGGCAGTGTTAATTAATGGAACTACATTGCATTGATTGGCTTAAGAAAATTACAACCTAGTGGTCTATATATATAGAGCCTAGATAGGAATCCACATGATTGAAAACTCTAAATGATAAGGCGATCTAATAAAAGTAATTACAATAGAATACAAACTCTATGAGAGGATAGGGGAACTCTAGTGAGGTAGGAGTCCTAACAAAAAGTAGAGATTGGTAATCAGTGTGACTCCTACAAGATAGGAAAAGATAGACCACCATAGATAGTGTATGAGGCAGAGTGGAACTCAAACTCTTGCAGATACATTCCCTCAAGGTGAGGATTTGAGCGCTCAAATCCGCAGTTTGTCTTAAAGAGAAAAAAATTGTTCCTGACGAAGGGCCTTCGTCAAAATATGCAAAAGATAGGGCCTCCTCAAAGTGAGAGCCAATTAAGATATTCATTATTGAGGCATCCTATTCATGCCAAACTTTAGCTTGAGTAGCATCTTGAGAGTAACTTTGATCACAGAGTATATAATCATATAAGCGGAGGGCCTTCATTATTGAGGCATCCTATTCACGTCAAATTTTAGCTGGAGTAGAATTCTAGGGGCAATGGAAGTTGCCTAGAACATAATCTTTTTCATGTCACATTGTAACTTGAATAGTTTGTTGAGGGCAATATTGGTTACCGAGAACATAGTCAAATAACCTAAAAAAAAAGTTGAATAGAGAGAAAAGAGAATAAAGGGAAGAAAAAGAAGAAAACAAAAAGCCCAGTTAAGATTGATGCTCGTTGGAGCTTTCAATTGGATTATGAATGGGAGTAGGTCGGCCATGATAGTATGAAGAAGGCCACATGGTGGCAAGAGATAATGTAAGAGAGAAAAGAAAATTTTGATTTAGGCTTGAGGGTCGTTGGAGCATTTGGCTCTTGAATGGCAACAGGCTCGCTGGAGCTTTTGAGACAAGTAAGTATATTTGTATTGGAGGTGGAAATAGTGATTGATGGTGGTGAATCAATAAGCATTATGGAAATAAGGAGAATTGACTAGAACAACGGAAGAAGATAGTAACAGCAGCTAGCAGCGAAGGGAATAGGAGGGAACCGAGTAGAGAAAAAATATTAGAATCGATGGGTATTGGCCCTAGGCACTCTGACACCATGTTAAGTAATAGAACTATATTGTATTGATTGACGTAAGAAGATTACAACCTAGTGGTCCATATATATAGAGCCTAGATAGAAATCCATATGATTGGAAACTCTATCTGATACGGAGATCTAATAAGAGTAGTTACATTAGAATACAAACTCTATGAGAAGATAGAGTTTGATATCATAAGGAACTCTAGTGAGATATGAATCCTAATAGGAAGTAGAAATTGGTAATCAATGTGACTCCTACAAGAAAGGAGAAGATAGGCCATCATAGGTGGTTATAGTGTCTGAGGCAGAGTAGAACTCAAACTCTTACTGATAGGTAGACTGCAAAAGCTTATAGTGGATAAGATAGAAATAGAGGTCCCCAGGCACGGAACCTCTTTGTAAAAAGGTGAGAGAAAACTTGAATGGGATGATAAAGTGAGACAAAAAGTAAAGGATAATGGATGCATCGAAACAAGAAACACTGGGTAGGAAGGAAAGCAAGAGAAGATTGACAATAGAAGAGGAATTGGAGAAGAAAATGAAGTGGAAGTGGTGTAGAAGCTCAGGAAAGACCGAGATTCCCTGTGTTAGATGAGGGTTTGTGACCTGAAGAAAGCCATTAATGTAGCATTTTTTTTGGAACAAAAGTAGTTTCGAGGAAAGAGATGTGTTATGCATAACAAGGTCAAAAAGATTTTTTTCACTTCTAAGCTAAAGTTGTTATGGATCAGGTGTATGGTTGGTATTCTTAGCAAATAGGGTGGTACAAGACATAAATTTTAAATTTAGGGGTGGTATAAGATAATTTTCCTAATGTAAATGAAACCCATTTATGAAAGTCTAAAATTAAAGTTTTTGTTTCACTTTCACAAAGGAATTGTGTTATTAGCCTTAGAGGGGAAGGATTCAGAAATGAATCACATGGAATCGAGAGACATTCAAATACTAAAATCAGACTAAAAGGGAGAGGAAATATGAATAAACGGACTGGATGATTTATATCTCAATTCCTATTGTGATAAATGAAGCTTTGGATCTTTGCAAGAAGAGTATAAGGAGTAGTTGCAGTAGCTGATGTGATGCCAATAGCATGCGACGAAAGTTTGGTGTCTTTGGTTGTCACCAGAGTGACAACTTGCAGCAGAAGGTTTAGGTCAAATGTCCTTCCATAGGGTAGTTAGGGTTCTTTGGTGGTTGGGGAAGAAGAAAAGGAGTATTTTGGGTTTGGGTTGAAAACGGGTATTTCGGGTTTGGGTTGAAAGGGTAGAATAGGTAGTTTGCAACCCTTAAGGGTATTGTGGTATTTAGAAAAATATCTACCACAAGACATTACAACGTAACAATTTTTCACTAACGGAGTTGGTACAGATGTAATAATTTTTCAAAAGTAGGGGATGGCAGTGTAATTGTCGTAAACTACATGGGAGGCCACTATAAACATCCCAAAAATATAGGATCCGGCTCCTTTGTTGCACAACAGGGGCGTCAACGCACATCCAACACCCTGGACCACTGGGGCATGGACCCCAACACATGGATGTGCGCCTTGAGGTGCTCCATGCTATCAGATGTGCATTGCCAGCTCTATTGCATCACAAAGTAGCCCCGCTAAAAAAAATATATTAATATTGTTATGAGAAAGACACCAAAGAAGTACCATAAAATGGTATCATAGGTGCAAGAGGTTAATGCGATTTTTTTGATAAGAAAGGTTAACAAGATCATTTCATATAAAGAGGAGAGAGTATGATTTTAGTCCACAATATCGAACCGGGTATTGGTCACCTTCGAATTCTTAGAAATCAATACAATATTGAATTATTGATATTGTTGGGCATGGATCAAACAGTTTTACCTTGATTTTCTTAAAAAAAAATAGAAAAATAATAAAAAATAAAAAATAAAAAATAAAAAAATAAAGATACTAACACAGTGCCCACTAGATAGGGATACCTCAAACCATTGGAGAAGTGCTAACATAACCTACTCCAATGGCTCAGAGAACATCTTTCTCTATAGAGTAACATCTTTGTATGATAATATTATATTGTATCTTGGGAACCAGGATTAAGTATTGGTACCTCAAAGACCTAAAAAAATCTTTGTATCATAATTTCTAAAATACCTTTAAAAATTCCATTTAAAAAATGCGAGTGGTGATTCTTACCCATTAATTAATATTAAAAAATAAGAAAAAAAAAATAAAGGTTAAGCATGCTAGCAGATTACTCAGGAATAATACTAGTATTTCTTGACCGTAGAATCTCACTAGTTTCATTTCAAACGTTGAATTATATTTGTTATTTTAATTTTAACTTTCTTTCGAATTCAAGAATTCGGATATGTCACATCAAGAGTATTTTGTATTCTCTTTTTTTTTTTTTCCTCTCCTTCTTCCTATATGTCTTCTTTTTCTTCTTCGTATATAGAACAGCGGATCGTTCCTCCTGCAACCTGAAATTTTTTTTGCAGAAGGTTCAAATAATTTATTAATATTTTATTTTCTCTTCTTCCCTTCTTCCCTTCTTCTTCCTATTACTTCGGAGAACCAATGGATCATCCCTGCTGCAACCTACATCCCCTTTTGCAGAAGGAAATCGTATGGTGCTAACGATGGCTCCAATTATATGATTTTCAACAGTTCATGATAGCAGTAAAATCGTCCCTCTCCTTCACCGCTACAATCTCCGCCCCGTGTTCAATCCACTTGTAACACATCTCTCTCCCAACCCCCTTTGCTTTCCCTGAACCCCATCCCCTCAGTTTTTCCGTGACCCCAACCCCCTCCACCTTCGGTGGTATCACAAGTAACAACCCTGCCTTCCCACTGCCTCCACCCCACTACTGTCCCTTCTTCAAACCATCCACTTCCAGCATATTACATCATTGAGTAAGGAACTTGTTATTGCCGCAGACACCACAGTCCGGAGCCATCGTGAGTAGTAGCAGAAGGGAAGACTAATCTTCTACAGTAGATTTCTTCCCGGAAAAAAAGAATTGTAGGGTAAGAGAGAGAGAGAGAGAGAGAGGCCATGTAGGTGAGTTTTCCTTAAAAAAAAAAAAAAAAAAAAAAAAAAAAGGGTTCTGAAAAAGGACAAGTACTACATTATTTATTTGATACCATTTAATTTGCATATATTCTACCCAAAAAAAAAATGCATATATTACACATATTACCATTTTTCATCCAACCGTACTTCTTACAATTTTATCATCCAACAGTTAATAGATGCTAGCATGTCTTATTCCTAGATAATCCACTAGCATGTCCAACCTTTTCTCAAAAAGAAATTAATCAGATCCAAATCTAGTGCTCTAGCGAAATTGATTCAATGTCTATTGCACATTCTTATTTTTTTGGTTGAAGCGTATCCCACATATATAGCAATTTTATTTTATTTTGTTTTACTTATTTATTTTTGGATTGGTAACATGAATTTAGGTATCCACAACTATGGTTCTGGGTATTGGGTATTGATTGTATCGTCATTCGTGTTAGATCCGCTTCGATTGGAATTGATATTGTATTAGTCATAAAAAACGGTTTTACCTAAGACTGAAATAGGGTTGGATTGGATCGAATTTCTTAAAACTATAATGCAACCATGAATCCCTTTGGTGAGATGAGACCCAACCCTTACTAACCCTTACTGAAGGAGTGAAAAATCCAACCTTGACCCTGAGTTAGGACCAGGCTGGGTGGTTTGATTTCTCTTTCTTCTCTATCGCCTCATTATAGTAGTTAAAAAACAAAGGCTGGGTTTGGGAGTAAAGATTCAAAATGAAAGAGTGATTTTTTTTTATATTACATTCAATCAAAGAAAAAAAAAATTTGATCTTACCAAAAACAAGAAATCGTGACTATGGATGTTCCTCTCTTTATTGTGAGTTGGATTTTACCAGATAAAAGTTTCCCACATCTGTGGTCCGGTCCGGCCAGCCGGGCCAACCCAAGGCCTCAATCTTGATTTGGCCCAATCTTAAAGTAGGGCTAAAGTTTTTCTCAGGATCAGAAATCTTGGCCCAAGCTTTGTTTAGGCTTAGGGCGGGTTCGGATTGTTAGGGTCAAACTTACATCTCTGATATTTTTACCTTCAAAGATACCGATAATTGTGTGTATTTTGGCAATTATAGCCTTTTATTTTCACTGTTTTCATACCATACATTAATTTGGTATTGGTATTGGTGTCAATAACTGATCCATGATTGATACCTGAAGCCATGTCGATATTGTAATGACCGATATATTTTTTATATCAGCTGTGATCAATCCATATATGAAATTGATACTCCTTGATCAAGGTTACCTAGTTCAATTCGTCGTTGGATACACTTTTTTGTGAAGACACTTTAAGGGACACTTCACCTCTATAAATAGATGGGTGATTGAGTGATCGTACATTCTTTGTGATAACGAATTAAAGCATTCTTTCCTTTAGTTTCTCCTTTCTTTGGTATAGTTGATTGTTGAGCACACACTTTACTGTCCTTAAGTGGCTTAGTGAGTGCATCACTACTAGGTAGCCTCACCAATTGGGGGTTGATGGAAATTATAAACTCATTTGCATCAATAGGGGGCCTATCCAATCAAGTGTTGCAGAATCCAAACCCTCAGTTGTGCAAAAAATGGTATATCTGAATTGAATTGTATATTTGCATAAAGTTTAGGGGTATTTTCTTTTAACCAGAATATTATCTAAGGATTGATTGAAAATAAACTCTTTTGGATAAGTAGGACCCTTACCCATTCAAGTTTGCAAAATCCAAAGCAAAAAATGATATAACTGAGTAGAATTATAGATTTGCATAAATTTTGGGGGTAAAATTTTTCTTTTTGTTCCGGGATCAATTATCTAGGACCGAGGAAGCCACTACAATTATATTAAAGATGAAATTGATAGTAAAAAAAAAAAAAAAAGTGCCCAATCCAAGAGAGACAATTCACTTTATCACTTACAAAACACATAAGAAAATATTTTTGGTGTATGATGTCTTGTATTCCGTCGCAGTTTAATCCAGGGAGTACTGGTGCAACACCTAGATAGGTAGGATGGCGATCCCACTAGCCGGTTAGCGGGCTGTGGGGGTTACAAGGGGGACAGGAGGCCTCCTTGCATAATAGGGGTGTAGGGGGGCGTAGCCCCTCGCTTGAATTTTTTATTTGAGGGTAATTGTGTACTTTCTGGAGTAAGATTTTTGCGCTATACATTTGTAATTAGGGTTTCTTTCTCTGTAATGCAAGTAATACTGAGAGGTGTGAAGACGAACGTTGTAACCCTATTCTCCATTGATTGTGAAGTAGGATCTCATCTCACCGGGGATGTAGGCAACCTTACCGAACCTCGTAAAATCCTTATGCATTGTTTGTTTTGTTTTTTCTATAATCTTCTGCATCGTTTTAGGGTTGCGTTTCTACAAATACTTATAAGAAGAAAAAGATAAAATTCTAAAGATAGGCTAAATCAATTTTGTCCTCGTGAACAATGCAAGTAAGATCACTTGAAAGAGAATCATCACCATCGAAAACTTAAATTTATTATTGACAATTATGGGTGTATTTTACTTTTGTCTGTTGGTAGGTTCCAGCACTGCGAAGTCACAATAACTCATTAATTAAGAAGTCAAGTTATATTTCCTTTTTAAAATAAAGAGAGATAAATTAAATTAAAATAAAAAGAGCTAGAAATACCCATCAATCAAATAATAAGTTATATTCTAACAAGTCAAGTTATATTCCATTAAAGAAAAGCAAACCAAAAATACTCATAAATCAAGTGATCAACTAATGGTCCACTAACCAATAAATTAATATTTTGTTTTTTTAAAAAAAAAATTATATTTCAAATCATACATATAGAATATGAGACCTGGACTGGAAAGATTAGATCTATTAAGAAATAAAAAACGATTTGATCTTTGATTCAAACATCCTAGTTTAACATGAATACTACAATTGTTGTTTTGCTTCGTTTCCAATTAAACTTGGTCCAATGTGAGAATTGTCTTCACAAGAAAGAAAATTTTTTAGTATAGCCATGGAAGGATGGTCCAAAAAGAGTGAGCATCAAGGAAAACTTTGGCCTTTTCCCTGGATAAATGTGACAATGGATAAAAGAATCTGTAACGGATCGGGTGTAGATTTGTATTGGACCTGGGCAAATGCAGTATCCTTGGAGCGTATCAGGTAGGGAATCGGCTATTTCAACCCGATTCATTCATACTCTTATAAGAACACTTGCCACCTGCAACGTGCATGACCAACACATGTTGATAATTAAAATAAATGATAAGAGAGAGAGACGGCAAGATTTGCGGAGGAGAGTTGTGGTCCTCCTAATTGACTATGTTGTGATAGCGTCTATAGACTATAGACGCCTCATTTTGTCATAATCGAAGATACATAATAATGACAATCCTTTTTGAAAGGTAGGAGGAGAAGACTTATCATCGATTAAGGAGTTTTCTAGTAATATCAGCTATATCTGAAACCAGCTTAGTGAAATTGATCAAAGTGGTGGAAGTAACTACAATTTTTTTTAATTAAATAACCTCTAAAATCAACTTAAATTTTCAAACAAAATTTTTTTCTTTATAAAATAAACAGTATCTTGGCTCAATGAGACTGTACTGTGAACTAAATTGAAGAAAGTCAATTTTTGGGGCTTCCAATGTGAAGGACTCATTTTTGGATTTCTATCATCCCTGGGACACTAGGAAGTTTATGTGGAAAACTTGGATTTCTAGTCATGATTTGAAAAGCCGCCAATTAATGGTCAAACAAGACTCATATCATATCATATATGGTCATATATGGTGTAGAAAGTCATCCAGAAAGATCTTTAGGATGTATGTACATCCGTGGATCGTAAGTTGAAGTCTGCTGATGATTTGTCTCCAAGCCTTTTGGAATTTGTTTCCCATCATTCTCAGGATCAAATATTATGAAAGTGATCCTGAGAAAGTTGGAAGAAAGATGGCTCAAATTGAATATGAATGGATGTTCTTTTCGTAACTCTAGTCAAATGATGTTTTGGGTGGTATATATTCAAAACTCTGATAGAATTTCACGAGGCTTTTTTAACCAGCCTTTAGGTATCTACATGAACGTTTTATGTTCAATTCAGTATTTCTTTTATTAGTATTCAGTATGTCATGAAAATGGACAATAGGATGTTATGGATGGAGAGTGATTCTACGGTTGATATCTTGCATTATGAATAAATCCATTACAATAGTGGAATCACTAGAGTTTCTTCTTAGCCTCAATTCAATGGAGAATTTAACATCGTTATAGAGAAGGGAATGGAATGGTTGATATTCTTGCCAAGAAGGGAACCACTTCCCACACATCAAATTATTGGCTAGAGTATCCCATCTTTGCTGGTAATGAGATTTTATGGGAAATGAATGACATACCTTACTATCGATTTGAGCATTAGCTTAGTTACTTAATTTTTTTTCCTCTGAGGTCACTGTTGATAACAATGCCAAAGGTAGCTCCTAAGAGTATTGAGTGATAATATTTTGTTTTTGTTGATGGCAAAGTCGAAGGTAAAACTTAAGATTATATATTAGTCTTTGTTCTGGGGATGTTCAGGCGTCCAAAAGTGAAACTTAAGATTACATATTAGTCTTTGTTCTAGAGATGCCCAGGCGTTAATCCTATATATATATATATATATATATATACCATATTCTTTAATATACACTTTGCTAATCTTTAACCCCAAAAAAAAAAATGTGTCTCCAATTATGACCATGGATTACAAATTCACCAATATCTCACTCAAAATAAAGTTCCTTTATGGTTAGGAGAGAAAAAGAGCTTTCTCAAAAAAAGATAAGTACCAAGGCTCCACAACCTCAATGGACTTCTCAACCTTTGGAGTGTGAAAGAAACCCTAGCTACGAAGGAATATAATTTTTATTTGGTGTAGCAAGTTGCCAACATTCTAGCCTGAGTTACGCTTGTCTTTTGGGTGTTATTTTGTTTTCTTCCTCCATGAGTTTACTTTCATATTTCATTTGTTTATTCAATTGATTACGTGTATTTCAAGTTATACCTTTCATAGGAAGGTATCTCTCTCTCTCTCTTTCTTTCTCTCTCTCTCTATATATACACCAATGAGTTTATGATTTTAATCTCTCTTTTTCATGGGTATTTTTGTGTTTCAAGTTAGTTCATATTGTGATCTCATTTCAGTAATTTACTTAGAATTTTTATCTTGGCTTTTATATCTATTCTTTTTTTTCTCTCTCATTAGAGTTTGCATATTTTCAAATTTACCATTCTCGTTACTTCTGTGAGTTTGACACTCTTGCCTCTTGAATTGGTTGGTACAATATGGATCCGATTTCCAATACCTGATATACTAAAACTCTACCCTCTATTCATGGCCACGTGCATGTTGAGATATAATATTTTTAATTCCATTTGTAGCAAAAGTGGGCCAAATTCCGGAGGAATTTGTCCACCTACACGTTGATCATTGTTACCGTCAAAACCTTAAAAATCAGCGGTGGATTTCACTCTCTATTTATAGTGAAATTTTCTTTCACTTTGAGAGAGGTGAGAGAGGTGCAAGGATGAATATTGTAACCCTAATTGCAATTGACAGTGAAACAAAATCATATCTCACTAATAATGTAGGCAATCTCACCAAACCTCGTAAATCTGTATGTATTATATGATTATTTGTTCTTATTTTTCAATTATTTTTTGTATCATTTTCCTTCATTGACCACGTGACCAAGAAGTGTTCTTTTTCCCTAAAACTATTAACAAATTCCCTTAGCAAGTCTCTTATTCCTAGAGCCAAAGCTTTGATGTAATTAGGGGTATCAATTTCAAGTCCGCATCGGTTGGCCTGATCGAACCCGACACGTTTATAACCCAATTTGGATCGACCCGATTAATAAACGTATCAAACCGAAGCCTGACCCATTTATAAATAAGTAGTACACGGTGCAAGAGGAAAGCCTTATGGGCATCTCAACTGGTCTGGTCCATTTATAAGCCCAACTCGGATCGACACATTTAACCCTACTATTTATATAGAATTTTGATTTTTTTTTTGATAGAATAAGGTGTATATTGATATTTTTATCAATTATTGATTATAATTAAGTGTAATTTCTTTTCAAAAATTATTGATAATTTAATAAAATAAATTAAAGTATCTTAAATCTAAAAAAAATAAAGGTCGTTTAAGGCTTTATTGGTACATTACCCCGTTTAAGGTCAGATTATAACCCGATTAGGAGACCTCGATTAAATCTCGGAACCCTATTGAGCTCAACCAAAACCAACTCATTCCTTAAATAGATATATCATGGTCCAAGGACATAGGCCCACCAAGCGTAACCCGACCCAACCCGACCGAGACCAGCCCAACCGATTGAAACCACTAGATGTAATCATCATTTGTTTGGTTTCACGCAAGAAAAACCTCATAATGATAATTCAACAAATTACATTACATTCTCCACATTATTCTATTTAGAGTAAAGATGAGGGGAAAATAAAAACAAATTATAGAAAGTAGGTGACACTATTTGAAAAAAAAAAAAGAAAAAAAAGGAACCCAAACAGCCAAAGGGAGCCTTAGCCTCCACGGTCAAGCTCCAGAAAAGGAGAAAAAGAAAAGTTTAAATTATAGAAGAAAACCCTCGGTACTAGACAGGGCCTCAGGCCTTCTGCCAGTGATAGGGTATGGGCACTAACATAAGAGGTGTCTTCTTGTTGAGAGTAAGAGGGAACAACTCATCCATATTGATATCTTCAATTGTTGTCCCATTGGGCAGTTTCCAGTCAAAGGTGTAAAGAAGATTTGCTAGAGCAAGCTCCACATTAGCTATTCCCATATTCATTCCCGGGCAAATCCTCCTACCTGATCCAAATGGCAAGAACTCAAAGCTGTGCCCCTTCACATCAAGTGGATTCTCCATGAACCTCTCTGGGTCAAACTCATCTGGGTTCTTCCAGTACCTTGGATCTCTATTCACTGCAAAAATGTTAACATGAAGCCTCATCTTGTTGGGAATGTCATACCCATCTAGCTTGCAATCAGCCATTGTTTCTCTAGCAATTAAAATAGGGACTGGTGGATGCAACCTCCATGATTCCTTCACTACTGCCCTGAAGTAAGGAAGATTTTCTATGTCACTCTCTTCCACTTTCCCTTTACTTCCAATGTAAGACCTGAGCTCATCCTGAACCTTTTTCAGCACTTTAGGATGCCTAGCAAGCTGTGTCATCGTCCATGTCATGGTTATAGCACTTGTATCTACTGCACCCAAGAACATATCCTGAAAACATTCACAAATTAAAGATCAATATAAACATATAATCAACTGGGTTTTCCAAATCAATAATTGAAAACAGAGAAGTTGTAAATAATGGAAGATGGAAGATCGGATGGAGAGGAAAAGAAGTCATTTTTTCACTAATTTTCTGGGTCCAAAGAAATCCTGAAAATTAGATTATTAAAAGTTCATAAAGATGAGAAACTTTTTGAGCTTTTCACCTTTTCTCTTCCACTAAACAGAGAAACTGAATGCAGAGAACAGGGGTTCGTAGGATACCTTGAGAACACCCTTGATATGATCTTTGGTGATGCGAATGCGACTGAACTGATCCCTCTCCAATCGAAGCAAGACATCGATGATGTCTTCGCGATCTGGTTTCACTCTATTGGGATCAAGATGATCTTCAATAGCCATATCAAAGAAAGAATCCAAATTGCGGAAAACCCTGTCGATAGTTGCTGTGTGTCCAGTAAGATTATCTATGATCCATCCAAAATATGGGAAGAAATCTGAAGCAGCAAAATTGCTCATAGCAGACATAGCATCATGAACTGCTTCTGCAAATCTGCCACTATCGAATCCCCTGGATTTGTAAGATTTCCCGAAAGCAATCCTGCAAATGATGGCATCTGTGAGTTTAAAAACCTTCTCAGAGACATCAACAGGAGTTGAAGCAGCTTCAGCAAGCAAATTCATGAGATTGGAAATCTCTTCTTCTCTCACATAAAGGTAAGATTGAACTGCTTTAGGGCTTAAAAGCTCGAGATTACAGATCTTGCGAACCTCTCTCCACCATTCACCGTAGGGAGTGAAAGCAATATCTCTGAAATCATAGGAAACTTTTCTAGGTCCTTCGAGACGAACCCTGTTGCACATTTGGGCGTCTTGGTGCTTCAGGACCTCTCTTGCCATCTCTGGTGATGAGACGAACACTGTTGGAGCAAAGCCCAGGCGTAAGAGCATGACAGGGCCATATTTCTTAGCTAGCTCTGTTGTTGATCTGAAAGGTAAGCTACCTACTTGGTGGAGATTGCCTATGATAGGGAGACCAGGAGGGGAGGGAGGAAGTTTGAGTCCCTTGGAATAGTTGTTTCTTCCTTTGAGAAGTAACAGAGAGAGAACTGGAATGAGGAGGAGGAGAAGGTAAAAGGAATCCATTTGAGCTTGGAGTGTGCTTCAATGGTGGTGCTTACATCCCTATAAATAGCCTTAATTTATGGTGGAGACTGGAGAGAGCACTGTTTGGGTTTAGTTAATGCTTGAGGTTCTTAAAAGAAAAAAAATTTTGGTTTTTTTTTTTTTTTTGGTACAAGGTTCTTTAAAATTACCATTAAAATAGAAGGACAAAAATTAATTCAAAGTTGGGGGTTACTGAGATTATTGAGGAAATTTGCCAATTTCCGGGCAGTTTGACACGTGTTTAACGTGGGTTACTGAGATTATTGAGATCAGATCCACAATGTAACCTGTCCATCCAAATCAGTTATGAACTTCTCCTCAATGCTTAATGCTTGAATGATTTTCTTATTTGACTGAATTTCAGATTTAAAATAAAAAATGTTTAATAACCCCAAGGGTTAGCGCAGTTAATTTGGAGGGGACACAGTACTCCACCTTAGGAAATAAAAATCGATGATTAAATCTTCACCATTACACTTAACTTTTTTGAACCATCGCACAAGAGTTTCCATTTCGTATTAACCTGATCTTGTGTAAGCGATATTACACTGATTGATTAGGAGGAATGCACATAGTGATCATTTTGACCCCTGGTAGGGGCATGCTTTTGACATGAGATTATGACTCAAGTGGCAGGCAAGTGGATAGTTGGGCTCTAATGTAAGTCCATGAAAGATTGATGGTTTGGCTCCTCTATTCACACTTTCTTGAAAAATGTTAGTAGTATGTTAACAGTTACTAATAGGAGTGGTCTAGCAGCACCTTTGCTGGGTCCATAGTGAGCCCTTATTGGCTTTAATGTGGGTCTTGAAAGAAAAAAATAAATAAATAAAATAAAGATAAATAAAAAAGACAAACCAATATTAACTAAAAATAATGATAATTTAAAATAAGAGAAATTGTGTGTGTCATGTGGTTTATGATGTGGGAAGGTTATGAAGTAAAAAACAAAGGTACGAAGAGATCCTTTTTCCTTTTAGTTGTTAATTAGTCTTTCTGTTTTTTGCTAATGACGGGTATTTAGGTCGAAACTAGTCCCGCGGGCTCATATTAATCATACAACCGCATGGATCAGGTTATACTAGGGTTGAATGAGAACCATTCAAATTTAATTGAAAACAGTGAAAAGGTGTACCTTATGGGAGTCGAACTTAGAATATTTAAATTTATGACTCATACCAAGTTCGCTGCTCACCAACTGCGCTACCCCCTTAGAATAATAATTAATCTTTCTAGTATCCTCGAAATGATCAATCATCCTAAATTAGACACAAATCTCAATCTATCAAATCTAGATCTGCGTTTCCATGAAATCTTTTATTCAAATTTCGATTATTTTGTTTTCTTTGATTTGATAAATGGAATAGGTTTTTTCTCTGTGGTCGTCAGCTCTATCAGAGGAATTAGATCCTGGTAAATGAGGGTTTTTTTTTTTGGATATACTACGATGGGATTAGGTTCTAGTATAAGAATCATTCTTATATGAGATTGATCTAGATGTAATCCACCTAAAGAAAAACTCTATGGTAGATTCTATCTTTGTGAATCAGATCCTAGAGACCTGTCAGAGTAATAATAAAAATAGATTGGTAGGAGTTTCTTTAAGATTTTCTCCAAATTTCATTGTTAGGTACTTAGAAAATTATCATTTTCAAATTTTATTTTTATTCAATTTATATAAATTTCACTAATAATAATGAGAGAGAGAGAGAGAACGAACTCTCGTGGTTCATGCCAGTGGATGTGCCTATGGCAGTTTCTACTCACAAGAATATTAAAGAAGAAAAGATGTGCCTAGTGGGAAACCTCCAAAAAAACAGAGGCAGAGATGTAGAGGGATTGGTTCGATGTTGTTGTTGGGCCATACAGGGGTAGAAGGCCAGCGAATCTCCAAATGTCTCCCGTGCAGCTCGTGGGCGTTTTTGATTTTTGGTGTCATCAGCACCCTAAATGCAAACTATGGCTAATTATTATATCTGCACATGTTGCATTTTATTGATAATACTTTTATATTTACTTTTTGTATAAGATAGTAATATAATATTATGATTTTGTCAACAAAAAAAAATGAGATCCATCATCCAAATATAACAATTTTAAAATCTATTCCCTCAATCTCTAATTTTTATTAGGGGTTGAGCCTGTGGCTCAGTAGCATGCACCTAGGCAGGCGCACATTAGTTTAAATCTAGAGAAGGTTAAAGGTTCGACCCTTTTATCAATCACTTTTCTTGATATAATATTAAACAAGTTACTAGTCAAGTGGTAACTGTGGTCAATCTAGTGACCCCTTTGCTGGTCCTTGTAGTTCTTGCACAGAAGGTAAAATAAAATTGAAAAATCTCTTAGTTATTCTTCTTAGAGATTTTTTTTTTTTTATTGGTTGGTTATTTAAGAGTTTTAAAATTTTTGTTAACAAAAAAAAATAAAAATCCAATGGTACTCTTGAAAGACGAAGATTAGAAGGGAGAGAGTTATCAAAATATAATACTTCTAAAATCTACTCTCTTGATCTCTTGTTATTATTCGGAGATGAACTTCTAGCTCAGTAGGAGGCAACTAAATAGTTGGGCACTGGCGTAAATCCAAGGAAGGTTGAAGGTTTTACCTTCTTACGCACCCATCACTTCTCTTTATATAATACAATGTAGATAAGGACTCAAGTGATAAGTGTGGCCTAGTGGCTCTTTCGCTACTCCTTGTTGGTCTCGCACAAAAATAAATATATAAATAATCTCTTGTTACTCTTCTTCGAAAAAAAATTGTTGTTGAATAGTTATTTATGGATGCTTAAAAATTTTTAAATATAAAAAGATATCATTTGGTACTCTTTAAAGATAAAGACTACAAGGATGAGAGTTCTATGAACAAGTGGCATGGAGGAGTCCATCAATTAAGTGCGGGTAACACAATATTGTACATTAAAGGGAAGTGAGGTAATTTTATGTGAAGGAGAAAGAAAGAGAATTTTATGAGCAAGTGGCATGGAGGAGCCCATCAATTAAGTGCAGGTAACACAATATTGTACATTAAATGGAAGTGAGATAGTTTTATGTGTGAAAGAGAGAGAGAGAGTATTTAAAAGCTGGTCCTATATTTAAACAAGATTCACTTATGTTTGTAGGCTGATTCTGAAGTGCTATTAAGAGCCCGAGGAAAAAAAATTTAGGATTACATGGGTATATCAATAATGTGAACCTATATTAGGTTCGTTATAAGTTTGTAGCAACAGTGTTAGAGACTGAATTTTTGTGACCCCTAGTGATATCCAAATGGTGATAAATTAAGCCCAACTTTGCTCTCAGAAGTCCACCGATAGAATATAACGTTTTGCCACCAGTGTGACTTAGATGCCCAAACCTTACAAAAACGGACTGAAATTTTAACAAAGTTCTTTCTATGTTTTTATTTTTATCATAATAAGACTAAACCTAGATTTTGAGGCTGAGACGACATTGTTTTGCCATCATTTCATTCATATATCCACTCTAGAATTTTTCAATTTGAGCTCAATTTTAATGATTTTTTTTATCAAAATTTGTGGTTGATCTTTACATCGTTGGATAGTAATTTCAAAGACCATTCCAGTGATATGGGAATCATCAAAATCTAAAAGTCACATCTCCCAAAATTAGTGTCTAAAGTTCGCCATTCAAAATCAGGGTTTATTGGGTCCGGATCCATTTTTTGGACGAAGGTAAGGCTGGCAGACCCTTGGATAAAATGGAGGATCTGAGGCCCCCATGGATCCTCCTTCCTTTGAATTGGGAGGTGTCCTCTCTCTGTCTCTCTCTCTCTCTCTCCTTTGGTGTTAGGGGTGAAAATTTGGCCCTGACAATTTGAACTCGTCTAGAACTTGAATAAGGTTTGGATCAAGTTTTCTGACCTTGAGGGTGGGTTAGAGTTGAAAAATCCTAACCCTAACGTCAAGCCCGGGGTGAGGCCTCAACCCGTCCCAGTCCAATCAAAAATCACCTCAACCCGACCCAGTCTGGTCAGAAATCTAACCCTAAATTTTTATATTAGAATTTAGGACTCCTATTGGTATTTTATTTTTCTATAATTTTTTAATGTATAGGATATGAATGGTAAAAATAGGTCAATCAAGGTTAATTCAACCATTGCAAAAGTCAGGGTCAACCCAACCCAACCCAACCCAACCCATCCGATCCAATCTGACCATGATAGGGTTAATTAGGTTCGGGTTGAGTTGGTATGAACCAAACAGGGTTGGGTTTGAACATGAACCCGACAAGATTAAGTTGGGCCTAAATTGAATTTTGAAGACCTAAGATTAAGTTAAAGTTTTAAGAAATCCGGCACAACTTGACTTTATTTCACCCCTACTTGGTGCGTTCAGCCTCTAGAGAGACTTTGAAATCCAAGGGATAAAGCTCAAAAATTCCCAGTGACGTGAATTTTTATTAAAAAAAGAAAAGTTAAAAAATTCCCAAAGTGCCTATGAAGGTCAAAATTTCATTTGGATTGCCACGGAAGTGCTAGAATTTCCAAAGTGCCTATGAATTTTTCTCTCTCCCCCTTTTTGTTCATATTTACGAAGTTATTAGCATAGATCAAAAATATGTAGACAGACCTCCCTTCACAATATTTTGAATTATGGCATGATAATTACCATGTTACATTATTAATATGATATGTATGTATATGTACTTCCAAAACCCTCGGCACACCGTTATGATGCCATTTTTCCTTAAAAATATCCTTGCCATATGCATATAGTATTATTGGATCTCATCCTTTCACAACTAGTGATTAGACCCATAAAGTGTTGAAAAACAATGAGAATCCCCAGTGTTTGTCCGAGTTACATCTGACCTGTCCCATCAAGGGTACATAGACAACTTGACTAAATGATGCTAAGGTTTTTTTTTTTTTAGGTAGGAATGTGATGCTAAAGTTAGGTGACACTCACTTTTGCTTTTTTGGTAGGAAGGTGATGGTAAAGTTAGGTGTCACACACACATATAGACAAAAATTTTAAGCATATAAACTATGTACAACTTGATTCTCAAATCATTCAGGATACTTATGAATTCCTACACCCTGAGAAAATGGTGGTGAATTGAGTACCCACTGAGTCTAGGCGTAGACACATGCTAGAAGGTTTATTAGATTAAATAGGTTGGACATAAACAAACAACATTACCTCGTGGCTTGTGTCTATGCCTAGACACAATAAGTGTGAAAAGATAACATTATTTTGCATTGAAGATGTTCGCATGTGTCATTTCATTGGCAGTGCCCTCTATGATGTATTTGCGTTAGGAGGTAGCGTTTTCTTGCCTTAAATAAAATTCATATTTACCATTGATCCAGCGTGAAACCAAATTACCAGTCTTTTGTTTGTGTTAAAATGAGAGTTTTATGTTACTATGTTATTAACATATGTCATTTACTATTTTTTTTTAAATTAATTGGTATTGATGGGTCTTTTAGACTGAATTATCATTGTGATTGTAAACAGACTTTGGCCCTCTACAGCAGGTAGGCACCTACATGTGCACCAAGAGAAGCTAAAAGCGAATGAGTCATTATCAAAGAAGTTGCTTAGAAAATAGATGAGCCGGCTCAGCTAAGTATCAGCTTTGTAGTACTGTTAGCAAAAACGCATTTTAAATTATGTTTTAAACACGTTTTCGTTTTTTACAGGTTAAAACACGTTTTTCTGCATGCTTTCAAAAGATATGGGAAAAAATAGCAAGCATAAATTATTTCTGTTGTAAACACGTTTAAAACACATTCCCTTTTTTTGGCTTTTCAAGACTTTATTTTTTGTAGATAATGTTTACTTAATTGACCATATCTCTCCCTCCCGAACTCCAATCAACCTTATTCTTTCACCAACTTGAAGGTAATTCAATGATTTATATTTCTCATGATATCACCTTTAACTAAAATTTAATAAACGAACCCTGAAATTCAGCTACAAATTGATGTATTTGTTAAAAAGTGTTTCTAAAGAGATGACTCCTGAGTCCATCTGAACATGCATCACTCTGAGAGTATGTTGATTACATTGACAATAATAAACAACATGATAGAAAATAAATACGGAATGATTCATGAAGATCGATAAGCATGCAAGACAAACACTACAAAAAAACACGTTTTAGGCATACCTGAATCCATGGCTGAAGAATAAGAACTCCTCAATGTCTTCTTGTATGCTCCTCGTACAACACGATCAATGTTGGTCTGGTCTACCCTCTTTTTCTTTTGCTTTTGATCGTTAGCATCACTTAATGGGTCAGTGATAACTATATATAGGGGTGAGGGTAGGGACCAACCCTACAATAAAATTAGGATTTTCTCTCCATTAAGGAAACAATACCTTAGGTCCACACATAGTAATTAATATTTCATACTATTAAGGTGTGCTAATAGAATCCAATATCTCTATAGAGATTATTTACCAATAATATTGGATTCTTTCTATTTACTCCATCTTTAGTCAACACCACTAAACCGGATTTGGAAACAAATCTTGGACTATGCTAGCCCACCTAATTGAAAATCTTACAATCTCCCACTTGGGCAATATATGTCACAAGTTTTAGATTTTTAAAATTTATTTTTAAAACGACTCTCTAGTTTAGATAAATTGAATATGACCACAAACAAAACAGTGTCGAATGGAGTGCACCTTAAACGAAATACCTTGGTCCGAATGAAAATTACAAACACCCAACCGTATTGATCATCACATCTAAAGCGATATGAGACCACATACGTCAAAGTGCTCACAACATCACCGACTTGGGCTGAACAGTATGAAAGTGTGGTATGAAAATAACATGCAATAGTGATCATCATGTCTATTTTCAAATTGGTCTTAGCTCGAAAACCAAATAAGTCCTATGAGACAGATACTGAAGGTCTCATTAACCACAAGCGTCTTCCAAACGCTCAAGCTTCAATCAAAGAAGCTCATTGGGAATGGATCCGGATGTCCCACAACACTAGCACTAGACCTCAATCAAACGAGGTTTTGCTAGCGACAGGATGTGTGTGTATTGACTGAAACCTCAGATACCGAATGAGGTAAATACACCACATATAACCTCAATTTTCTGTAGGAGGCAAATAAATAAGTGTATACACATCAACAAATGGTCATAATAAAAATGTATATACATTCTTGAGAACAATAATAATGCATCATATATATAAAATAAAACTGAAAGTCAAATGTGAACATATTGCACAAAACTCCCACTAATAAAATGCATCAAAAGAACTAACAAGTCCTATATTAGTGACTTGCTCTTGAAAGACTTTTAGAGTCAAGCCCTTAGTAAGAGGATCTGCAATCATGTTTTCTGTAGCAATCTATTCCATTGTAATCTGTGACTCTTGAACTTTCTCTCTGACAAAAAATTACTTAATGTCAATGTGTTTAGAGTCTGGAGTACTTTTATTGTTATGAGAGAAACAACCACAGTGGAGTTGTCACAGAACATTCTCAATGGTTTAGATATAGAGTTAACAATCTGTAATAATGTAGTTCTATAAAAATTTATGATTCATGAGTTTACTCCCACTGATCTTTAGATAGACCTATTCGATTCCTCCTATTTTCATAAAGAACCTTAGCTTGAACATAATTAACAACCACTGGCTTAGGAGGCTCATCAATTCAAGATTAAAATTTATTATCATAATAGCTAGAGAAATATTAAAGGATTAGTTCTATTCCTTAAAATTGGAACCATTCAAACTTTTTTTTAACAGAAAATAGCTAAGAAGTCAAAGCTGACAAATATAATCATACATATTTACCAAAATATACAATATGCAAGAACAGAAGGCATATTAAAATTTCCAACAATATAATTAAATCTGACTAATTGGGCTATTGATCAGATTTATCCCAGTATTGTTTTCAATAACTGTAGGAAAACAGAAATTGGGAAAAGATTCGACGTCATCAGGGTCACACCTGTGGTGATAAGATTACCCAAAACGTAGTGGAATCTTTCACATACAAGGCGAGATGCTCAAAATAACACCACCTGTGGTGGCAAGACAAGAACCTTCAAAGCTATGAAGCCCAAAACATTACCCTCACACCATCAAGCAAAATCGACCACATGAAGACTCACCTGTGGTGCCAAGAGCACATCATTCGTCATATGGTCTCCTTGATTGCAACCCTGAAATAACCTAGAGGGGGGTGAATAGGTTATACTAGTGAAATTTGACTCTTTTCGATAAATAGGTCACAAGTGTGACTGCAAGTTAAAATAATGCGGAGAAAATAAAACAAGAAAAATCACAACACAAGATTTATAGTGGTTCGACTCAATTCGAGTCTAGTCCACTCCCTACAAGAATCCTCTTGTAAGGTATTCCACTAGCTCTCCCTTTCAGTACAGTAGGTAGGGAAGAAAACATTTACAATCTTTTTCACAGATAAGAGTATCCTTACAAATCCCCTTTCCAGGCAGAGAGACGCCTTTACAATCTCTTTTGGAGGTAGAGAGAGACCTTTCTCTTTTTAGGATAAGAGAATCCTTACAATCATAAGTACAGTCTAGAATTGTAAAAACAGAAATAAATAAGAAATAGTGGAATAAGAGGAATACCTCAAGTGTGGTGCAAATGATGAGAATGAATGATAAATGATGAATGATGAATAAAGCACATTTTGTAAAGTCCTCTCTTATGGCTTTGACTTGCACAGGAGAGAGTAGAGGACTTTGATTGAGACTTGAGCCTTTTGTTGGGATTTGTGTAATAGAACAACTCAAGTAGAAATAAAATTATTGAATGCTTGCAATAATGCTCTTAAAGTTCTTTCTTAATAATTATTTAATTAAGAGTGGTTTGGGTATTTATAGGTGAACTTAGTGAAGTATTTTAGATAGGAAATCAGGCTCTAACGGACATATTCTGGGACTACCGGTCGACCGCCATCAGTAGTCGGTCGATCGCCAAGAGCCGTTGAGGCAAAATATAGCCGTTGGGGTACTTCCAGGTAGTCATCGATCGCCAAGAGCCTATGGTCTCAGACAGTTTCGATCGACAGGGGCTTCCAACCGGTCGACCGCCAACATGACATGCTCTATTTTGACATAATGCTATCATACTGACTAGTCGTCAGTGTTTTGACCATAACTTTTCAGTCCAACCTTGGATTGACTTGAGATCAGTTGCGTTGGAATCATAACTCAATTTCCTACAACTTCTATGAAGGTTTTATCTCTTGATACTGTTGTAACCCGGTAGTCACTGAGAGGGGGGGTGAATCAGTGAGTTCAATTCTGATACCTAAAAACCTGTCCGATGTCTGGCCAAGAAGAACCTGATATACCTGTCCCTGTTTGCACACAGTCGTATGCACACTCAACCTCTCATAGGCACTTCCAAGTGTGCACACCCATTCCACATTCCACGCACTTCAATATAAAATGCAAACAACAAGCACCCACAACACAGGGTTTTTACGAGGTTCGGCAATTCGCCTACATCCCCGGAGTAGTGCCTGTAAAGGCTTCGTACCTACTCAATACACTACTTTTGACTGCACCCACAGTCGGGAGCACCCACACCCAATTTTCTCAAGCCGAAGCTGAGATGGCACTCGTAGTGCCGATACAATGTGTAGCACCCACTACACGGGAGCACCCACTCCCGGTGCTTAGCATCCACTAAGCACACAATAAATAATACAATTAAATTGGGCTTATATCAATGCCCTACAGTCAAGCTCTGCCTAGCATATGCATCCACAATTAGCTAGCATGCTTACAGTTCATCCACAACTAACCTAGCATGTATACATTCATCCACAACTAACCCTAACATACATACATATATGTAATGTAAAATCCAGGGTTAGAGAATCTCACAACCGATTGCCTGGGATGACTGAAAACTTATACTGACAAATTTGGTGCTCACACCTTCTCTCTCCTAGGCTTCTTGCTCTTCAAAGCAAACACATCATTGCTTTCTTCTCTTCTTCCTTGGCTTTGAGTTAATGTACCATTAACACACTTCAACCACCTCTTTTACCTCCTTTAATGGCCTAAGAACATTTATCATCAAGAATGTATGTTCATTCAAGGACCAACAAAGAGGGGAAGCTTCTCCTACCAAAACCGTAGCCTTCTTTCACTCAAAATCCATTTTTCTTGCTTCCATGGTGTAGGGCTTGAAAAAACGAAGAAGCTGCAACTTGGTTCACCCAAATCCGACTTAAAATGAAGGAGATATGACCTTTTGAAGTTGGAGCAATGAGATAGCCCGAAATGGAATCTTCGTACGGGTGGCGTAGGCTACACCGGCGGCGCGCGCAACAGGGGCGAAATCTGACCGTAGATCTCATATAAGAGATCTTATAATCCAAGCCGTCCGATTAAACCAACGGACAACAGATCCAAACCGTTAGATTTGAATCTTGATGACGTCATCATGACGTAGGCGCTGACATCGTCAGAAGTGTTGTCGATCTATGATTGGTTGCTTTTCCGGATTTTAAGGGAGCTTGTCTCCCACTTACAAAAGTAAAAATGCATATTGACCGTTAGATCCGAATCGTCCATGATGGCTTTAATCCGATTTCATGAGATCATTAAGATCGGAATCCTTTTTATACCTTCCATATACGCGCGAAACACAATAACATACCTTGATATAGTGTAGCGCCAGTGCATCAAGAATTATGCATCTAACCAATCAAATCCCACGCGCAAGCATCTATCTCGTCCATATCACACCAAAATCTCAGCAGCCTTTGGATGGGCATCAAGCCTACGTGGTCGAATCTTGACCATCCATTTCACTTCCCTTTACTCCTCTTTATTACAATCAAGCCCCTGCCTCCATATGTTTCAGTGCTTAAAGACCCCTTGCAACTCAGACCTTCAAAATCTTTAAATTACATAAAAGCCCCTCGAATTTCAAAAATAAATTCCGAAAAATCCACCCAACACCTAGAGCAACTGATGGATTTTCGGTTTGGATTTTCGAACCGACTTTACGGAAACGCTTATAACTTTTTCATACGATATCCGATCGAGATGAAACGAAGTGCGTTGGAATCGTAACTGGATGATCTACGACTTTTCAGAAGACTCAATCATCTGAATCGTCCATGTAAAAAGACCAAAATGCCCCTACACCTTTCCAATGACGTATCTTTCTCATACGGAATCGGAATGCAATGAAATCAGAACCGTTGGAAAGATTGTATTTTTTTCGTATTGTTACATGTAGAACACTTCCTTTAAATAATTCATCTTCAATGCCGAAACTGCCCTTGACTACCACAAATTCTGTAACTTCTTCATACGGTATTGGAATGTGACGAAATCAAATGCACTGGACTAGGTAAATTACAATCTATCTTTTTCATGAAGAATCGATCTTCCAAAAATGTCATTTTCATTGCCGAAAATGCCCTCGATCGTAAATAGGCTAATTTTGCTAGTTTTGACCCAGAAACCCGCACCACCTATTAATGATGTATTAAACCACTCCATGCATACCAAGTTGCTATGTTATCTCATCGGTGACACTGGACACTATCATGTCATCATTTTCATCCACGTCACCCAAACTAGCCACGTCATCACCGCCACGTCATCACCGCCACGTGGCCGAGTTGCCAACAAGGACAACCATAAAACAACAGATACTAAATTTAAGATTCTCTAAAATACCCTTGAGTCAGGTTAATGTGTGTTCCACACCACTTAGAGGCTTTCCATACTTGGTCAAGGTATGCTCTATGGTCATTCTAGTATGATGCAATGCACATGCATGAGGTGAGTGCATATATGTATGTGGGAATTACAAATTACATTAAAATAACTAATCTGTTCTAGTGGTCTTCTTCTTTACTTGAACCTTCCACTCTTTGGCACTTCATCTTCTTTCCTTCTTATTTGCTATTCCATGTCTTTAAGCTTCATGTCTTGATTCAACCTTCTAAGTGTTTCTTCAAGCTAATTACACTTTCTTCAAGCTAATCACACTTTATCGAACCAAGTTAAAGATGTATGTTTGTTTGTTAACACCAAAACATAGCAAGGAGTGTGGACATGTTTCCCAACAATCTCCTCCTTTTTGGTGATGACAAACAAACATAGACAATGAAACCAAATACAAGAAATAATTTGGCTATCTCTGTGTAAAGATCAATAGGATAATGTAATTCAGAGCCAGAAAATAAACAAGTAGATAAATGCATTCCATAAACAATTAAAGATAGTCATTTCCATAAACAATTAAAGATAGTCATTTCCATAAACACAAGAGATACTGTCATACTAAACACAAGAGATACTCTCATACTATCATGTATCATGTTCAGGAATAAATATTCTCCCCTTTTTGTCAACAACAAAAAGGGAATCAAAATGACACAAGAGATTAAAATACTCCCCCTGAGTATGTGCCACATAGAAAAGTATCATAAGTTCAACTTTTCATAAATGTCAAAAGTATAAAAATAAACAACTAAACAAGCACGAAGTTAAAATAACTCCTATTCCGCTGCATCCTCATCCTCCGTGTCTGCCTCTTCGTCTTCTTCTTCTTCTTCGTCATCTTCATCTTCGTCGTCATTGTGTAGGAGCTTGAGGATCTCATTCTGCTTTCTTTTCATCTTTGCCAACTGGGCAAGGATGATGTTTCCCACTTTCTGAAGATCAGCAACGGTCACATAGGCTGATGTCTCATCACTCCCTGGTTGCTGTGGCTGGATGGATCCAGCAGCAGTCTGTTTGGATTTTGTGGGCTGCTGGGGAAGAATATGCATCTTGTGAATAGTGAAAAGATTGTTCTCTTGAGGGAACGGGTCAAATGATTCACCAAAAAAATCTACATGAAAGTAGTCCATGATTTGGCAAATCATCCTTCCATAGGAAAGATTTCCCTTTTGAAGTCTATCACCATGGGTAATCATGGTTTTGAGTAGAATATAGGGAAGGTTGACGGTTACAGTCTTGCAAACACAGTAGGTGAGATAAGCATGAAATGGGGAGACTTCATCTCTATGACCACTCTTTGGGAGGATGTTGTAGGAGATGATGAGATTTACAATCCTCCCTATATCAGTGAGTTCCTTAGCCTTAATTTTGTGTGTATTAACATATTCCTTCATGATGCTAGAATACATACAGTCAACATCCATGAATTGTTCTATGTAGGTCTTGGGTTGGTAGTATTTGAGGTCCCCTATCACAGAAATGTCTAGGATTTTTCTTAAAATCCGGATGTCTATATCTATAGGAATGCCCTTAACATAGGAATGGACCAGAAGGTTGTCGCTTTCACCAGAAAAAGTAAGATTACAAAAGAACATTTTGACAAGATGGGGATAACAGTGAGAGTCAAGTTTGAGAATGTTACCCCATCCCAAAGCATCAAACAGGTCTTTTATGTCATACCTGGACAAAGAAAAAGAATTGATGGTCCTACCTTGCTCTATGTTGCGAGAGATGTAGAGATCCCATGATTCTTGAGCAATGGAGGAGGAGAACCATGTATCTTTGTCAGAGGCCTTCCTTTTTCCCTTTTGAGCTACCGTTTTCTTGCCTCTATGTGGGCGGTGAGAGTCCATGATGATTAGAGGTATAAGAGGGAAAGAGATGCAAGGGTTTTGGGAGAAGAATATGAATGGATCTCGAGAGATATAGGGTAGAAGGAAGTTCTAAGTTAGGGTTTTGGGAGATGAAGAGTCGAAATGGGGTTTTAGGCCAAATAGGATTTTAAAGTTGGGAAAAATGGGTTAAAAAGTCGATTTTAAAGAGTCCAGAATCGAATTTTCAACGGCGCCAGTCGACCGGTTATATGGTGACGGTCAACCAGTAACCCTTTCGATTAGAGGCGATCGACCGAAAGTCATTGGTGGTCGATCGGTAAACTATTCGGTTAGTGCCGATCGACCGGTATATTAGGCCGGTCGACCGGTAGAGTCCAAGAAGTTTTAGAACCTAGAAAAATTATGGTTGTGGAAAGGATTTTTCAAGTCTGGGCTTTTGGAAAAGAATATTCAAGAAGGAATGTTTATTCATTCAGCCAAACGGGTTGCAAATGCCAAGCTCCTTCCTTAGGAAACTAAAACACTCTTCACCAAGAGGTTTAGTAAATATATTTATGAGTTGTTTATCAGTCACAATGAATTCTAGAGAGACATCGCCATTTTGAATGGTGTCTCGTAGAAAGTGGTTTCGAATATCAATGTGCTTTGCCCTTGAGTGTAAAATGAGATTTTTACTCAAGTTTATGACACTGGTGTTATCGCACATGATTGGGCAAGATTCGAAACTCACTCCAAAGTCCTAGAGAGTTTGCTTCATCTAAAGGATCTGAGCACAACATCTACCAACTACAACATATTCAGCTTCTGTGGTAGATAAAGCAACGGAGTTTTGTTTCTTGCTAAACCAAGAGACAAGGCAAGAGCTGAGAAAGTGACAAATACCACTGGTACTTTTTCTGTCAATATGGCAACCTACGAAGTCAGCATCTGAAAAGCTGACCAAGTCAAGGGGTTGATTTTTGGGGTACCATAACCCAATATCACAAGTGCTTTTCAGATATTTAAAACTTCTTTTTACAGCAGTGAGGTGAGATTTCTTGGGATCAGCTTGAAACCGAGCACATGCACATACACTGTACATGATGTCAGGTCTACTTGCTGTTAGATATAGAAGGCTTCCAATCATGCCTCTATATCTAGTTACATCCTCAGAAGTTCCATCCTCATCCTTGGTTAGTTTCAAGGATGAGCTCATCGGAGTGTCTGAAGATTTTTGACTGTTAATGTCAAATTTCTTTAGCAGCTCCTTGGTATATTTGCTTTGATTTATGAAAATTCCATTATCAGTTTGTTTTATTTGAAGTCTAAGGAAGAAATTTAACTCTCCCATCATACTCATTTCAAATTCACTACTCATTTTGTTACTGAAATCAGTACACATTCTCTCGTTGGTTGAGCCAAAAATGATATCATCTACATAGATTTGAACAATGAGTATGTTAATCTTTAAGTTCTTCACGAACAGGGTTGTGTCAATCCTCCCCCTTGAGAAGCCACTTTCTATCAAGAAAGTACTTAATCTCTCATACTAACTCTAAGGGCTTGTTTGAGGCCATATAGAGCTTTCTCAAGTTTATAGATATGGTTTGGAAACTTAGGGTCTTCAAAGCCGGGAGGTTGAGCTACATATACCTCTTCTTGAATGTATCCATTCAAGAAGGCACTTTTGACATCCATTTGATATAGTTTAAAGTTCTTATGGCATGCAAAAGTTAGTAACATTCTAATGGACTCTAACCTTGCTACTGGTGCATAGGTTTCATCATAGTCTATTCCCTCTTGCTGATTATACCCTTTGGCAACTAGTCTTGCTTTGTTTCTCACTATGTTCCCATCTTCATCCAGTTTATTGCGAAAGACCCACTTAGCACCAATGATGGTGTGGTGGTCAGGTCTTGGGACAAGTTCCCATACCTTGCTTCTTTCAAACTGGTGAAGCTCCTCTTGCATAGCTATAATCCAATCACTGTCTTTTAGTGCTTCTTCTATGTTCTTGGGTTCGATCCTTGAGATAAATGCAGTGTGATTGCATACCTCTCGGGTTTTAGATCTAGTCTGGATTTTTCCATCTAGATCCCCTATGATGTTTTCTAAGGGATGATTCCTATGCGGAATGACTTCCTTAGGTAGTGTTTCTAATTTTTCTATGGTAACATCATTTGTATCATCAAGAGAAATATCATTAGTTTTGTTCTTAAGTTCATCAATTATGATATCATCATCATTAACAAGAGATTTGTTTAAGTCATTAGGTAAAGATTCATCAAATCTTACATTCATAGATTCTTCAACCATTAATGATTTTTTATTAAAAACTCTATATGCCCTACTGTTGAGTGAGTATCCTAAGAATATTCCTTCATCAGATTTTGCATCAAATTTTCCAAGATAATTTTTGGTGTTTAAGATGAAACATTTACATCCATAGACTCTAAAGTAGTCTACTTTTGGTATTTTACCAAAGTATAGTTCATAAGGTGTTTTAGAAAGTAAAGGTCTAAGAATTAACCTATTTAGTACATAACATGTTGTATTTACAGCTTCAGCCCAAAAATACTTAGGCAAAGAATACTCATTAAGCATAGTCCTTGCTATCTCTTGTAATGACCTGTTTTTCCTTTCAACTACCCCATTAGATTGAGGCATTCTAGGAGCGGAGAAGTTATGGTCAATACCATGCTTGTTGCAGTATAAGTCAAATTGACTTATATTGTCAAATTCTCCTCCATGGTCACTCCTCACAGAGGTTACAGTATACCCTTTCTGATTTTGCAATCTGTTACATAGAGTTGCAAATTCATCGAAGGCATCATTTTTATTTTTTAGAAAAATAGTCCAAGTGTATCTAGAGTAGTCATCAATGATTACAAAGGTATAATTTTTACCACTCATACTAGATATATTGATAGGTCTAAATAAGTCTAAGTGAAGTAGTTCCAATGGTCTAGAGGAAGGACAATATTCTTCGACTTATGGGAGACCTTGGTTTGTTTGCCTTTTTGACAAGCATGACAAAAACTATCTATTTCATACTTGATTTTAGGGAGGTTCCTCACAAGATCCTTGGATGCTATGGTTTGAATCAACTTGACATTTATATGTCCAAGTCTTCTATGCATAATGAAGACTCACTATGGTTAGAAACCAAGCATGCATTTAAGGAACTTGCTTCGTCAAGTATACAAACATAAATATTGTTTTTCCTAGACCCTTTTAGTATTAGATTATCATTTGCATCTTTGATGCAACAATGGGAGACAATGAATTCTACTTTGTATCCAATGCTACATAATTGACTTACACTTAGGAGATTATAGTTCAAAATTTTCACAAAGTAAACGTTTGAGATTGAAATACCTCCAAGTTTTATTTTTCCAATACCAGCAATTTTTCCTTTGCTGTCATCTCCAAAGGAGACCCATCCTCCATCGTAGTCCTGTAAGCTTGAGAATAGGTTTTTGTTAGATGTCATGTGTTTGGAGCATCCACTGTCGATGACCCATTCAGCTTCCACCTTATTCTTCAAGCAAACCTATAACAGAAATTTAATCGTACATTGGTCCCCATAATCTCATAGGTCCATCATTGTTAGTGTCAAACTTTCCAACTGGAACCCAAATGGTTTTATACTTTTTGGGTCTTTGGTTCTGCCTTTGGAATGGCTTTAGGTTTCTTTGAGTCCTCTGCTTTTCATAAGATCCATTTGATCTTTGAGGAGTATAGTATCTTTGAAATCTATAGAGTTCTTGGTTTTGGTATTTCCCTTGTGGTCTATAAGTCTCCCTAGGATAGTTCTTGTACCCTTGGAATTGTCTTTGGGGCCTCTCAATAGAGTATTCTTTTTGAAGTTAGGATTTTCTATACCTAGGCATAGGTCTAGAGTTTTCTTGAGACCTATATTGCCTTCTTAGGGACGTGTAGTAGTAGGCATGGTTAACTCTTGCTCTCTTAGTTTGAGAATTTGGTTTCTTCTTTTTCTTGGAGTGGCATTGGTTTATGGAGTGTCCAATCTTTTTACAGAAACTACATTTAATGTAAGAGGTGGATGGTTGGTTTCTTTGGTTACCCCTTCTTGGATTCTCATTTCTAGATGGATTTTGTCCATTATAACCCAGTCCTTCTCTTTCATTTGGACCCTTCCTTTGAGAACCAAGAAGATTGTCAAGGTTCTTTTGCCCCTGGGTAAAGGTGCAGAGGGTGGAGTTCAACTTGAAGTTTTCTTCCTCCAGTTCACTTACCTTTGAGGTTAGTGCCTCCACTCTCTTATTTAGTGTTTCAACCTCTTTTTCAAGTTTATTTTTATCAGACTCTAATTTGATACTTTCTTCATATAAGGCCTCGAAGGCTTCTTGAAGCTCCTCATTAGAGTCCCTTATTAAAAGTTCAGGTCGAGTTTGACATACCTCTTGTTCTTCATCTCCGATGGCCATCAAGGCGAGGTTGGTGACTTCTTCTCCAAATTCACTTTTCTCCTCTTCATCACTTGAAGTGTCCAGGCTTTCTGCACTCAAAACAAGCTATGTCTTTAGAAGGGATTTCCTTGGGTTTAATTTTTGTTTTACCTTTTTCCCCATAGGATTTGTCACCGTAGGATTTGTTCTTGTGTTGAAATCTTCCTTTCTTTTTGAGGAACTTGTTGAATTTCCTCGTGATGAGTGAAATTTCTTTTTCCATGTCGAATTCTTCATCTTCTTCATCATCACTTACTTCTTCAATAGTTTGAGTTGATTTTAGAGCTATGGTTCTCCTTTTCTCAGGATTTGGTTTGTCGGCATTCAGCTCTACTTCATGAGTTTGTAGAGATCCAAGCAAGTAGTCCAAGGAGATTTTCATCAAATTTTTGGCTTCTTTTATTGCTATTTTCTTGGGTCTCCAAGCTACAGGTAAGGCTCTTAAGATTTTCCTGACTTTTTCAGCTTTAGTATAAGTCTTGCCTAAACCTTTGAGATTGTTCACAATATCAGTAAATCTTGTAAACATAGAAGTTATCGACTCATTTTCTTTCATAGAGAAGGATTCATAATCAGAAATGAGTTGGTCTACCTTTCTTTCTTTTACCTCTGCTGTACCTTCATGTGTGACAAGAAGCATATCCCAAATCTCTTTAGCTGTGTCATATGCTATGACTCGGTTGAACTCTTGTTCATTGAGGGCACATTAAAGAAACGTGATAGCACGGAAGTTGTACTGAATGAGTGTGATGTCTTCAGTCGTCCATTCCCCTTCATCCTTCGATACTATCTTTCCATCAACTATTTTGGTGATGGTGTATGGTCCATTCTCTATGGCTCTCCATACAAGAATGTTGTGACCACACATAAAATTCTTGAATCTGTACTTCCAGAAGGAAAATTTCTCTCCATTAAAGTAAGGGGGTCTCGAGGCGTTCATGCCTTCTGATGGTCCTTGAAATGTGGCTATGGTTTTTGACTCACCTTTAAGACAATATAGTCTTAAATAAATTGAGCTCCCGCTCTGATATGAATTGAAATAACCTAGAGGGGGGGTGAATAGGTTATACTAGTGGAATTTAACTTTTTTCGATGAATAGGTCACAAGTGTGACTGCAAGTTAAAATAATGTGGAGAAAATAAAACAGGAACAACCACAAAATACAAGATTTATAGTGGTTCGACTCAATCCGAGTCTAGTCCACTCCCTACAAGAATCCTCTTGTAAGGTATTCCACTAGTTCTCCCTTTCAGTACAGTAGGTAAGGAAGAAAACCATTACAATCTTTTTCACGGATAAGAGTATCCTTACAAATCCCCTTTCCAGGCAGAGAGACGCCTTTACAATCTCTTTTGGAGGTAGAGAGAGACCTTTCTCTTTTTAGGATAAGAAAATCCTTACAATCCTAAGTACAGTCTAGAATTGTAAAAACAGAAATAAATAGGAAATAGTGGAATAAGAGGAATACCTCAAGTGTGGTGCAAATGATGAGAATGAATGATGAATGATGAATGATGCACCTTTTGTAAAGTCCTCTCTTATGGCTTTGACTTGCACAGGAGAGAGTAGAGGACTTTGATTGAGACTTGAGCCTTTTGTTGGGATTTGTGTAATAGAACAACTCAAGTAGAAATAAAATTCTTGAATGCTTGCAATAATGCTCTTAAAGCTCTTTCTTAATGAATATTTAATTAAGAGTGGTTGGGATATTTATAGATGAACTTAGTGAATCATTTTAGGCAGGAAATCAGGCTCTAATGGACGTATTCTGGGGCCACCGGTCGACGGCCATCGGTAGCTGGTCGACCGTCAAGAGCCGTTGAGGTAAAATATAGCCATTGGGGCACTTCCAGGTAGTCACCGATCGACCGGGACTTTCAGCCGGTCGATCAGCTATGGTCTCGGATAGTTCCGATTGACCGGCGCTTCCATCTGGTCGACCGCCAATATGACATACTCTGTTTTGATAGAATGCTGTCATACTAACCAGTCGTCAGCATTTTGACCATAACGTTTTGGTCCAACCTTGAATTAACTTGAGATTAGTTGCGTTGGAATCAAAACTCAATTTCTTACAACCTCTATGAAGGTTTCATCTCCTGATACTGACTTTAAGATTATCTAAAATACCCTCGAGTCAGGTTAATGTGGTTTTCACAGAATTTCACTAGAACACATTTTTCCTAATATGTTCCTCACCACTTAGAGACTTTCCATACTTGGTCAAGGTATGCTCTATGGTCATTATAGTATGATGCAGTGCACATGCATGAGGTGAGTGCATATATGTATGTGGAAATTACAAATTACATTAAAAATAACCAATCTATCCTAGTGGTCTTCTTCTTCACTTGAACCTTCCACTCTTTGGCACTTCATCTTCTTTTCTTCTTGTTTGCTATTCCATGTCTTTAACCTTCATGTCTTGATTTGACATTCTAAGTGTTTCTTCAAGCTAATTACACTTTCTTCAAGCTAATCGCATTTTATCAAACCAAGTTAAAGATGTATGTTTGTTTGTTAACACCAAAACATAGCAAGGAGTGTGGACATGTTTCCCAACAGAGGATGTCTATATTTGTGCCAGCACCCTCGGGGAGGTCTGAGCACTTTACAACATTTTGAGATCGAATGATGGTTACCCTACATTACACTTTTGCGCACAATCACTCAAGATTCCACCACCCTGTGCACAATTGCTTAACCTCGTGTGTAGTCACGAGTAATGGGCAAAGAAGTCACCCCCTTGATCTTGTACCTACGGGTATATCAAAAGGATCACGTACCTTGCATATATAAACCCTGTCAAGGAAGCCTTGTTGGTCCTATTACATCCACCACATGCTCGCATCATATAGAAAATAGATGAAGAAGCTAAGAGCACCACAAACTAACTATAGAACTTGTTTGCGATCGTGAAAAGGAATGTTCCTATATTATATTCCTGGTGTAATGAATTGCTTTCCTAAAGTGGGTTTCGGATAAAAAATGTGTCCCTCCTCCTTAAGGAAAAAGTCCAGATACGTGACTCAGGGGCACTCCTGTCAGAGTCACGTCAAGTCTCAAGAAGTCCCGAGAAAATCAGGAGGAAGGACACCTAGTGGGTAAAAGATTAAGAAAGCATGACTTTATTACATGGAACGTCTTATGGGGACATTCTCAACAAGCCATTTGTATGAACTTCCTGCTTATGACATTGGGTGGACTAGGGGCATCAAACCCTAACCACCCCTACCATTTAACGGACTGACTTTGGATGAGTCATTGGTTATTAATTTGATGAATGTGTGAACAAGGGGTTGGGAATTCAAGAATCCTAAAATAAACCACTTTTGGTTCAGGTACAATTTCACATCTCAAGTATTCGTCGAGGTCCCTTTGGACGTGTCAGGGTAATCGGTTGACTCGCCTAAGTCCAAAACCACTTTCGTCATCTCTTCAAGATTGTCTACTACCAGGTGATTGCAGCCCCGTAAGCATGGATCCACCAAACATGGAAACACCCTTCTAATCGGGTCAACCTCCCTGGATACTCACTCCACAGGACCCGCCTGTAGGGTCGGGAACGGGACCACAAGTGCGGGGTACACCTCCAATTCCAGAGCTGATTCGGTATGGGCCGGCACTGACAACAGGAGATGTAGTGTCACACCCCGTTCACACTGAACCGGGCCAGTGACCGGGTTAACACCCATCAACCCAAACCTGCCAGGATCATCTGATACTGTATTCCACCACAGCAAACACACAACTAATATAAGCTCATCAGATCAGCAGAAGACTAAGTTTTACCTGTGAATAATCCCATAATACTTGATACCCAAATTGTGATACAATAGTTATATACATGTGGGCCCGAAGGCATGATATTTACACAATAAAAATACAATTCACATATCAAGTACATAAAGGAAACCATCAAAATAATCAGAGTACACAGCTCGGCTCGGCATCAAAGGCTAGAGCTCAGCTCGGCATCAAGGGTTGAGCCCAGCTCGGCATCACATGGTAGAGCTCAGCTCGGCCTCAGAGGTGGAGCTCAGCTCGGCATCAGAACTGCGGTCCCACAGCACAACTCTCGCACGAGCAGTCAATGCCGTGCTCTAACTCCTCAGGGGCCCACCAGTCCTCTTCAGGAAACTCGACTGTGGGACCCACCCCATTCTCCTCAGATGTATGACCTGTAAAATTATCTAAAAAAAAGGGGTGTACCCGTGGGATGAGCTCACTAGCTCAGTAAGTGGTAAGATGGACCACACAGCAGTCCACACATCAAAACACAATCATATGCACTACATGCCATGCAATACATTTTAAATCACATCTACCTAAGCAACATTACTAAGTCTTTGGTTTAGTGCTACTACAGCCACAATGCGCGTATACTCCGGGTACGAGCCGCGAACTCCATCCCGCGATACGCCCATAGGGCTGTCGGAGAAGGCCCACCGTGAGTACTTGCAAAAGTAAAGACAATGCCGTCCACCGGCTCTCAACAGAAAAGTAAATGACTGAAATTAAAGGTGCTGACTCCAGCAATTTAAAAGCAGTATGATTGGCCCTCTTGAATGTACCACCGGGGTTGTCGACTGTCCTATTGACCCGCCGGGCATTATGTCTAACCGCCACAGTGACCCGACAACTGCGACCACTGCTTCCCCCCAAATGGTAACCTAACACCTTAACCTCTGTTGGGAAGGGTCGTAGCACGGGATGGTGAAAATCCTAAACCGCATGCTCCTATATGACAATAGTACGATTGCATAGTGCCTCCGCGTCCCATACCACGGGCCACCAATGCACTCGTTTCCAAGCCGACTACGGCATCTAGTCTATCAATGCATCATGCACAATGATGTCCACATTCAACATATAAACATCTCATTCAATTGGCATTTAGAAAGTAAGCATAGCACACATGCATAACAATGTGAGGAACGACTAATCTACATAGCATATTCATGATGGCATGACTAGACTAGATATAATTAAATGAATGCCAAACAATGCCTTGAAACAAGGCCAAATGTCCTCTCCCCACTTACCTGTAGCGTACAAGGATTTCAGTACGGGTGAGATCCGGTGCGAAATGGGTAGGATTTGGTGAACCTAACATAATTGAGCGGGGTTAGTACTTCACCATTTTGGAATCAAAATTAATGAGATCCGATGATAAAATCATGTTTAGAACGTTAAAAGAAGGTCGCACGTCCGATTTGGGTCCAATCGGACGTAAGAATCACCTTCGGGGCCACACAGGTGGGTCAGACAGGTGGGCTGTCTGGCCCACCGGTCCTACCCACCGGTTTGGACCGGCAGGTAGGGGCCCGCCGGTTGGCCCAGGGGGCCCTGCTAAGACCGGCGGGCAGGGTGGCCCGCCAGTTAGCCCGTCGGTGTGGCCCGCCGGTTGTGCCCGAAGGCTCTGCCCTCTCAGGTGGGTGCTCACAGGCGGGCTGGATGGCCCACCGGTTCCACCCACCGGTCTTGGCGAAAAAACTGCTGTTTCTTCCCAACTTCCTCCATTCTTTGGGGATTCAAATGGGGGCTTTTCCCAACCCATTCTTCACACTTTCAAGTCTTATAGGATGGCTCTAACCTAGATCTAGGTTAGATTCAAGTGATGGGAAACCATCTTACCTTCTTTGCTCAAGAATAACTTCAAACCCTCCAAATCACTTCAAACCCACAATGCTTCTTCCACCTTGTCAACACCTCTTCAAATCCTTTAAGATCAACACATAAATCATCTATTAAACCTTAGATTCATCATTTCAAAGGGGATTTACAAGATCTCAAGAAACCCTACTCGAATCAAGGGTTTAAGCTTGGGTATGGTGAATGTTTAAGGAACCCGACTTTGCATACCTCCAAATGTAGATCTAGAGTTGAAGATCACTCTTTCGGCGTCGGAATGGGAAGATCAAGCTTCGGCACCGCTGAAATCTTTCTCTTCTTCCTCTTCCTTCTCTTCCCTTCTTCTTCCCTTTCTTTTCTCTCTCCTCTTTACTCTCCTCACCAACGTACGGGTGTCATAAATGAAAAGAAAAGAAAATCCTAAATGCTATATATATACTTCCTAAATAACTGAATAGTTCACATGGATGGGTCACTCAGGTGGGTGGGTGCACCCACCTGTCCGCCCACCTGAGGGCCAAAACTTGGGATTTTGACAGAGTTCAGGCCTCGGCGCGAACCCCACCCCTGGCATACGATGTAGTATACATATATACCTTAATATACAGCTACAATACCTGCTTTATCCGTACATAGCCTTATGGTAGGTGCATGTACACGGCTTGGGTACTCCTGTCTCTTCTGGCACTGGCTCGGACTTGTCGGGCCAGCCGGTGTTTAAGGTCACCCTTGCCATCATAGTCCATAAGGAGCCCACTCTAATCCTCTCCGGTTCGGTTCTTGCATAGTTAAACCGGGTCAACCGTGCAATCAGACCGGGTTTAAGAAGTAGGGTATTACATTTACCCCCCCTTCTGAAAAATTTCGTCCTCGAAATTGTGTACCTGGTTGGTCAAAAAGATGAGGGTACTTGGCTTGCAATTCATCCTCTTTCTCCCAAGACGCTTCTTCAAGTGAATGATTTGCTCATCGCACCTTTACATAGGAAATGGAGCGGTTGCGAAGGGTTTTCACCTTTCGGTCCAAAATTTCAGCTGGCTGCTCTGTATAGGTCATGTCAGCTTCAAGGTATTCTGGCTCCACGGGTAATACATGAGAGGGGTCATGAACGTATCGCTTCAGCATGGATACATGGAATACATTATGAACATCCCCAAGTGAAGGTGGCAGAGCAAGCATGTAGGCTACTGAGCCAACCCGGGCTAAGATCTCAAATGGTCCAATGTATCTTGGGCTCAACTTCCCCTTTCTGTGAAACCTTTGCAACCCTTTAGTAGGAGAAATCTTGAGAAATACCTTTTCTCCTGGCTGAAATTCAATGTCTTTCCTGCGGGCGTCCGTATAGCTCTTTTGTCGGGACTGAGCTGCTTTAATCCATTCTCGGATAACGTCGACTTTGTCACAAGTCATCTGTATCATCTCAGGCCCTAACATTCGACGTTCACCTACCTCATCCCAATACAAAGGAGTTCTGCACTTCTTGCCATATAATGCCTCATACGGAGCCATCCCAACTATGGATTGGTAACTGTTGTTATAGGCAAACTCCATAAGAGGTATATATTCTTCCCAACTACCACCCATCTCCATTGTACATGTCCTGAGCATGTCCTCCAATATCTGTATGGTTCGCTCCGATTGCCCATCAGTCTGTGGGTGGAAAGCTGTACTCAAGTTCAACTGTGATCCCAAGGCACGCTGTAAGCTTTTCCAAAATCTGGAAGTGAACCTTGGGTCCCTATCTGAAACAATGCTCACTGGCACTCCATGTAAGTACACTATGTTGTCCATGTAAAGTTGTGCTAGTTTGGCCATGGAGAACTTGGTCTTGATGGGAATGAAATGAGCAGTCTTGATAAGCCGATCAACGATCACCCATATCGCGTCCATTCCCTTAGGTGTACATGGTAGCCCGGTGACGAAGTCCATTGTAATCCTCTCCCACTTCCATTCTGGTACTGGGAGTGGCTGAAGAGTACCATAAGGTCGATGCCTCATAGCTTTTACCTTCTGGCATGTGAGATAAGTTGCCACATACAGAGCTATTGTGACTTTCATGCTTGGCCACCAGTAATTTTGCTTGAGGTCTTTGTACATCTTGGTACTTCCTGGGTGAAGTGAGTACTCGGAGCTATGTGCTTCTCGCACTATCTTATCTTGTATATCCAAATCATAGGGTACACACAGTCTGCCTCGAAACATCAATGCCCCATCACTGGCTAGAACAAAATCTGGGTCGTTCATTGTTTGATCTTGAACCTTAACTCTGATCCGCTGCAATTTAGGATCCAAAGGTTGTTTCAATATTACCTCTTGCCTAATAGCCGGATGCACCTGTAGAGCCATCAAGGATACAGTCAACCATTTAAGGTTTTCTGGTTGACGTTCCAAGTCTAAGGTTGCTCCTTCATACAAGAGGGCTTCATCCATTAGCATTGCCTCTTGCACGAGTGGTGGGCTGACTGCTAAGCATGAGAGTGACACAGTCTGTGCCTTCTGACTCAATGCATCTGCCACTACATTTGCCTTGCCGGGATGATACTGAATGTCGCAGTCGTAATCCTTCATAAGCTCAAGCCATCTCCTCTGTCTCATGTTCAGATCCTTCTGGGTGAAGAAGTACTTCAGGCTTTTGTGATCACTGTATATCTCACACTTCTCCCCATACAAATAATGTCGCCAAATCTTAAGGGCAAAAATGACTGCGGCTAGTTCTAAATCATGAGTGGGGTAGTTCTTCTCATACTCCTTTAGTTGTCGGGATGCATACGCTACTACTTTGCCGCGTTGCATGAGAACGCAACCCAAACCAACTTTGGAAGCATCAGTGTAGACTGTCATTCCACCTGTGCCTTCAGGGATGGTCAACACAGGGGCCGACACCAACCTTTTCTTCAATTCCTGGAAACTCCTCTCACATTCCTCTGCCCAGTCGAATTTCACACCCTTTTTGGTTAATTTAGTCATTGGTGCTGAAATTCGGGCGAAATTCTCGATGAAACGCCGGTAGTATCCAGCCAAACCCAAGAAGCTTCTAATTTCAGTGACATTCTTGGGGCTTTCCCATTCCACTACTGCTTTTACCTTATCAGGATCTACTTCGATTCCGGCTTTAGACACTACGTGCCCCAGGAACCCAACTCGTTCAAGCCAGAATTCACACTTGCTGTACTTGGCAAACAACTGTTGTTCTCTCAACCTCTGTAATACCATTCTCAAGTGTTGAGTGTGCTCCTCTTCGGTCTTGGAGTATATCAAGATGTCGTCAATAAAAACAATTACTCATTTATCGAGCACATCCTGAAATACTCTATTCATTAGATCCATGAATGCTGCCAGTGCATTGGTTAATCCGAAAGATAACACTAGGAACTCATAGTGACCGTATCGAGTCCTAAATGCTGTTTTGGGTATATCACTGCTCTTTATCTTGAGCTGATAATAGCCGGACCGAAGGCCTATCTTTGAAAATACTCTGGCTCCCTGCAACTGATCAAATAAATCATCAATGCGTGGCAATGGATACCGGTTCTTAATGGTTAGCTTATTTAATTCCCAGTAATCGATGCACATACGCAAGCTGCCATCTTTCTTCTTGACAAATAACATTGGGGCACCCCAAGGTGAAACACTTGTGCGAATAAACCCCTTTTCCAATAGTTCCTGCACTGCACTGCAACTCCTTTAATTCAGCTGGTGCCATCCTGTATGGAGCCTTAGATACTGGAGCTGCTCCAGGAGTCAAATCTATGGCAAACTCCAACTCTCTATCAGGTGGTAAATGCATCAGATCATCTGGGAAAACGTCGGGAAACTCTTTAACCACCTTTACCTCTTCTAGAGGTGTAATCCTTGCATCAACATCAAGTACCGATGCTAAGTAACCCTGACATCCATTTTCTAGCAATTTTACCGCTTGAAGAGCGGAGACAAGGACCTTCTTCACTCGTTTCATTTTATCTGCTCGGTATACCAATTCTTTTCCTTCGTCATCTGTCACACTAATCAACTTTTCAGCACAGATCACATTAGCTCGATGAGCCAACAACCAATCCATACCCAGTATAACATCAAAATTCTACATATTAAACTTAATGAGTTGTGCATCAAAGTTCTTTCCACCAATTTCCACTGGGCACGACCCATATACCTCCTTCAACTGTGTAACTTTACCCGTAGGCATACTAACAATCATTCCGTGATCTAGGATCCTGGGTGACATCCCAAGTTTCTCTACAAATCTCCTAGATGCGAATGAATGAGTAGCTCCTGAATCGAATAAAACATAGGCTGGTGTGCCTGATATGGGTAGGATACCTAGTGTAACAATGCATATAATTTCAGCAGGTCATCAATATTAATCATAATGAATTTCTTAATTTAAAATATACCTGCCACTACTTCTGTACTGGCCTCAGCTTCCTCAGCTGACAGAGCATACATCTTTCCCTGCGGTTGATTCCCCCGAGCTAAGGGAGGTCGGTACGCAGAGGGCTGACTGGAGGGCAAGGCTGGTCTAGCCCGATAGTCTTTTGCATAATGCCCATATGAATGGCAGTTGAAGCAACGAATCTGAGACGTCGGAACTGGGGCGGGGCCCCTCTGCACTTGACCCGTTGCAGATGGAGGTCGAGGTGGCCTTGGAGCTGTAGGTGCCGCACCAGTGTTTGGGCGAAAAGAGGTGGAACCCGAACCACCAGCTGGTCTAGGAGGGTAGCCAGATGGCCTATAGGGCTGCCTATACATAGGCCCAGAACTGTACGATCCACGGTATGCTTTGGAGGAATTTCTCATATCCGGAAATGGATTTGTTCTCTTCCACAGTCCAGGGGTGAGGGACTGTTCTCCCTTTTGCTTATCCTCCATGGTCTTGACCTTCTGCACAATCTGGCCATATTCGGTCAAATCCAAGACCTCAAGTACAGACCCAATAGATGCTTTTAGGCCTTTTAGGAACCTCACTGCCTTCTCTTCAGCTGTCCTCATATGCCTTGGGGCAAAATGGAACAAACTCTCAAATTGTTGTTGGTACTCAAGGACAGTCTTACCTCCTTGAGTTAAGGCCATGAACTCAGTCTCCTTGCGGTCTCTGAAGCTGCGCGGATAATGGTTGTCCAAGAACAACTCCTTGAACTGCTCCCAAGTGGGTTCTGGATGGGCAGCCAACAATATGGGCTTGGAGGCTTGCCACCAAGAATTTGCCTCCTTCTTGAGTTGCAACCCAGCACAAATGAGTTTCTGTGCATCCGTGCACTCAAGCACCTCAAATATTTTCTCTAATTCTTGGATCCATTGGTCCGGTTCCAGAGGATCACTCCCCACCTTAGAGAATACAGGTGGTAAGTTCCTCTTGAATGACTCCACTACCCTTGACGTATTACTCGTCGCCGGGAAGTTAGGAGCATAAGCAGGATAGTAGGAGTATGGAGGAGGCATCCCATACTGAGGAACACCGAATGGTGGGATTGGAGGTGTACCCCCCACTTGTGGTCCCGTTCCCGACCCTACAGGCGGGTCCTGTGGAGTGAGTACCCGGGGAGGATGACCCGGTTGAGAAAGGTCCAATTGTTGCTGAATAGCAGTCATAAATGCTTGCTGTTGCTGAAGCATTTGTTGCTGAAAAGCCTGTTGTGACTGCTGAATTATAGTAGCAACATCTCCCGGTGTACCGGTGGAGGGTCCGGGAGTGTAGTCATAGGTGGGTCCCCATGTGCCCCACCCTGACCAAGGGTCTCTGGAGGTAGTGAAGGTGAGGTTTTCCCCACAGAGCGGGACCTCCTGGGATTCAGTGGTCGACCGACCAGACGAGGACCCCACGAGGTACCTCGGGCATTACTACCGGATCTAGTACGTACCATCGTATCCCTGTACCTGGAACATATCACACACCATATTGGTTAAACACCGTAGAATTGATTTCGGCACACAAATATATGCCATCACATAAGGTATTGTAGTGTATGATAGTCTGAAATTAATCGCAACTTAATTTCTGAGATACAGGGCCAATGCCCCAACAGGTACGTCAATGGTCCCACTTGACCATAACACATTAATATAGGAACAATATCAATAATAAGAATCAATATAATCATGCTAGGAGGAGAAAAAAAATTTTCAAAATTTTCCCAATTTTCACAACCGGTGGGCTGCACCGGTGGGTAGGGGCCCACCGGTCGAGCCCGCCGGTCCCAGTACCTCAAACCGACGGGTGGCACCGGCGGGGTAGGGGCCCGCCGGTTTGGCCCACCGGTCCTGGCCGAGTAAAAACACGAACAGGGCCCTACAGGCCCTGTTCTGTCTTGTCTCTTCCCCAACTCCTTTCTCTCTCTCCCTCTCTTCCTTGGGCGATCTTAGAGGTCTCCTCGGCGCTTCTACTCGCGACTCCACTCATCAACTCGGTGCTTTTGAGAAGATTCAACTCTCCCTCTTTCAAGTAAGTTTTCCTTCTCCTCTTTCCCAGAATTTTCACTTGGGGGGGTAAATCCATGTGTAGGCTTTAATCTAGGCTTTCTTTCCATATTTTTCTCCATAGAATAGTATTGCCATGTGATTGTGATGTTTCTACTGTGGTCGTTTGTAGTTTATTAGGATTTTATCTCTTCATTTGGAGAAAAACCCCAAATCGTGCCCTAGGTTTCCAAAATTGGGGATTTCTTCAATTCTCGCTCCTTTTCTCCAATTGATGATTCCTTTGTGATGCATTTCACTTGATTTGTGCTTAACATGCTATAGATTTCATGAATTGTCCATTATGCTTGGAATCCCCATGTATTCCCATGAAAAACCCCTCTTTTGTATTGGTTTCCTTGGTTTTCATCACATACTTGCATCTGTGGACCTCCATAGTCTATTTGGGGTATGTTCTTGTACATTCATGATCCCGCTACCATGGCATTTCGTTCTGGACCTCGGGTTTCAAGATTTTACTCCATTGTGAAAGAGTTTGCGCATTGCAATTGAATCCTCCCATGTCACATATGCTCCTTGCTGTTATTTTACTGTTTTAGCATGTTTCCCCTTTGTCACTTACCGTGCACCATGTCCATAGGTTTCCTATCATTTCTAGCTTGTCGCCTTTTCCATTTTGTGAGAATTTGGGTTTTGAGCCTCCCCTTTTACTGTTGTCATTTCCTTTTCCTTACTCACTCTGCTTTCTTTTCTTCTTGCCAGGATGTCATCTCGCACCGGCAAGGGACCCTCTTCCTCTGGAGTTCGACGTAAGACTACCGCTTCTAAGCGGAAGAGCACGGAAACCAGCTCTTCAGCCCCCCGCATAGGGAGACCCGGACCTGCCCGGTCCAACCCTATAGACTATGATGAGGAGCTCTTCCTTAGTGCAGAGGCAGCAGCCAACTGGCCAATTTTCCTGAGGAGGTCAGTGATGATGGAGAAGACCGTGGTAGTCAACGACTTCCACAAGGATCGACTTCAGGAGAGGTTCTCAGCACTGGGCTGGGAGTCTATCCTCCACGTAGACCGACCATGGTACGAGCAGCTAGTCCGTCGGTTCTACTGCAACTTGGAGGTGTCTTATCCATACGGGGAGTTCACCATAGGCAGCTTGGTGAAGGGGGTCGACATCCAACTGACTGTGGGTACCTTGGCCATTATCCGTGGCATATCAGCAGCTGGACACCGATACTACAGTCCTCCCAGGAGTAAGCCCCTGGGACCATTCATGTGCTTGGAGATGCCGGACTTCATCTACGAGACTATCAGCGGCAGCAGCACCCGTCTGGAGTCCGAGACGTCCTTCTACCCGGAGGTTCGCTTATTTTCCCGATTGGTCCAGTTCAACCTGCTCCCCAGAGGAGGTCATCGGAACCAGGTGGGTTTCATGGCGGCTTTCATCGCGTTCTGCATCTACACGGCCGCAGAGGGAGGTGTCGAGCACTTATGCCTCCCGTACATCATTCTCAGGACGATGGAGCACCACACTTCTCACCCTGAGGATGGAGGATTCCCTTATGGTAGGATCCTCACTAGGATCTTCGAGTTCTTCGGGGTGGACCTGAGCGGCGAGGAGGGGAAGACTCCAGCTAATAGGTTTGACAGGAGTAACCTCTTGATGATGGGTCTCCATACCCTCATGGATACACCTCCGAGAGCAGGAGCTCAGAGAGGTAGGGGTAGGAGGGCTACCCCTATGGAGGATGTCCACATGGAGGAGGAGTCCAGCGAGGAGGATGAGGACTACGTTCCTCAGGATGAGGGGGATGATCTGGTGGGTGGTGACATACCTCAGGAGTTAAGAGACCCCGGTCCTAGTTCCTCCAGAGCTGCAGCCTCACCGCATAGAGTCCCACCACCTGAGGGTGGTGCGTAAGATTTCGAGGGCATGATGTCCACCATGCGGGCCTTGCAGGATGGCCAAGTTCAGTTACTGAGACGGCTGGACGAGAGTGGCTCCAGGGAGGAACGCATCCTGGAGAGGCAGGCTACTTTGGAGAACTCCTTTCTCTAGCTGGGCCAGGACTTGAGCACCACAGCTAACGCCATGTCCGCCAACTTTGGCCGACTACGAAGGGCGGTACGGCTGGTGAACGTGAGATTTGACTATTATGACCACCGCCTCGATGTCAACTCTAGGCCTCCAGCGAACGTGGTGATCATCGATGATGACGACGATGACCAGTGAGGGCTTAGCTCACCCACACCAGTTGTTTATCTATTTTCCCTTTTTGTAGACCTTGTTTTATATTTCATTTCTTCTCATTCCTTGTATTTATACTGTAACTGGACTCATTTATGGAATAATATCTTTTGATAGTGATTTTTCTCTGTGGTACATTTATTTGTTGAGTTCTTGTGTAGTTTGGTTGTGATGGTTCTTGTTACTTTTTATCTTTGTCGTATTAAATATGTTGTTTATCAGGTGTTGTGTGTAAAATTTTTGTAAATCCCATTTTACGCCGTTATGCTGCCGAAATTTCGTCAAACTAGTACGCGATAGGTTATATCACCAACTTAATTACCTTTTATCTACACTCACGTATGCCATGAATGCAGTCCCTAAATGCAACTCTTTTTATACTTTCTTTCTTTGGCTTTTAACTCCTTAAAGCTTTTACAATAACCCAACCCCATTTCCCTATTATAGAGTCTACGGGATTCTAATGGTATGCTGTGAGTGGAGCAGAGCATCACGCTCTGATACCACCGTTTGTCATACCCCGTTCTCACAGAACCGGGCCAGTGACCGGGTTAACACTGGTTAACCCAAACCTGCCAGGATCATCAGATACTGTATTCCACCACAACATACACAACTAATATAAGCTCATCAGATCAGTGGAAGACTAAGTTTTACTTGTGAATAATCCCATAATACTTGATACCCGAATTGTGATACAATAATTATATACATGTGGGCCCGAAGGCATGATATTTACACAATAAAAGTACAATTCACATATCAAGTACATAAAGAAAAACAGTAAAAATCAGAGTACACAGCTCGGCTCGGTATCAAAGGCTAGAGCTCAGCTCGGCATCAAGGGTTGAGCCCAGCTCGGCATCACATGGTAGAGCTCAGCTCGGCCTCAGAAGTGGAGCACAGCTCGACCTCAGAACTGCGGTCCCACAGCACAACTCTCACACGAGCAATCAGTGTCGTGCTCTAACTCCTCAGGGGTCCACCAGTCCTCTTCGAGAAACTCGACTGTGGGACCCACCCCGTGCTCCTCAGATGTATGACCTGTAAAATCATCTAAAAAGGGGGTGCACACGTGGGATGAGCTCACTAGCTCAGTAAGTGGTAAGATGGATCACACAGCAGTCCACACATCAAAACACAATCATATGCACTACATGCCATGCAATACATTTTATATCACATCCACCTAAGCAACATTACTAAGTCTTTGGTTTAGTGCTACTACAGCCACAGTGCACGTATACTCCGGGTACGAGCCGCGAACTCCATCCCGCGATACGCCCATAGGGCTGTCGGAGAAGGCCCACCGTGAGTACTCGAAAAGTAAAGACAATGCCGTCCACCGGCTCTCAATAGAAAAGTAAATGACTGAATTTAAAGGTGCTGACTCCAGTAATTTAAAAGCAGTACGATTGGCCCTCTTGAATGTACCACCGGGGTTGCCGACTGTCCTATTGACCCACCGGGCGTTATGTCTAACCGCCACAGTGACCCGACAACCGCGACCACTGCTTCCCCCTAAATGGTAACCCAACACCTTAACCCCTATTGGGAAGGGTCGTAACACGGGATGGTGAAAATCCTAAACCGCATGCTCCTATATGACAATAGTACGATTACATAGTACCTCCGCGTCCCATTCCACGGGCCACCAATGCACTCGTTTCCAAGCCAACTACGGCATCTAGTCTATCAATGCATCATGCACAATGATGTCCACATTCAATCATATAAGCATCTCATCACTTGGCATGTAGAAAGTAAATATAGCACACATGCATAACAAAGTGAGGTATGACTAATCTACATAGCATATTCATGATGGCGTAACTAGACTAGATACATTTAAATGAATTCCAAACAATGCCTTGAAACAAGGCCAAACGTCCTCTCCCCACTTACCTATAGTGTGCAAGGATTCCCGTTCGGTACGGGTGAGATCCGGTGCGAGAAGCGTAAGATTTGGTGAACCTAGCATGATTGAGCGAGGTTAGTACCTCACCAATTTGGAATCAAAATTAACGATATCCGATGACAAAATCATGTTTAGAATGTTAAAAGAAGGTTGCACGTCCGATTTGGGTCCAATCGGACGTAAGAATCACCTTCGGGGCCACACAGGTGGGTCAGACAGGTGGGCTATCTGGCCCACCGGTTCTACCCACCGGTTTGGACCGGCGGGTAGGTTGGCCCACCGGTCTGGCCCATCAGTTAGGCCAGGGGGCCCTACTAAGACTGGCGGGTAGGGTGGCCCACCGGTTAGCCCACCGGTGTGGCCCGTCGGTTGTGCCTGAAGGCTCTGCCCTCTCAGGTGGGTGCTCACAGGCAGGCCAGATGACCCACCAGTCCTACCCATCGGTCTTGGCAGGAAAACTGTTATTTCTTCCCAACTTCTCCATTATTTAGGGATTCAAATGGGGGTTTTTCCCAACCCATTCTTCACACTTTCAAGTCTTATAGGATGGCTCTAACCTAGATCTAGGTTAGATTCAAGAGATGGGAAACCATCTTACCTTCTTTGCTCAAGAATAACTTCAAACCCTCCAAATCACTTCAAACCCACAATGCTTCTTCCACCTTGTCAATACCTCTTCAAATCCTTCAAGATCAACACATAAATCATCTATTAAACCTTAGATTCATCATTTCAAAAGGGATTTACAAGATCTCAAGAAACCCTACTCGAATCAAGGGTTTAAGCTTGGGTATGGTGAATGTTCAAAGAACCCGACTTTGCTTACCTCCAAATGTAGATCTAGAGTTGAAGATCACTCTTCCGGCGCCGGAATGGGAAGATCAAGCTTCGGTGCCGCTGAAATCCTCTCTTTTTCCTCTTCCTTCTCTTCCCTTCTTCTTCCCTTTCTTTTCTCTCTCCTCTTTACTCTTCTCACCAACGTACGGGTGTCATAAATGAAAGAAAAGAAAATCATAATGCTATATATATAATTCCTAAATAAGTGAATAGTGCACATGGATGGGTCACTCAGGTGGGTGGGTGCACCCACCTGTCCGCCCACCTGAGGGCCAAAGCTTGGGATTTTGACCGAGTTCGGGCCTCGGCGCGAACCCCACCCCTGGCATACGATGTAGTATACGTATATACCTTAATATACGGCTACAATACCTGCTTTATCCGTACATGGCCTTATGGTAGGTGTATGTACACGGCTTGGGCACTCCCGTCTCTTCTGGCACTGGCTC
>NC_056566.1:17649595-17677513 GCF_013358625.1 Macadamia integrifolia
CTTTATCTTGAGCTGATAATAGCCTGACCGAAGGTCTATCTTTGAAAATACTCTGGCTCCCTGCAACTGGTCAAATAAATCATCAATGCGTGGCAATGGATATCGGTTCTTAATGGTTAGCTTATTCAACTCCCGGTAATCTATGCACATACGCAAACTGCCATCCTTCTTCTTGACAAACAACACCGGGGCACCCCAAGGTGAAACACTTGGGCGAATAAACCCCTTTTCCAATAGTTCCTGCAACTGCACCTGCAACTCCTTCAATTCAGCTGGCGCCATCCTGTATGGAGCCTTAGATACTGGAGCTGCTCCAGGAGTCAAATCTATGACAAACTCCAACTCTCTATCAGGTGGTAAATGCATCAAATCATCTGGGAAGACATCGGGAAACTCTTTAACCACCTTTACCTCTTCTAGAGGTGTAATCCTTGCATCAACATCAAGTACCGATGCTAAGTAACCCTGACATCCATTTTCTAGCAATTTTACCGCTTGAAGAGCGGAGACAAGGACCTTCCTCACCTGTTTCATTTTATCTGCTCGGTATACCCATTCTTTCCCTTCGCCATCTGTTACCCTAATCAGCTTTGCAGCACAGATCACGTTAGCTCGATGAGCCGACAACCAATCCATACCCAGTATAACATCAAAATTCTGCATATTAAACTTAATGAGTTGTGCATCAAAGTTCTTCCCACTAATTTCCACTGGGCACGGCTCATATACCTCCTTCAACTGTGTAACTTTACCCGTAGGCATACTAACAATCATCCCGTGATCTAGGATCCTGGGTGACATCCCAAGTTTCTCTGCAAATCTCTTAGATGCGAATGAATGAGTAGCCCCTGAATCGAATAAAACATAGGCTGGTATGCTTGATATGGGTAGGATACCTAGTGTAACAATGCATATAATTTCAGCAGGTCATCAATATTAATCAAAATGAATTTCTTAATTTAAAATGTACCTGCCACTACTTCTGTACTGGCCTCAGCTTCCTCGACTGATAGGACATACATCCTTCCCTACGGTTGATTCCCTCGAGCTAAGGGAGGTCGGTACGCAGAGGGCTGACTGGAGGGCAAGGCTGGTCTGACCCGACAGTCCTTTGCATAATGCCCATATGAATGGCGGTTGAAGCAACGAATCTGAGATGTCGGGACTGGGGCGGGGCCCCTCCGTACTTGCCCCGTTGCAGATGGAGGTCGAGGTGGCCTTGGAGCTGTAGGTGCCGCACCAGTGTTTGGGCGAAAAGAGGTGGAACCTGAACCACCAGCTAGTCTAGGAGGGTAGCCAGATGGCCTATAGGGCTGCCTATACATAGGCCCAGAACTGTACGATCCGTGGTACGCCTTGGAGGAGTTTTCCATATCCGAAAATGGGTTTGTTCTCTTCCACAGTCCAGGGGTGAGGGACTGTTCTCCCTTTTGCTTATCCTCCATGGTCTTGGTCTTCTGCACAATCTGGCCATAGTCGGTCAAATCCAAGACCTCAAGTATAGACCCAATAGATGCTTTTAGACCTTTTAGGAACCTCGCTGCCTTCTCTTGAGCTGTCCTCATATTCCTTGGGGCAAAATGGAACAAACTCTCGAATTGTTGTTGGTACTCAAGGACAGTCTTACCTCCTTGAGTTAAAGCCATAAACTCAGTCTCCTTGCGGTCTCTGAAGCTGTGCGGATAATGGTTGTCCAAGAACAACTCCTTGAACTGTTCCCAAGTGGGTTATGGATGGGCAGCCAATAATATGGGCTTGGAGGCTTGCCACCAAGAATTTTCCCCCTTCTTGAGTTGCAACCCAGCACAAATGAGTTTCTGTGCATCCGTGCACTCAAGCACCTCAAATATTTTCTCTAATTCTTGGATCCATTGGTCTGGTTCCAGAGGATCACTCCCCACCTTAGAGAATACAGGTGGTAAGTTCCTCTTGAATGACTCCACTACCCTTGACGTATTATTCGTCGCCGGGAAGTTAGGAGCATAAGCAGGATAGTAAGAGTATGGAGGAGGCATCCCATACTGAGGAATACTGAATGGTGGGATTGGAGGTGTACCCCCCACTTGTGGTCCCGTTCCTGACCCTACAGGCGGGTCCTGTGGAGTAAGTACCCGGGGAGGATGACCCGATTGAGAAAGGTCCAGTTGTTGCTGAATAGCAGTTATAAATGCTTGTTGTTGCTGAAGCATTTGTTGCTGAAAAGCCTGTTGTGACTGCTGAATTATAGTAGCAACATCTCCCGGAGTAATGATCGGTGGAGGGTCCGGGAGTGTAGTCATAGGTGGGTCCCCATGTGCCCCACCCTGACCAAAGGTCTTTGGAGGTAGTGGAGGTGAGGTAGTGGAGGACGAGGACCCCGCGAGGTACCTCGGGCATTACTACCGGATCTAGTACGTACCATCGTATCCCTGTACCTGGAACATATCACACACCATATTGGTTAAATACCGTAGAATTGATTTCGACACACAATTATATGCCATCACATAAGGTATTGTAGTGTATGATAGCCTGCAATTTACCGCAACTTAATTCCGAGATACAGGGCCAATGCCCCAACAGGTGAGTCAAAGGTCCCACTTGACCATAGCACAATAACATAGGAACAATAATAATAATAATAATCAATATAAACATGTTAATAATATATATATATATAAATTTCAAAATTTCCCAAGTTTACATAACCTGTGGGCAGCATCGGCGGGTAGGGGCCCGTCGGTCGGGCCCGCCGGTCCTGGCCGAGTAAAAACACGAACAGGGCCGGGCCCTGTTCTGTCTTATCTCTTTCCCATCCTCTTTCTCTCTCTCCCTCTCTTCCTTGGGCGATCTTGAAGGTTTCCTCGACGCTTCCACTCGCGACTCTACTCACCAACTCGGCGCTTTTTGGGAAGATCCACATCTCTCACTTCCAAGTAAGTTTTCCTTCTCCTTTTTCTCAAAATTTTCACTTGGGGGGTAAATCCATGTGTAGGCTTTAACCTAGGCTTTCTTTCCACATTTCTTTCCATAGAATAGCACCTCCATGTGATTGTGATGTTTCTCTTGTGGTCATTTGTAGTTTATTAGGATTTTATCTCCTCATTTGGAGAAAAACCCCAAATCGTGCCCTAGTTTTCCCAATTTGGGGATTTCTTCAAATCTCGCTCTTTTTCTCCAATTAATGATTCATTTGTGATGCATTACACTTGATTTGTGCTTAACATGCTATAGAATTCATGAAATGTCTCTTTTGCTTAGAATCCCCATGTCTCCCCATGAAAAACCCCTCTTTTGTATTGGGTTTCCTTGATTTTCATCACATACTTGGTATTTGTGGACCTCCATAGTCTATTTGGGTATGTTTTTGTACATTCATGATCCCGCTACCATGGCATTTCGTCTTAGACCTATGATTTCAAGTTTTTCTCCATTGTGAATGAAATTGGCACATTGGAATCGAATCCTCTTATGTTACATATGCTTTTTACTGTCGTCTTGCTGTTTTATCATGTCTCCGTTTTGTCACTTACCATGCATCATGTCCATAGGCTCCTTATCCTTTCTAGCTTGTCGCCTTTTCCATTTTGCCAGAATTTGGGTTTTGGGCTTCCCTTTTACTGCTGTCATTTTCCTTTCTTTACTCACCCCATTTTCTTTTCTTCTTGCCAGGATGTCATCTTGCACCGGCAAGGGACCCTCTTCCTCTGGTGTTCGACGTAAGACTACCGCTTCTAAGCGAAAGAGTGCAGAAACCAGCTCTTCAGCCCCCCGCACAGGGAGACCCGGACCTACCCGGTCTGACCCTATAGACTATGATGAGGAGCTCTTCCAAAGTGCAGAGGCAGCAGCCAACTGGTCGATTTTCCTGAAGAGGTCGGTGATGATGGAGAAGACCGTGGTAGTCGATGACTTCCACAAGGCTCGGCTTCAGGAGAGGTTCTCAGCACTGGGCTGGGAGTTTATCCTCCACGTAGACCGTCCATGCTACAAGCAGCTAGTCCGTCGATTCTACTGCAACTTGGAGGTGTCTTATCCATACAGGGAGTTCACCATAGTCAGCTTGGTGAAGGGGGTCGACATCCAGCTGACCGTGGATACCTTGGCCAGCATCTTGGGCATATCGACAGCTGGGCACCGATACTACAGTCCTCCCAGGAGCAAGCCTCTGGGACCATTTATGAGCTTGGAGACGCCGGACTTCATCTACGAGACCATCTGCGGCAGCAACACCCGTCCGGAGTCTGAGACATCCTTCCACCCAGAGGTTCGCTTATTCGCTCGTTTGGTCCAGTTCAACCTGCTCCCCAGAGGAGGTCACCGGAACCAGGTGGGTTTCATGGCGGCCTTCATCACTTTCTGCATCTTCACGGCCATAGAGGGAGGTGTCGAGCACTTGTGCCTTCCCTACATCATCCTCAAGACGATGGAGCACCACACTTCCCACCCTGAGGATGGGGGATTCCCCTATGGCAGGATACTCACTAGGATCTTCGAGTTCTTCGGGGTGGACCTGAGCGGCGAGGAGGGGAAGACTCCGGCTGATAGGTTCGACAGGGGTAACCTCCTGAGGATGGGTCTCCATACCCTCATGGATGCACCTCCGAGAGCAGGAGTTCAGAGAGGTAGGGGTAGGAGGGCTACCCCTATGGAGGATGTCCACATAGAGGAGGAGTCCAGCGGGGAGGATGCGGACTACATTCCTCAGGATGAGGAGGATGATCTGGTGGGTGATGGCGTGCCTCAGGAGTCGAGAGGTCCCGATCCTAGTCCCTCTAGAGCTGCAGCCGCACAGCAGAGAGCCCCACCACCTGAGGGTGGTGCGTACGACTTCGAGGGCATGATGTCCACCATGCGGGCCTTGCAGGATGGCCAAGTTCAGCTACTGAGAAGGCTGGACGAGAGTGCTTCCAGGGAGGAATGCATCCTGGAGCGGTAGGCTACTTTGGAGAACTCCTTTCTCCAACTAGGCCAAGACTTGAGCACCACGGCCAACGCCATGTCAGTCAATTTTGGTCGACTACGGAGGGCAATACGGCTGGTGAACGCGAGGTTTGACTACTACGACCATCGCCTCGACGTCAACTCTAGGCCTCTGGCGAACGTGGTGATCATTGATGACGACGACGATGACCAGTGAGGGCTTAGCTCGCCCACACCGGCTTTTTATCTATTTTCCTTTTTTTTTGTGGACCTTGTTGTATATTTCCTTCCTTCTCATTCCTTGTATTTGTACTGTAACTGGACTCATTGTGGAATACTATATTTTGATAGTGATTTTTGTGGTGAATTCAGATGTGGAATACTTGTGTAGTTTTGTTGTGGTGTATTTTGCTACTTGTGATCATTGTTATATCATATTATCTGTTGTTTATCAGGTGTTTGTGTATAAATTTTTGAAAATCCCATTTTACGCCGTTATACTGCCGAAATTTCGTCAAACTAGTATTCTATATGTTATAACACCAACTTATTTACCTTTTATCTACTCTCACGCATGCCACGAATGCAACATCTAATGCAACCCTTTTTAATATTTCTTTCTTTGGCTTTTACTCTTTAAAACTTTTACTTTAACCCAACCCCATTTCCCTATTATAGAGTCTACGGGATTCTAATGGTATGCTGTGAGTGGAGCAGAGCATCACGCTCTGATACCACCGTTTGTCACCCCCCGTTCACACTGAACCGGGCCAGTGACCGGGTTAACACTGGTTAACCCAAACCTGCCAGGATCATCTGATACTGTATTCCACTACAACATACACACAACTAATAAAAGCTCATCAGATCAGCGGAAGACTAGGTTTACCTGTGAATATTCCCATAATACTTGATACCCGAATTGTGATACAATAGTTATATACATGTGGGCCCGAAGACATGATATTTACACAATAAAAGTACAATTCACATATCAAGTACATAAAGGAAACTAGCAAACTAATCAGAGTACACAGCTCGGCTCGGTATCAAAGGCTAGAGCTCAGCTCGGCATCAAGGGTTGAGCCTAGCTCGGCATCACATGGTAGAGCTCAGCTCAGCCTCAAAAGAGGAGCTCAACTCAGCATCAGAACTGCGATCCCGCAGCACAACTCTCGCACGAGCAGTCAGTGCCGTGCTCTAACTCCTCAGGGGCCCACTAGTCCTCTTCAGGAAACTCGACTGTGGGACCCACCCTGTGCTCTTCAAATGTATAACCTACAAAATCATCTAAAAAGGGAGTGCACACGTGGGATGAGCTCACTAGCTCAGCAAGTGGTAAGATGGACCACACAGCAGTCCACACATCAAAACACAATCATATGCACTACATGCCATGCCATACATTTTAAATCACATCCACCTAAGCAACATTACTAAGTCTTTGGTTTAGTGCTACTACAGCCACAGTGCGCGTATACTCCGGGTACGAGCCGCGAACTCCATCCCGCGATACGCCCATAGGGCTGTCGGAGAAGGCCCACCGTGAGTACTCGGAAAAGTAAAAACAATGCCCTCCACTGACTCTCAACAGAAATGTAAATGATTGAAATTAAAGATGCTGACTTCAACAATTTAAAAGCAGTACGATTGGCCCTCTTGAATGTACCACTAGGGTTGCCGACTGTCCTAATGACCCACCGGGCGTTATGTCTAACCGCCACAGTGACCCGACAACCGCGACCACTGCTTCCCCCCAAATGGTAACCCAACACCTTAACCCCTGTTGGGAAGGGTCGTAGCACGGGAAGGTGAAATCCTAAACCGCATGCTCCTATATGACAATAGTACGATTGCATAGTGCCACCGCGTCCCATACCACGGGCCACCAATGCACTCATTTCCAGGCCGACTACGACATCTAGTCTATCAATGCATCATGCACAATGATGTCAACATTCAATCACATAAGCATCTCATCACTTGGCATTTAGAAAGTAAACATAACACACATGCATAGCAATGTGAGGATGACTAATCTACATAGCATATTTATGATGGCATGACTAGATTAGATACAAGTAAATGAATGCCAAACAATGCCTTGAAACAAAGCCAAACGTCCTCTCCCCACTTACCTGTAGTGTACAAGGATTCCCGTTCGGTACGGGTGAGATCCGGTGCGAGAAGCGTAGGATTTGGTGAACCTAACATGATTGAGCGGGGTTAGTACTTCACCATTTTAGGATCAAAATTAACGAGATCTAATGAAAAAATCATGTTTAGAACGTTAAAAGAAGGTCGCACGTCCGATTTGGGTCCAATCGGACGTAAGAATCACTTTGGGGCCTCACAGGTGGGTCAGACAGGTGGGAAGTCTGGCCCACCGGTTTGGCCCACCGGTTTGGACCGGCGGGAAGGTTGGGCCGTCGATTGGCCCACCGATCTGGCCCATCGGTTGGGCCAGGGGTCCTGCTAAGACCGGCGGGCAGGGTGGCCCGCCGGTTAGCCCACCGGTCTGGCCCGCCAGTTGTGCCCGAAGGCCCTGCCCTCCCAGGTGGGTGCTCACAGGCGGGCCAAATGGCCCACCAGTCCTACCCATTGGTCTTGGCGAAAAAACTACTGTTTCTTCCCAACTTCCTCCATTCTTTGGGGATTCAAATGGGGGCTTTTCCTAACCCATTCTTCACACTTTCAAAGTCTTATAGGATGGTTCTAACCTAGATCTAGGTTAGATTCAAGTGATGGGAAACCATCTTACCTTCTTTGCTCAAGAACACCTTCAAACCCTCAAAATCACTTCAAACCCACAATGCTTCTCCAATCTTGTCAATACCTCTTCAAATACTTCAAGATCAACACATAAATTATCTATTAAACCTTAGATTCATCATTTCAACAGGGATTTACAAGATCTCAAGAAACCCTACTCGAATCAAGGGTTTAAGCTTGGGTATGGTGAATGTTTAAGGAACCCAACTTTGCTTACCTCTAAATGTAGATCTAGAGTTGAAGATCACTCTTCCGGCGCCGGAATGGGAAGATCAAGCTTCGGCGGCGCTGAAATCCTTCTCTTCTTCCTCTACCTTCTCTTCCCTTCTTCTTCCCTTTCTTTTCTCTCTCCTCTTTACTATCCTCACCAACGTACGAGTGTCATAAATGAAAAGAAAGAAAATCATAAATGCTATATATATATATACTTCTTAAATAACTAAATAGTTCACATGAATGGGTCACTCAGGTGGGTGGGTGCGCCCACCTATCCGCCCACCTGAGGGCCAAAACTTGGGATTTTGACAGAGTTCGGGCCTCGGCGCGAACCCCACCCCTGGCATACGATGTAATATACGTACACACCTTAATATACGGCTACAATACCTAATTTATCCATACATGGCCTTATGATAGGTGCATGTACATGGCTTGGGTACTCCTGTCTCTTCTGGCACTAGCTCGGACTTGTCGGGCCAGCCGGTGTTTAAGGTCACCCTTGCCATCATAGTCCATAAGGAGTCCGCTCTAACTCTCTCCGGTTCGGGTCCTGCATGTTAAACCGGTTCAACCGTGTAATCAAACCGGGTTTAAGAAGTAGGGTATTACAGCCTGGATACCTATTGTTAGCCAAAAAAAAAAAAAGTCATATCTACACCCACTACTTCATACAATAACAAAATCCTAAATTATATCCACTTCTTATAACTTCTACTAAACACTAACTCCTAATAACCAATTCCTACTAACTATCCATACCTTCCACATAATATGACAACTCTCTTAATTCTAATACAAAGATAACTATATAATTAAATAACTCTTTTATTGCCACATCATCCACATTAGCCATATCATTCCATCTTCTAAAGAGGAAGCTTATTCGTCCATAACATTCCTTCTCTCTTAAAAAACGTCATTGTCCTCAAGGACAAGACATTGTTGTTGTGGTCAAGGAGGCTCCAACTTGAAAATGTGGTTAACTCCAAGATTATATAGGAAGGACAAATAAAAAACAACATTAGGAAGTTTCTCATAACCACCATCTTCAAGAAGTCATCCATAGCTATTCTGATTTACAAAGTGCTATTCCAAGGTTTGTTGATTGTCGACCATAGTTTTGAAAAGTTGACATTGCTACCTTTGCTTGAACAACCATTCTTGTCTGGCCATTACAGTTCTAATCTTATCTTCAATGATTTGAAGACAATGTTCATTGGACATGGTTGGCTTTGAGGTGGATTCTCACGAACTTAGAACAACCATTAATTTAGTGTTGGTGGGTTGAGTAATCCGCTTCTCAAGAAACTTAGTGAGTTTTGCAAGAATTTGTTGTTGCTTCAAGAGGATTTGTTGCTATCCCTCTTGAAGTGCACAAACATCTTCCTCTAGCTTCGCCACCCATCATTCCATAATTGCCTCTGATTCTATAACTAGGCTTTGATACCAAGTTGGTACATGCACACTTGACTGGGTTACCGATCGTGACTAGCGGAGGAAGAAGGACAAATAAGATAATTTATAGAAAGTGTTGGTATGATTGGGAGGTCGCCTATCCTTCTTCTTAAAAGAAAAATTATAGAAACTCGTTGGATGATAATCATGCTTTCGTTCTATTGTCCCTCCTACTAAATAGGGTAGGATGTAATGCCCCGGCCCCATTAACCTTGTACAATATTGTCCTCTTTGACCCGTGGGCCTCAAAACTTTAAAATGCATCATGCCATATTAAGGAGGCTAGAGATTATTAATTAGCCTAGTAATCTCTCCCTAGGCGATGTGGGACTAAAGTTTGTACATATTCATCGATCTCCCAAACCCCTGGTACTTGTCGTATTCTTGGTGGAGACCCTAGTTAGTTTATTCGCGTTTAAAACGCCGTTCCATTTTTTTGCCTTTTTAAACGCCGTTTGTCAAATTTTTCACAGAAAGTCGGTAAAAAATGGGAATGGGGCTATTTGAAGTTTTTTTGCCATTTTAAACGCCGTCCCATTTTTTTTTATAGTAAAAAAATGGATTCTAAAAAATATAAACGTTTTAAAATAGAAACGTTTAAAACGGGGCTATTTGTTTTGATTGTTATCTAGGTATTTAGAGAATTATTATGCCAATTTATGTCTATATATTGCCCTTTTTTTGACACCGTATTATTTAAATATAAACGTTTAAAACACGTATCGTCCGTTTTTTATTTTTTCCTATTTTTACCGTATTTGAACGTATTTTTGACCGTCCCGTTCACGTTTTGATCCGTTTAAAACATGCCCGTACCGAACAATGTTTTTTTGCCGTTCCCGTTTTAACTAACAAAGGTGGAGACACCTCACCGATCTTCCAGGCGGGTCTTGTACTACCATATTCTTGGGTCTCATTGTGATACCCTACTTTTTAAACCGGTCTAATTACACGGTTGACCCGGTTTAACTATGCAGGACCTGAACCAGAGAGGGTTAAGGCGGGTTCCTTATGGACCATGATGGCAAGGGTGACTTTAAACATAGGTTGGCCAGACAAGTCCGAGTCAGTGCCAGAGGAGACGGGTGTACCCAAGCTGTGCACATGCACGTATCAGAAGGCCATGTACGGATAATGCTGGTATGTAGTCGTATCCTAGAGTGCATACGTATAATATACCTTGTGCCGAGAGTGAGATATTTGCCGAGAGTCGAATTCCATTAAATTTCCACTTGTTGGCCAATTTTTGGCCCTCAGGTGGGCGGTCACAGGCGGGCGCATCCGCCCACCTAAGTGACCCCCCCATGTGGTTACTAGATGTTTTAAAAAGTATAAATAACATTATTGTGTTTTTCATTTTCTCATTATTACACTAAGGAGTTTGGTGAGAAGAGTAAAGAGGAGAGAGAAAAGAAGGGAGAAAAGAGAACGGAGAAGAAGAAAGGGGAAGGAAGAGGAGGAAGGAAAGGATTTAAGTGGTGCCAAGGTTTGATCTTCTCATTCCGACGCCGGAAGAGTGATCTCCAACGCGAGAGCTACGATTGGAGGTGAGCAAAGACTATGCTTCTTAAACTTTCACCAAACCCAAGTTAAACCCTTGATTTGGGTAGAGTTCCTTGAGGTCTTGTAAATACCCCTTGCGATGATGAATCTAAAGTTTTATAGATGGTCTATGGGTTGATTTTGAAGGATTTGAAGAAGTGTTTACAAGATTGGAGAAGCATTGGTGATTTCTTGAGCTAAGAAGTGATTTTGGGGTTTTGAAAGAGTTCTTGAGCAAAGAAGGTAAGATGGCTTTTCAATCCTTAAATCTAACTTAGATCTAGGTTAGAATCATCTTATAAGACCTTGAATATGTGAAAAATGTGATTGGAAAAGCCCCATTTGATTTCTCAAAAGTTGAAAAAAGTTTCAAGGAAGAAGGCAAGTTTCTGCCCTCTTAGGTGGGCCAGGACCGGTGGGCCGAACAGCCCGCCTGAGGGCACCCGCCTGAGAGGGTAGGCCCTTGGTTCCCACCGACGGGCCAATCGGTGGGCTGATCAGTGGGCTGATGGCCTGCCTGAGATGACCGGCTGGCCGACCCGCCCACCTGAGAAGACCTGTGGGTCGTGACAGGTGGGCTGTCCGACCTACGAGGGATGCCCCCAACGTGATTTTTGTGTACGAATGGACCCAAAACGGACGTGCAACCTTCTTTTATGATTCTAAACATGATTTAACCATCGAATCTTGTTAGTTTTGACCCCAAAGTGGTGAAATACTAACCCCCTTCACTTATGATAGGTTCACAAAAATTTACGTTTCTCGCGCCGGATCTCATCCGTACTGGGCATGAGTCTTTGTACACAATAAGTAAGTGGGGAGAGGACGTTTGAATTTATTTTAAGGCTTGTTTGGCATCATTCAATTGTATCTAGACTAGCCATGTCATCATGCAAATTATGTGTAGCTTAGTCATCCTCATATGATTATGTCATGTGTGTTGTGCTTTACATTCTCAATGCTAAATGATTGATATGCTTATGTGATGAATGATGGGATCACTGTGCATGATACATTATTAGACTAGATGCCATAGTCGGCATGAAAACGAGTGCATTGGTGGCCCGTGGAATGGGACGTGGTGGTACTATGCAATCGTACTATGTCATATAGGAGCATACGGTTTAAGGTTATCATCTTCCCGTGCTACGACCCTTCCCAACAGGGGTTGAGGTGTTGGATTATCACTTGGGGAGAAGCAGTGGTCGCGGTTGTTGGGTCACTGTGGCTGTTAGACATACGCCCGGCTGGTCATTGGGACAGTCGGCAACCTCAGTGGTATATTCAAGAGGGTTAATCGTACTGCTTTTAAATTGATAGGGTCAACACCTTTACTTTCTATCATTTACTTTTATATTGAGAGCCAATAGTCGGCATGCTTTATTTTTTCGAGTACTCACGGTGGCCTTCTCCCACAACCCTATAGGCGTATCGCGGGATGGAGTTCGCGGCTCGTACCCGGAGTATACGCGCACTGTGGTTGTAGTAGCACTAAACCAAAGACTTAGTAATGTTGTTTAGGTGGATGAGATTTAAAATGAATTGCATAGCATATAGTGCATATGGATGTGATTGTTGTGTGGATTGTTGTGTGGTCCTTCTTTTCACTTACTGAGCTAGTGAGCTCATCCCATGTGCGCACCTTTTTTAGATGATTTTACAAGTCACCAGCCTGAAGATCAAGGGCTTGGCCCCACAGTTGAGTTTTCCGATGAGGATTGGTGGGTCCCGAGGAGTATGAGCAAGGTACGGATTGCACGTGCGAGGGATGTGCTGCGAGATCGCAGTATTGATGCCGTACAGAGTTTTACTTTTTGATTCTTTTGATGACCCCTTTTTGTGTACTTGATACGTGAATTGTTATTCTTTTTGTGTAAATATCATGCCTGCGGACCCACATGTATTTATCTATATACTATAATTTTGGTATCAAATATATTAAGGTATTTACAGGTAAATTAAGTCTTCCGCTGAATTTTTGAACGATTATATTAGATGTGTGTATGTTATGGTTGGGTATTGTATCAGATGATCCTGGCAGGTTTGGGTTAATCGGAGTTAACCCGATCACCAGTTCGGTTCTGTGTGAACGGGGTGTGACAACGGTGGTATCAAAGCGTGATGCTCTATCTACTCATAGCATACCATTTAGACCCCATAGAATCTATAATAGGAAATGGGATTGGGTAAATGTAAAAACTTTAAAGAGTTAAAAGCCAAAAAAAATGGTTGCATTTAATTATTGCATTTCATGGCATGCATGAGAGAAAGTTTGCCTGGAAGAAATAAAAGATTAGTTATTTGATTTCATAACCCATCGAGTACGAGTTTAACGAAATTTTGGCAGCATAACGACGCTAAAACAAGATTTCTCAAATTTTTCGTACATAAGCACTTGATAGACAACATACACATACAAATAAGCATAATCGATAAAGGCTAACTAATGTTGTTACAACTAAATTAAATAAGTTATCAAGCATACAAAAACTAACCACAAGTCACCAACAACATCATAACACCATGCTAGCAAGTCCAATTACAGAGAAAAGTATAAAAAACATAATAATATAAACAACATAGAGACAAGTAAAAAGCTGATTTAGATAGGTGAGCTAAGTCCTCAAAGACCCTCATCATTGTCTAGCTCTACTACTCCATCTCTCCTAGGCCTCGATCTAAAATTGAGCGACGATCGTAGTAATTAAACCTTGAGTTCACTAGTTGTACATCCCTCCGGAGTAAAAAAAAATCCGCTGAAATAGTGTTGGCTGTTGTGTCCAAATCCTTGCTCAATCTTAGGAAGGAATTCTCTAATGTAGCTTGCCTTTCTAAGATATTTTTCTCTCTAGTAGCACTCTCATCTAGTCTTCTCAGAAGCTGATCTTGCCCATCGTTCAAGGCCCTCATACTAGTCATCATACTCTCAAAGTCAAATGCACTACTCTCAGGTGGTGGGGCTCTATACTGTGGGCCTGCAGCCCTCGTAAGGTCAGAATCAACATCTCTCGAATCAAGAGGCTCCTCCTCGAGGATATCCTCATCCAAAAAGTCCTCTTCCTGGAATTGAGGAACATAATCCTTATCCTCCTCATTAATTTCCTCCTCCATGGAGACATCCTCCCTGTGGGTATTTCCCCTGTCCCTGCCTCCTTGAGCTCCTGCTCTCTGAGGTACATCCATAAGATCTTGGAGACCCATCCTTTGTAGGTTTCCCCTGTTAAATTTGTCCACTGAAGTCTTTCCCTCCTCACCACTCAAATCCATCCCAAAGAACTCAAAGATCCTTGTGAGGGTCCTACCATATGGGAAACCTCCGTTCTCAGGGTGTGTGGTATGATGCTCTATAGTCTTAAGTATAACATAGGGAAAGCATAAGTGCTCGACACCTCCCTCCAAGGCCTTATAGATGCAGAAGGCTATGTAGGCCGCCATGAAGCCTACTTGGTTCCGGTGACCTCCTCTAGGGAGTAAATTAAACTGAACCAAGTGAGCAAATACATGAACCTCCGGGTAAAATGTCATCTCGGAATTCGGACGCACCTTGCTGCCACAAATGGTCTCGTAAATGTGGTCCTACGTCTCCAAACTTAAGGATGGACCCACGAGCTTACTCCTTGGGGGACTGTAGAATTGATGCCCAACTGATGAAATATCTAAAATACTAGCAAGGGTGTCCACAGTCAAGCGAATGTTCACCCCCTTCACCATGCTGGTGATTGAGTACTCCCCATACTAGTAAGAGACCTCCAAATTATAGTAGAATCTTTGAACCAGTTGTTTATAGCATGGACGATCAATGTTAAGGATGGATTGCCAACCCAGTGCAGTAAATCTCTCTTGAAGTTGAATCTTGCTGAAATCACTAATTACCACGGTCTTCTCCATCATCACAAACCTCTTCAGAAAGGTCTGCAATTGGTTGCCATCCCCAAACTTCGGAAGAGACCCTCATTATAGTCTAAAGGATCGATGGGGGCATATCCTTGTCGCCTTGTGCGAAGGGATGGGGAACTAGTCCCTACACTTTTCCGTTTAAAAGTTGTGGCCCTACGTCGATTGGAAGAGAATGCGGGTTCCTTGCCCTTGCGAGAAGACATCCTAGTAAGAATAGATGAGGAATAATGATAAGTAAGGATGTTGCATAACAAAGGAAGCAAATAGGTGGGTGAGCAAGCATATGAAAATGCACTTAAATACATAATGTGGATTATTATAAAAAGAGGAGTGGTTAAACCATGGAAAAATGAACAGGGGGAAGCCCCCAAAGCATGGTATCCACTAGCATGTTGCAAAATAGAAAAGTAACGAAGGCGTATAAAGCATGGCAAGTGAGAAGTGGGGGGGGGGAAATCTCATGAGAATTTCCTCAAGTGGGGTAATTGGTGTCAAATAATGGAAAACCCCAAATTTCAATGTACAAGTTCAATTTAAGAAAATGAAAAATATCATAAAAGTGTAGAACTTGAAGCTTACATGTCAATAATAGTAATTCCTACCCTTATACAATCAAGAATATGCAAGGAAATTTTTATTATGACATTGAGGTGCAATTAATGATAAGTGAATCAAAGTTGTTCACAAGTATGAAATGATGTGAAAAGAATCATAGAAACCTAGAAAATTTTTTTTTTTCAAGAAATCCAACACAAAAGAGATGGATTTTCATGGAGAAGAAATGGAAATTCATGGGAAAGAGATTGGGATTGCAAGCATATACAAGTTTCCATGATCTCTCCAACATTGTAAGTGCAAATTAAGGATAAGAAATTTCATTTGAGTTGTTAGTTGGGGAGAAAAGGGTAGAGATAGAAAAAACCCCAAATTAGAGAAACTAGGGCATGGTTTGGGATTTTCTCTCATAGATTGGATAGTAAAACCCAAAACTATGAATGAGTCACAAAGGAAGCATCATATTCTCATGGAATGATTGTTCTATGGAAAGAAACATGAAAAAGATCAAGATTTGGGGACTATAAATGGATTCAACCTCCAAAATACATGTTCTAAGAAGAGAAATGGAGAAGAGACTTACTTGAGAGTGAAAGGAGCTTGGATCATCCAAAAATCCGTGGAATCGTTGAGTGAAATATCGAGTGGACGAGCCAAGAATCTCCCAAAAATCGCCCCAAGTAAGCTCAGAGAAGGAATGGGAGAAAGAGGAGGAAAAAGGGGCTTAAAAGCCCCTGTGCATTTTTCGCCTCGGGTTGGACCGACGGGCCCAACCCCAACTGCCCACCGGTGGCAGCCAGCCGATTGGGAGAAAAACACAAAAAAAAAAGAGAGGAGTCGAGTGGGACCATCGTCCTACGTGTCGAAGCACTAGCACTATATTTTTGGGATTAAGCTGTGGTTAGTTGCAAGACATCATATACTATAATACCCCGTGTGTTGGTATATGATTATGTGCTGATGTAAATTCTAAGGTACTTAACCAATGTTTGTGTATGGTATGTTCCAGGTGCAAGGACACGATGGTATGTACTCGATCCAGTAGCAATGCACGAGGTACCTCACGTGGTCCTCGTCCGGTCGGTCGACCACTAAATCCTAGAAGGTCCTGCTCTTTGGGGCAAACCCCACTCCCACAACCTCAAGAAACCTTTGATCAGGGTGTGGCATAAAGGGACCCACCTGTGACTACACTTTCGGATCCTCCACCTGTCATCACTCCGGGTGATGTTGCAACCATAATCCAGTAGTCACAACAAGCCTTCCAGCAACAAATGCTTCAGCAGCAACAGGCATTTATGACTGCTATACAGCAACAGTTAGACCTTCCTTAATCCGGTCAACATCCTCGGATAATTACTCCACAAGACCCACCTGTAGGGTCTGATATGGGGCCACAAGCTGGAGGTACACCTCCAATTCCGCCACTCAGCATTCCTCCGTATATGGTGCCCCCTCCATACCCTTACTATACAACATATGCACCCAATTACCCGTCGATTAATAATACATCAAGGGTAGTGGAATCTTTCAAGAGGAATTTGCCACCTGTGTTCTCTAAGGTGGGAAGTGATCCTCTAGAGCCAGACCAGTAGATCCAAGAGCTGGAAAAGATATTTGAGGTAATTGAGTGCACTGAGGCACAAAAACTTATTTGTGCGGGGCTGCAACTCAAGAATGAAGCCAACTCTTGGTGGCAAGCCTCTAAGCCTATATTGTTGGCCGTACATCCGGAACCCACATGGGAGCAGTTCAAGGAGTTGTTTTTGGCCAACCATTACCCTCATAGTTTCAGAGACCGTAAAGAGACGGAATTCATGGCATTAACTCAAGGGATAAGACTATCCTTGAGTATCAGCAACAGTTTGAAAGCTTGTTCCATTTTGCCCCTAAGCATATGAGGTCAGCTGAAGAAAAGGCTGCAAGATTTCTGAAGGGATTAAAGGCATCTATTGGGTCAGTGCTCGAGGTCTTAGATTTGACAGATTATGGCCAGATTGGGCAAAAGGTTAAAACCATGGAAGATAAGCAAAAGGGAGAACAGTCCCTTACACCTGGATTGTGGAAGAGGATTAATCCATTTCCAGACATGGGCAACTCATCCAAGGTATACCGTGGGTCATATAGTTCTGGGCCTACATACAGACAGCCCTATAGGCCATCTGGCTACCTTCCTCGACCAGCTGGTGGTTCAGGCTCTACATCTTTTCGCCCAAACACTAGTACGGTGCCTATAGTCACAAGGCCACCTCGTCCCCCGTCTATGTCAGGTCAGGTACAAAAGGTCCCTGCCCCAGTTTCAGCATCACAGATCCGTTGCTTTAATTTCCACTCCTATGGGCATTATGCTAAAGACTGTCGGGTCAGACTAGCCTTACCATCCAGTCAGCCCTCAGTATACAGACCTCCCTTAACTCGGGGGAATCAACCACAAGGAAGAATGTATGCCTTATCAGCTGAGGAAGCTGAGGCCAGCATGGAAGTGGTAGCAAGTACATTTTAATTTAAGATTTCCTTATGTTAAATATCGATGACCTGCTATACTTATATGCATTGTTGCACTAGGTGTTATACCTATATTAGGTATACCAGCCTATGTCATGTTTGATTCAGGAGCTACACACTCATTCATATCTAAGAAATTTGCTAAGAAACTTGGTATGCCACCCAGGACACTAGATAATGGGATGATTGTTAGTATGCCTACCGGTAAAGTTACATAGTTGAAGGAGGTGTATGGGCTGTGCCCAGTGGAAATCAGTGGGAAGAAATTGGATGCACAACTCATTAAATTCAACATGTAAAATTTTGACGTTATACTGGGCATGGATTGGTTGTCGGCCCATCGAGCTAATGTGGTGTGTGCCGAAAAATTAATTAGGGTGATAGATGATGAAGGAAAAGAATTGGTATATCAAGCAGATAAAATGAAATGGGCTAGAAGGGTCCTCATCTCCACTCTTCAAGCGGTAAAGTTGTTGGAAAGGGGATGTCAGGGTTACTTAGCATCGGTACTTGATGTTGATGCAAAGGTTACACCTCTAGAAGAGGTAAAGGTGGTTAAAGAATTTCCCAACATCTTTCCAGATGATCTGATGCATCTACCGCCTGATAGAGAGTTAGAATTTGCCATAGACTTGATTCCTGGAGCAGCTCTAGTGTCTAAAGCTCCATACAAGATGGCACCAATCGAGTTAAAGGAGTTACAGATGCAGTTGCAAGAATTATTGGAGAAGGGGTTTATTCGCCCAAGTGTTTCACCTTGGGGTGCCCTAGTATTGTTTGTCAAAAAGAAGGATGGCAGCTTGTGTATATGCATCGATTACCTGGAATTGAATAAGCTAACCATTAAGAACCGATATCCATTGCCACGCATCAATGATTTGTTTGACCAACTACAAGGTGCAGGATGGCACCAGCCGAGTTAAAGGAGTTACAGATGCAGTTGCAAGAATTATTGGAGAAGGGGTTTATTCGCCCAAGTGTTTCACCTTGGGGTGCCCTAGTATTGTTTGTCAAAAAGAAGGATGGCAACTTGCATATGTGCATCGATTACCTGGAATTGAATAAGCTAACCATTAAGAACCGATATCCATTGCCACGCATCAATGATTTGTTTGACCCACTACAAGGTGCAAAGGTATTTTCAAAGATAGACCTTAGATCAGGCTATTATCAGCACAAGATAAAGAGTGGCAACATACCCAAGACAGCGTTCAGGACTCGGTATGGTCACTATGAGTTCCTAGTGTTATCTTTTGGGTTAACCAATGCACCGACAACATTCATGGATCTAATGAATCGAGTATTTCACGATGTCCTTGATAAATGGGTAATTATTTTTATTAATGACATCTTTATCTACTCTAAGACAGAAGAGGAGCACACTCAACACCTGAGGATGGTGTTACAGAGGCTGAGAGAACAACAATTGTTTGCCAAATACAGTAAATGTGAATTTTGGCTTGAACAAGTTAGATTCCTGGGACACGTAGTGTCTGAGGTCGGAATCGAGGTGGATCCTGATAAGGTGAAAGCAATAGTAAAGTGGGAAAGCCCTAAGAACGTTACTGAAATTAGAAGTTTCTTGGGTTTGGCTGGATACTACCGGCGCTTCATTGAGAATTTTGCTCGGATCTCAGCACCAATGACTAAGTTAACCAAAAAGTGTGTGAAATTTGAATGGGTAGAGGAATGTGAGAAGAGTTTTCAGGAATTAAAGAAAAGGTTGGTGTTGGCCCCTGTGTTGACTATCCCTGAAAGCACAGGTGGAATGACAGTCTACACTGACGCTTCTAAGGTTGGGTTGGGTTGTGTTCTCATGCAACGCGGAAAGGTGATAGCGTACACATCCCGACAACTAAAGGAATATGAGAAGAACTACCCCACTCATGACTTGGAACTAGCCGCAGTCATTTTTTCCCTAAAGATTTGGTGACATTATTTGTATGGGGAGAAGTGCGAGATATACAGTGATCACAAGAGCCATAAGTACTTTTTCACCCAAAGAGATTTGAACATGAGGCAGAGGAGATGGCTCGAGCTCATGAAGGACTATGACTGTGACATTCAGTATCATCCTGCCAAGGTTAATGTAGTGGCAGATGCGTTGAGTCGGAAGGCACAGACTGTGTCACTCTCATACTTAGCAGTCAGCCCACCACTCGTACAGGAGGCGATACTAATGGATGAAACCCTCTTATATGAAAGAGTAACCTTAGAGCTTGAACATCAACTAGAAAACCTTAAATGGTTGACTGTATCCCTGGCAGCTCTACAGGTGCATCCGTCTATTAGGCAAGAGGTGATAATGAAACAACCTTTGGATCCTGAATTGCAGTAGATCAGAGTTAAGATTCAAAAGCAAACAATGAATGGCCCTGATTTTGTTTTAGCCAGCGATGGGGCATTATTGTTTCGAGGTAGGTTGTGTGTGCCCAATGATTTGAAGATACAAGACAAGATAGTGCGGGAAACACATAGCTCCGAGTACTCACTCCACCCAGGAAGTACAAAGATGTATAAAGACCTTAAACAAAATTACTGGTGGCCAAGCATAAGAATCACAATAGCCCTATATATGGCGACTTGTCTTACATGCCAAAAAATAAAAGCTGAGAGGCATTGACCTTATGGTACTCTTCAGCCACTCCCAGTACCAGACTGGAAGTGGGATAGGATTTCAATGGACTTTGTCACCGGACTACCATGCACACCTAAGGGGATGGATGCTATATGGGTGATAGTTGATCGGCTTACTAAGACTGCTCATTTCCTTCCCATCAAGACCAAGTTCTCTATGGCCAAGTTAGCATAACTTTATATAGATAATATAGTGCGCTTGCATGGAGTGCCAGTAAGCATTGTGTCAGATAGGGACCCAAGGTTCACTTCTAGATTTTGGAAAATCTTCCAGCATGCTTTGGGATCACAATTGAATTTGAGTACTGCTTTCCACCCACAGACTGATGGTTAGTCAAAGCGAACCATACAGATATTAGAAGACATGCTCAGGGCATATGCAATGGAAATGTGTGGTAGTTAGGAAGAATATATACCCCTTATGGAGTTTGCCTATAACAACAGTTACCAAGCTACAATTGGGATGGCTCCATATGTAGAACTCCTCTGTATTGGAATGAGGTAGGCGAACGCCGAATGTTAGGACCTGAAATGATACAGATGACTTGTGACAAGGTCGATGTTTTTCAAGAAAGGATTAAGCCAGCTCAGTCAAGTCAAAAGAGCTATGCAGACAACCACAAGAAAGACATTGAGTTTCAAGCAGGAGAAAAGGTGTTTCTCAAGATTTCTCCTACTAAAGGGTTACAGAGATTCCATAAAAAGGGTAAGTTGAGCCCGAGATACATTGGCCCATTTGAGATGTTAACTTGGGTTGGCTCAGTAGCCTATATGCTCGCTTTGCCACCTTCTCTCAAGAATGTTCATAATGTATTCCATGTATCCATGCTGAAGCGATACGTTCACGATCCATCGCATATATTACCCATAGAACCAAAATATCTAGAAGCTGGTATGACCTATACAGAGTAGCCAGCTGAAATCTTGGACCGAAAAGTGAAAACCCTTCGTAACCGCTCTATTTCCTTCGTAAAGGTGCGGTGGGCTAATCATTCACTTGAAGAAGCATCTTGGGAGAAAGAGGATGAAATCCAAGCTAAGTACCCTCATCTTTTCGAACAACTAGGTATACCAATTTTGAGGACGAAATTTTCAAAAAGGGGGGGTAAATGTGATACCCTACTTTTTAAACCGGTCTAATTACACGGTTGACCCAATTGAACCATGCAAGACCTGAACTAGAGAGGGTTAAGGTGGGTTCCTTATGGACCATAATGGCAAGGGTGACTTTGAACACAGGTTGGCCAGACAAGTCCGAGTTAGTGCCAGAGGAGACGGGTGTACCCAAGTCGTGCACATGCACGTATCATAAGGCCATGTGCGGGTAATGCTAGTATGATGTTATATTCTAGAGTGCATACGTATAATATACCTTGTGCCGAGAGTGAGATACATACTGAGAGTCGAATTCCATCAAAATCCCATTTGTTGGCCAATTTTTGGCCCTCAGGTGGGCGGTCACAGGCGGGCGCATCTGCCCACCTGAGTGACCCACCCATGTGGTTACTAGATGTTTTAAAAAGTATAAATAACATTATTGTGTTTTTCATTTTCTCATTATTACACTAAGGAGTTTGGTGAGAAGAGTAAAGAGGAAAGAGAAAAGAAGGGAGAAAAGAGAACGGAGAAGAAGAAAGGGGAAGGAAGAGGAGGAAGGAAAGGATTTAAGCGGCGCCAAGGTTTGATCTTCTCATTCCGACGCCGAAAGAGTGATCCCCAACGCGAGAGCTACGATTGGAGGTGAGCAAAGACTATGCTTCTTAAACTTTCACCAAACCCAAGTTAAACCCTTGATTTGAGTAGAGTTCCTTGAGGTCTTGTAAATTCCCCTTGAGATGATGAATATAAGGTTTAATAGATGATCTATGTGTTGATTTTGAAGGATTTGAAGAAGTGTTTACAAGATTGGAGAAGCATTGATGATTTCTTGAGCTAAGAAGTGATTTTGGGGTTTTGAAAGAGTTCTTGAGCAAAGAAGGTAAGATGGTTTTTCAATCCTTAAATCTAACTTAAATCTAGGTTAGAATCATCTTATAAGACCTTGAATGTGTGGAAAATGTGATTGGAAAAGCCCCATTTGATTTCTAAAAAGTTGGGAAAAGTTTCAAGGAAGAAGGCAAGTTTCCGCCCTCTCAGGTGGGCCTGGACCGATGGGCCGAACAGCCCACCTGAGGGCACCCGCTTGAGAGGGCAGGCCCTTGGTCCCCACCGATGGGCCAATCGGTGGGCCGATCAGCGGGCTGATGGCCTGCCTGAGATGATCGGCTGGCCAACCCGCCCACCTAAGAAGACTTGTGGGCCGTGACAGGTGGGTTGTCCGACCCATGAGAGATGCCCCCAACGTGATTTTTGTGTCCGAATGGACCCAAAACGGACGTGCAACCTTCTTTTATAATTCTAAACATGATTTAACCATCGAATCTTGTTAGTTTTGACCCCAAAGTGGTGAAATGCTAACCCCCTTCACTTATGATAGGTTCACAAAAATTTACGTTTCTCGCGCTGGATCTCATCCGTATCGGGCGTGAGTCTTTGTACACAACAAGTAAGTGGGGAGAGGACGTTTGACTTTATTTTAAGGCTTGTTTGGCATCATTCAATTGTATCTAGACTAGCCATGTCATCATGCAAATTATGTGTAGCTTAGTCGTCCTCATATAATTATGTCATGTGTGTTGTGCTTTACATTCTCAATGCTAAATGATTGATGTGCTTATGTGATGAATGATGGGGATCACTGTGCATAATACATTATTAGACTAGATGCCGTAGTCGACTTAGAAACGAGTGCATTAGTGGCCCGTGGAATGAGACGCGGTGGCACTATGCAATCGTACTATGTCATATAGGAGCATGCGGTTTAGGGTTATCATCTTCCCGTGCTATGACCCTTCCTAGCAGGGGTTGAGATGTTGGGTTATCACTTGGGGGAAGCAGTGGTCGTGGTTGTCGGGTCATTGTGGTGGTTAGACATATGCCTGGCTGGTCATTAGAACAGTCGGTAACCTCATTGGTATATTCAAGAGGACCAATCGTACTGCTTTTAAATTGCTAGGGTCAGCACCTTTACTTTCTGTCATTTACTTTTATGTTGAGAGCCGATAGTTGGCATGCTTAACTTTTTCGAGTACTCACGGTGGCCTTCTCCCATAACCCTATGGGCGTATCGCGGGATGGAGTTCACGGCTCGTACCTGGAGTATACGTACACTATGGTTGTAGTAGCACTAAACCAATGACTTAGTAATGTTGTTTAGGTGGATGAGATTTAAAATGAATTGTATAACATATAGTGCATATGGATGTGATTGTTGTGTGGTCCTTCTTTTCACTTACTGAGCTAGTAAGCTCATCCCACGTGCGCACCTCTTTTAGATGATTTTGTAGGTCACCAGCCTTAAGATCAAGGGTCGGGCCCCGCAGTTGAGTTTCCCGATGAGGATTGGTGGGTCCCCGAGGAGTATGAGCACGGTACGGATTGCACGTACAAGGTTTGTGCTATGGGACCGTAGTATTGACGTTGTACAGAGTTTTACTTTTTGATTCTTTTGATGACCCCTTTTTGTGTACTTGATACGTGAATTGTTATTCTTTTTGTGTAAATATCATGCCTGCGGGCCCACATGTATTTATCTATATACTACAATTTGGGTATCAAATATATTGTGGTATTTACAGGTAAATTAAGTCTTCCGCTAAACTTTTGAACGATTATATTAGATGTGTGTATGCTGTGGTTGGGTACTGTATCAGATGATCCTGGTAGGTTTGGGTTAACCGTAGTTAACCCGGTCACCAGTCACCGGCTCTATGTGAACGGGGTGTGACATTCATAACTTTTTCACTTTCGGTATAGCGTCCCTGCTATGGCCTCACATGCTAACGGGGTCTACCCTATTACCATTTGTAATGCCTCAACCCCATTAACCTTGCACAATATTATCCTCTTTAGTCCATAGAACTCAAAGCTTTAAAACGCATTGTGTCATATTAAGGAGGCTAGAGGTTATTAACTAGCCCAGTAATCTCTCCCTAGGCAATGTGGGACTAAAGTTTACACACCTAGCCGAGTAATCTCTCCCTAGGTGATGTGGGACTAAAGTTTGCACACCTTCATCGATCTCTTAGGTAAGTCTGGTACTTACCATATTCTTGGGTAGTCACACTTCCCCCTTTCAATACGGTGTCCCCACTGTGGCCCCACACGCTGTCAGGGTCCGCTCTGATACCATTTGTAATGCTCCGGTCCCATTAACATTGCACACAATATTGTCCTCTTTGGCCCCTTTAAAATGCGTTGTGCTATGTTAAGGAGGCTAGAGATTATCAACTAGCCTAGTAATCTCTCCCTAAGCAATGTGGGACTAAAGTTTGCACACCTTCATTGATCTCCTAAACCCCCAGTACTTGCCGTATTCTTGGTGGAGACACCTTATTGATCTCCCAGGCGGGTCTGGTACTCGCTATATTCTTGGGTCGTCACATAGGATATTTAGTTACCATTTCATTACCACTTCTCCCACTTCATCACACGTACTGTCACACATACTCAAATTCAGTTCAATTTGAACTTTTAATAGTAGGTGATGCACCAAAAAGTGTCAGCATTGGTGACCTGTGGATAGCAACAGTTTACTGTTTGGAGGGAAGGAATGACCTCTCATGCCAGTTCAAACAGTGTCGATCAATTTGAAGGGGATCCAGACCTCCTAAGCCTTGGTGGTAAGTGATCAAATACCCCTTCACTTGACCTTGTTTGCATGATAGAAATTTCCCTCAAATAGCCATGCACAAACCCTTAGGAGACCATCCTAGGTGTAAGAAAAAAGGGCTGGAAACGAGCTAATTACAATAGTAAAAACTGGCCACCAATTAGTCGGTGATCTACTGGGGACATCAACTGGTGGGTTTTGCTATTTAGAATTGCATTTTTCTCTCGTGGGACACGTCATACGAGGAATGGGTATTCAATCCTTATCCCCACACCACATGGGATCCACTTACTTTGCTCATGTACCTCATGAAACCTGAGTGGTGGATCCCTATGACCTAATCGACAAGTTCAATCATTTGGTCAAAACTCACTATGCAAGCAAACATGCGCTAATGAGCCTAACTATATAAGGCAAGAGATGAGCTTGTGAGCTCATTTCACAAGCCCTAGAAAAGGAAGGAAGATAAGGAAGGTCACGACTCCTCCTCCTTGTTGCTAGCACATCCTTAGGTAAGGGAGCTCTTCCCCAACCCCTTTTCCTCTCTCCGTTTTGGGTTTTGGTAGTTTAGAATCAGGGGCTTTTCTAGGTTAGAGGGGTACACCTTAACCTTGGTGACTTTTGCTAGCCGGGGTAGTGTACATTGCACTCCCCTGTGCCTTTCCTGAGCTCCAAAAGTGTTTCCCAAGCTCTGGAGCATTTTAGCTCAAAATGGGTTTAGGGTTTCGGTCGAAGAATCGACAAGCTCCTAATTGATCCAATAAAACATAAGTACCCAAGAATAAATGAAAGGTGAGAAGACCCTTTACAAACCCCACAGAACCAAACACGACCATCGGACCCCAGGTGTACAAAACTTTCTAGGCTGTCATCGATAGATACCCACCAGTAGATATACTATCAGCCGGTACCCATCTACCGTTGTATGATCTGATGAAAATCAGCCTGTATTTAAGTTACTAGTATCAACCACTAATAGATCGGTGGAGAGTCTGAGATGTAAAATTGGAATTGGCCTCTGTGTTGTCACTGGTAGAACATACATCTACCGGTGACATCTGCCAATGGACCTTACGGAACTGTCCTTAGGGAAGTTTTGGGGAATTTTAAGGGACCTTCTAGGGGACCCTTTTGGATACCTTTTGATATTGTTTACCCCTATAAGAGACAATCATTTTTGGTGAAGCCTAGTGAGGCATTTTCTGGGAATTTTTTCTTGGGAACTTCTTCACCTAGTCAACCGACAAGTTGAGTGGTGGCCTGACAATTTTGTACAAAATCCATGTACACTGCGTCACACCGAATCACATAAAAAGGCCTAATAATCAAAACCAACCCTCACAGTCTCACACGACTTGGCTTTGTCTTAGGGGTGAAAATGAAACCCTCCACTCTCTCCTTCTCCTGCTCCCGCTCATGCTCCACTTTAGATCTAGCGACTCCAACTTTGGAGACCACAAACCTGGCTCCAGTGGTGGTAAGTTCTCTTCTTATTCTTCTTCTCTTCATCCTTTGTTGCAATTTTTTTTTCACCCTCACCTCTTGCTCCAACCTACAACAACTCTGACTTTTGCTCCAGCTCAAACGACAGTGACTCTGATTTCGGTGCCCATGAACCGTGGCTTTAGTAATGGTAAGTTCTCTTCTTTTCCTCCTTCTCTGTTGTGATTTTTTTTTCTTTTTCTTGTTCTTCTCCTCCTCCGACCTCGACTCTTCTATCGAGCATTTTCCTCTTCTGCTTGCTCCTCTACTCTTCTTTGTTGTAATCTTTTTTTTTTTTTCCTCTTCTTCTTGACCAACAATACCCTGATTGCAAATTTTCCCCCTTCTTCTTTTCCTCCTTCTCTATTGTGATTTTTTCTCTTGTTTTTGTTCTTCTCCCCCTCTGTCAGGTTTTATTTTTTTTCCTATTATGCTTGTTCCTCGACACTCCTCTATTCCACTATCTTTTTTTTCTCTTCTTATTAACTAGCAACACCCTGATTAGTTTTTTTTCCCTTCTTCTTCTTTACCAGTAGCACCTCGATTGCAATTTTCTCCCATCTTCTTCTTCTTGACCAGCGGGACCTTGATACCAATCTGATTTTTTTTTTTTTTTACTTTCATATCAAAGCAAGGGCTCTCTTGTTATTTTATGGGACATAGAGGGTTGTTTTTCAGAATTAATTAACTCCTCGTCACCACCTCTTTTTTATTTTCGTGGAATATATCTGGCAGTAACTATTGAAATGCATTTGTTAGTCTCCTTACTACCTTTTTAGCTGCTTAATGCCAATATGACAAAAACAAATCCCCAATTATTACCCAATTGTATTCGTGTAGAGTGTAGTGGACATACCATGAGCGTATACATGACGAAAACTAACCAGTTATTTTCTAGATCTAGTGGAACTATTATAAATTTTGATTAAATGTAATGCACCCAATGATCTAACAAAATCTTCAGAGATGTGCTACTGATATAGAAATAAATTTATGACTATGCTGAGTTTAATTTTTCTAAAAAGATTATGTTTATGTGAACTTTTAGTTAGAATTAATATGTTGAGCGTAAATTTTTTTTAGCATTATGAAGAGGAACTTAGTTTATTCACTTTATTGATTTTTCTTTTTGTTTTTTGTTTTTTTTTTTTTTTTTTTTTTTTTTTTTTTTTTTTTTTTTTTTTTTTTTTTTTTTTTTTTTTTTTTTTTTTTTTTTTTTTTTTTTTTTTTTTTTTTTTTTT
>NC_056566.1:17678008-17686090 GCF_013358625.1 Macadamia integrifolia
AGAGTCACTCTTACAAGGGTTACTCTACTTGGCTTTAGGGAAAGGGAGACAATTAAAATAAAAGTAATAAATTGATGGTTCTATGACTAGGAGGGGCAAAGCCAACACATACACTAACCATGAACCTTGGGAGAAAGGGATAGTAATAATGTAACAACTGAAATTAAAATCCTAAATTAAGAAAGAAAGGGTAGTCAGAAAAGGGAATGAGAGGGGGGAGAGAAGACTACTGAAGAAGCCTACGTACTTGAACTTCAACCCCTAAACTGAAAACTTGATCGATTTGAGATACTACCAGTACTAAAAACCAGATTTGGAATAAACCAAATCTGAAATTTCTAGTACTAGAGAAAATAAATCTGAAGAAAAAATAAATTGAACTTGAAAGACATGCTTCATAGCTTGTTCTTGTCACCTAGAACTAAGCCTAGAACTAGAACTTGAAAATTACAACTTGAATTGCTTAAACAATAAAAATAAAAGACTGAATCAAAAACAAAAGTGCTTGCATTAATTGAATAAAAAGAACTTACAAAAGTGTTTAAAGCATAAACCTAGAACTAGAGCTAGAGAAAGAGATAAAGCAACTAAAAAAAAACCTAGAAGAAGAATGAAGTGTTTTCCCTCCTCTTACATGAGTTGTATTTATAGGGAATGGGGAGGTAGGGTAACAAATTTCTCTTTCCTAAAAGGGAGAAACCCACAATTGGTAGTGAGATCTTTTGAGACCAAAAGTGCTAAGGTGGAGGAGAGAGAAGAGAGAAATAAACTTGAAGAAATTTCCTATAATTTTCGTTTTTTTTTGCTTATTTTCTTTCCTTTTTTTTTTATTTATTTCTCTTCTTTTTCTCCCTCCAAGGGACGATTTTCCTTCTTGCTTTGTGTGATTTGGACAATCTTTTGGTGATGATGTGGAGGAGAGAGAAGATTTTGATAAGATTTATTTCTCTTTTTTTTTTCTTTCCTTTTTTTTCTTCTCTTCTTGCACAGGAACCCCTTCCATGATTTTCCTCGCTTTTAATTTGATGTGGAAATCCCCTCCATGCCCTTAGTGCTTTAAGTGAGTGAAAAGTAGGAAATCTTCAATAAAATTCTCCAAAAAAAGACAACCATGAAATTCGAACTTGAGACCTCCTGGTGAGCAAGGGAATTTTGCACACCATAGTTCACCAACTACACTAGGTAGTTGTTGTTGGAGAGATATGACGTCCAATAATGCTTAAAGCCTTTAAAATACAAAACCTGCAAAAAAAGAGTAAAACCCAAGGTAGCTCCATTCTAAATATATAAAATACATGTTTTATTACCCTAGATTTCACACATAAATTGTTCATTAGAATTCCCCCACACTTAGACTTTGCTAGTCCTTGAGCAAAACAAAAAGAAAAAGAATAAAAATAAAAATCCTAACTCACTTTCGTAGGAATCACGGTTGCACTTAGCATGTGCAACAAGCCTTTAAACCCCTAGGTCACCCCTAGTGGACGAGTTGTGTCTTGTGGGTGTTTGTAGTGAATATACACCCAAAATTCAGAATAAATAAATCCCAACCTTGGCTAAAGGTAAGGCTCATACCGATCCAGAGCAAAGATAATTTTTCTTACAAGGGACCCCCACACTTGAACTTTTATTTCCCTTGATCAATTCCAGGCACTAGCATATTTCTTAATTTGGAACTCACCTAGTCTCTTCCAAAACATCCTTATCTTAAGGCAAAACCACTTGTGAAGAAATAGGGAACTAATGACTAAGGCATTGGAGTATTTTTGACCAAAACATATTACTAAGCATTAATGACATTTGCACATTTTTTGCTCCTTTTTTTTTGCTTAAACTCTATTCTACTCCACTACTTTTGGCCTGAATGACATGGTGGAGCAAACACCAGACACCCAAGTTACTATGTAGCTTCGCTTTTTGCATATACCCACAAAGACAGTGATGCTAGAGTTCCTTCAAAAGTTTTCTCCCAAGAAATTTCGATCAAGACACCACACTTCCTGAGGCGCAATGCCCTGTCTAGTTTCAAGGGAATCAACTCTTATTCTACTTTATACCACATTTCACATTTCATTTAAAATTGTGCATTTGTCAACCCATGCCAAATTAAAAAGAAGGTCTCAACTCCAAATCAAAAGTACAAGGAACCCATAGACTTACATATGGTCCAACACCATAAAACAGGGGTCTCTTATTTTTCAAAAGAAAGTCTCATCTCAAGACACATGCTTGTTTCTTTCTTCTCAACAGGGTTTATACGTTCAAAATGGGTACCTTAGTCAAAACTTGTATTTTCATACATCAAGCAACCGAATGGTATGATCATTAGCCAAAAGCCAAAGTAGGACAAAAACAAAAAGAAAAACAAATAAAACAAAGTGGAAAAAAAAATTGGTTTCCCTCCCCCACACTTAAGCCATGCAATGTCCTCAATGCATAGAAAGAAATAAAAGTAAATACAATGTAAGGGGGTCATACCTGATTAAAAGTTAGTCATCAGTGTAAAGAGGTTCATGGAGATCCATGACCTCTTCATTACTAGTATTAGGAAACTCGAAGAACGGTTTCAAACACTGACCATTAACCTTCGAAATTACCCCTGTTCCTGGATTCAAAATCTCCACAACCCCATGGAGATATACATTATGGATAATAAATGGGTCATCATCCCATCGGGATCTAAGCTTACCAGGGAAAAGATGCAATCGAGAGTTGTACAATAAGACCTTATCACCAATTGCAAAAGATTTGCACAGAATGTGCTTATCATAGAAAGCTTTGGTCTTTTCCTTGTAAATCCAAGAACTTTCATAGGCATCAATCCTAAGTTCCTCCAACTCAGATAGTTGGAGCCTACAATGAATTCCCGTATCAGACAAATCAAAGTTGAGCTTCTTGATGGCCCAAAAGGCCTTATGCTCCAACTCAACTGGTAAGTGACAAGCTTTCCCATACACCAAACGGTAGGGAGACTGACCAAGATCGGTCTTGAATGCAGTACGATGGGTCCACAAGGCATCAATGAGCCTAAGGGACCAATCCTTACGGTTGGGATTAACAGTTTTCTCCAAGATTTGTTTGATCTTCCTATTAGACACTTCCACTTGGCCACTAGTTTGGGGGTGATAAGGGGTAGATAACTTATGGGTGATCCCATACTTTTTCATTAGGGCCTCAAAAGGTCGATTACAAAAATGAGTGCCCCTATCACTAATTATTGCATGTGGTGCACCAAAGCTGGAAAAAAATGTTCTCTTTGAGAAACTGGACCACCACTTTGTGGTCATTAGTTTTACAAGGTATGGCCTCTATCCATTTAGAAACATAATCAACGGCCAAAAGTATGTACAAATTCCCAAAGGAATTAGAGAATGGTCCCATAAAATCGATGCCCCATACATCAAAGATCTCAACTACCAAAATAGGGTTGAGGGGCATCATGTTCCTTTTATTGATACGGCCAAAAGACTGGCAAGCAGGGCAAGCCTTGCAAAAATCAAAAGCATCTCTAAAAAGAGTGGGTCAATAAAATCCGCATTGGAGAACCTTTGCGGCAGTCTTCTTAGGTCAAAAGTGTCCACCACATGCATGATCATGACAAAAAGAGAGAATAGAATGTTGCTCATGATCAGGAACACATCGTCGGATAATCTGATCCGGACATATCTTAAACAAATAAGGATCATCCCAGAAAAAATGTTTAACTTGGGAATGAAACCTATACTTATCTTGAGTGGACCAGTGATCCGGAGTCACACCTGAAACTAAGAAGTTGACAATGTCAGCAAACCATGGTTCACTGGACACTGCAAATAACTGTTCATTTGGAAAGTTCTCGTTGACTGGAGAATCGACAGTCAAGGAATTGGGAAATCGGGATAAATGGTCTGCAACTAGGTTTTCAACTCTTTTTTTGTCCCTAATTTCTAAATCAAACTCTTACAAAAGTAAAATCCACCTAATGAGACGGGCTTTGGCATCCTTCTTCTGAACTAAGTATCTGAGAGCAGAATGATCAGTATACACCACCACATGTGAACCAACTAAGTAAGACCGAAACTTTTCTAATGCAAACACAACCGCTAAAAATTCTTTTTCAGTGGTTATATAATTGAGTTGTGCATCATTTAAGGTCCTACTAGCATAATAAATTACAGTGGACAACTTATTAATCCTTTGACCCAAAACTGCTCCTATGGCAAAATCCGAAGCATCACACATCAGTTCAAAAGGTTCAGTCCAAACAGGTGGTTAAACAATGGGTGCATTGGTCAACTCCTTCTTAAGTTGTTTGAAGGATTCTAGGCACTCTTTAGAAAACTCAAAAGTTTGATCTTTGGCAAGTAATGAAGTGAGAGGTCGGGCTAACTGACTAAAGTTCTTAATAAACCTTCTATAGAAGCCTGCATGCCCTAGAAAAGATCGGACATCCTTAACAGATTGAGGAGGTGGTAAATTATCAATTAAATCCACTTTGGCTCTATCTACCTTAATTCCCTCCTTGGATATTACATGGCCTAAAACAATACCAGATTTAACCATGAAATGACATTTCTCCCAATTCAAAATCAAATTCTTAGATATGCACTTTTTCAAAACTAGAGAAAGATGATGAAGACATTCAGAATAGGAATTTTCATGAATTGAAAAGTCATCCATAAATACTTCTAAGAATTTTTTGACCATGTCAGAAAATATGCTCATCATGCATCGTTGGAACGTAGCAGGGGCATTACAAAGCCCAAAAGGCATACGCCTGTAAGCAAATGTTCCATATGGGCATGTAAAAGTGGTCTTATGTTGGTCCTCTAAAGCAATTGGGATCTGGTTATAGCCGGAATATCCATCAAGAAAACAATAGTATTCATGTCCAGCTAACCTCTCTAACATCTGGTCAATGAATGGCAATGGGAAGTGGTCCTTCCAGGTTGCCGTATTTAACTTCCTGTAGTCTATGCACACTCTCCATCCTGATTGGACACGGGTTGGAATTAGTTCATTATTGGCATTGGGAACTACAGTCACCCCAGACTTCTTAGGCACTACGTGAACTGGGCTTACCCATTGGCTGTCAAAAATAGGATAAATTATTCCATGATCCAAGCACTTTAGGATCTCTTTCTTAATGGCTTCCATCATCACTGGGTTAGCTCTTCTTTGGGGTTCCGTGGATGGTTTGGAATCCTACATAAGATGTATATGATGTTGCACAATGGAAGGGCTTATACCCTTGATATTAGTCATGGTCAATCCTAGGGCTTCCTTATTATCTTTTAACACTTTAAGTAACTCTTCTTCCTGGCTAGAAGTCAAATTTGAAGAAATTATTATAGGAAGAGTCTGGTCAGGCCCTAGGAAAGCATACCTCAAATTAGATGGCAACTCCTTAAGATCTAGCTTAGGGGGCTCAACTATGGAAGGTTTGGGAATGGAATTGGAAAGGGGTCCTAAGGGCTCCATAGGTGTGTAAAGACTCAAGACTTTAGAAAAAAAAATTTCACTATCATCATCCAACTTATCCATACACTCTTGGAATTCTGAATCATAAATCAATATCAAAGTTGGTAACTAAATCATCAGAAAAATTCAGAAAATCCTCAAGCATATTGATCTCTTCTTCCATATGTGGTTGCTTTCCAATCCTAAACATGTTAAACTCAACAGTTTGGTTACCAAAAGATAATCTTAGGAAATCATTCCGATAATTGATTAATGTATTACTGGTAGCCAAGAATGGTCTTCCTATAATTATTGGGATCTCATCCTTGGTTGAGAAGGGCTTGGTATCTAACATAATGAAATCAACAGGGAAAATAAATTCCCCCACCTTTAGTAAGACATCTTCAACCATCCCTTTAGGAATCTTAAGAGACCTATCTGCCAACTGAAGAGTAGTTCCAGTGGCTTTCAATTCTCCCAATCCAAGTTGTTTGTACACATGATAAGGTAAAAGATTCACACTTGCGCCAAGGTCAAGTAAGGCATGCTCAATGTAGGTGTTTCCTATGACACAAGATATGATAGGGCTCTCTGGATCCTTATACTTGACTACTATAGGCTGAGTAATTATGGAACTAATATTACCTACCAAGAATGCCTTTTTGGGCACACTAGTGATACGTTTGTGAGTACATAAATCTTTCAGTACCTTTGCATAAGCGGAGATCTGAGATATGGTATCCAAAAGAGGGATGACCACTTCTATCTTTTTAAAGACTTCTAAAATTTTATCCATGGAAACAATCTTCTTTTTGTATACCAAGCGATTAGAAAATGGGATAGGATGAACATAAGGACTGTTAGGGATTTACCCTTTTCAGAAAAATCATTTTTGGTTTCTTCAACCAAATCATCTTTAGTTTCAAAAGAATCTTTAGGTTCATCAGACGAACCTGGAACAAGCGGCACACATGTGTCCTCAACTGAAGGAGAGTTAACAGGAGTAATAGATGAGGAAGATTTAGGAAAGCTCTATTGGTACTCTCTACCACTCTTAAGGGCATAAACAACATTACATTGGTTAGAGGGCCCTTGTTGGGTCTGACCTTGTACTATATTCAGTGGTGTATTTGTTGGTGTTTGTGAACTAACAGGCTAATGATGCCTAGGGTTAGGCTCTGGTTGACTGGGTAAAGTTCCTTTCTCCCTCTCACGCATAATTGAGATAACTTAAGTGAGTTCTCTCGTAAGATTTTGATGGTTTGTCATGAGGAGGGCCATATTTTTTTTCAAGTCATTTATTCTACTTACCTCTCCAGTATTGGTAAACCCAGGGGTTTGTTGATAAGATGATAGGAGAGGGGCCCTAGGAAAACTAGTATGAGGTCCTACATTTAACCTAGGAAAAGTATTTTGAAAAAAATATTTTTGTGCAAAGGGAGGCCTTTGGAGTCCAGGTTGACCTTGATTATGGAAATTGGATGGCCCTGCTTGGTTGCCCTGATTCCAAGAGAAATTTGGGTGATTTCGCCATCCTAGATTGTAGGTGTTACTATATGGATTATTCTGGTATAAGGTATTAACACTATCATTAGAAGTGCCCCTAAAGGTGTCGGGGCATTTTTCTATGACATGCCTAAGGGACTGACACCAAGCATAAATCTTAATCAAATTGACTGATGATGGCTCTCTAGGAACAATAGCCTCAATTCTCTTGATTAGGCTATCCAAATGGGCTTCCTTGACTACTATCCCATCAACAAAATATCATTTTCCTTCTATGGTTCTTTCACTCTCTTGGGTTGATTCCCACTCACGGGTTTTGTCAACTAAGTCAAGTAAGAATTCCCGTGCCTTTCCTTCATCTATAAAAGATGTGAATCCCTCAGGGCACATAGACTCTATCATTTGTTTAGTTGGGTAATCAATACCCTCATAAATTATTTGACATAAATGTCATAAGTCTAGGCCATGATGAAGGCATTCTTTGAGTAGATCCTTGAATCTCTCCATAAGTTTGGAAAATGACTCACTAGGCTTTTGCCTAAACTGAAAGATATCACTTCTAAGCTTATTGGTCTTGTGAGTTGGGAAAAACTTCTTAAAGAAGACAACTGTGAACTGTTCCCATGAAGATATGAAATTTGTGGGTAACCCATACAATCACTTCTTAGCTTGGTATTTTAATGCAAAAGTGATAAACCTAAGCTTAACAACATCATCAGAAAGCTGTTGGATATTAATTAGAACACATATCTCTTCAAATTCCCTTAGAAATAGGTATGCATCCTCAGAGGTCAACGCACGGAAGTGGGGCAACATCGTGATGTATTGAGATTTGAGTTCAAAATTATTATCCTGGGCTTGTGGTAGAACTATGCAGGAAGGTTAGGCTGTTCTAGCAGGGTAGAACCTATCTTTTAAAGATTTAGGTGAAGGGTTTTGATGTTGGTCTCCTATATTGAAAGGTTTTAAAGAGAGCAAACGTATAGGGTTACTACTTGTTAGATCTATTCTTTCTAATAGATTCTTAGTATTACGTACCCACCTAACACTCATGCAATAGAAAACTACCCATAATTAGAATAAGACAAACACAAAAGAATGGATAGAAAAACCTTTTTTTTAATGATTTTTTTTTTT
>NC_056566.1:17687127-17726775 GCF_013358625.1 Macadamia integrifolia
ATCCATAAGAGATTCATTAAAATTAAGCATTCATGCAACACGAACTGCAGCAAAAACAACACTATTTTACCTTAGAAGTGTTAAGGGTTTTAATGCCCACTTGCACCAAACCAATGTGGATAAACTTAAATCCACGTTCTCTATGCCTCTGTATTTGAGAACTAGTCAGGAGTTGGATATTCCTTAGTTAGAGAGAAGAGTATGGGTGCTTTCGCTAGTTTTTATGACATAGTCACTATGAAAAACAAAAGTCCTTTTATGATAAAACTCAGATTCAGGTATTCTGGGAATAATATAGTAATTAATGGCAGCTTCTAAGTTTCTGAAAATCACTTCTTCAGAATTATGGATTTGATCATAAGCCCTCCCAGAAGAACTTGCCTCAGAAGATGATGATCTTCTTGAACTGGACCTAAAGTAAGAGGCCATAGTTTAGAGTTTCGAGTCAATAAAGGTTTTCGTCTATATATCCTTCTGTCAATACTATTTCGCCTTCAAACGCCTATCCAAGTCAACACGGCTGAGTACGACTTGGGTATAGATCAATACGACTTGGGTGAAAGTCTACATGACAAGGATGAAACACTACCAATATTTAATCTTTACGACTTTGGTAACTTTCAACTTGGCTCTGAATCCACCTAACAACCAACCCTATGGTGGATTCCATCTGTATGGATCAACCCGTATGAAAATGATTCTCGTACGAAAACTTGACCCACACTCCAATTTTACCGTGTTGATCAATGTTAGGTGCACTTCCTTGATGTACTTTCAACGTTGAGGTTCACACTTTAGACATCGAACAGAGATCATAAAGCGTTGAATTCTGAATTTTTTTTTTTTTTAAGATAAATTTTTGGTCTACTTGCAATCAACCACCTCAAAACCTTTGAGAGGACTGTTGGCGTCCAAAGTCCATCCAAATGCTTTTCTTGAACCCTTCGAGTTATGATTAACCACAATATAACCCCCAATTTCTATTGGTTGAAGAATTTTATCCTCTTTTCAATCGTTGATGAGAAACCATTTGATTTTCATTCAAAATCTAACGACTTTGGGTTCTCCACGTCATTAGGAGGCTGAGGAAATTGATCAAAGCTATAAATAGGTCGTTCCCCTCACGTTCAAATAGTTTTTGGAGTATGCAAAGTTGAGTTTAGGAATTGAGAGAAGTTTGACCCTCTACATGAGTTGTGAGTGCCCTTTATCCCAATATTCTGATGCTTTTGCTTTCTCACATAAAGTATATCCCTCTTTTTTTTTCACTTCAATAGTTTCTTTATTTTGCTCACATTTTGCATGGTAAGGTAGGTGAGCCTATGTCACAACAGTTAAGTTGCACTATTGTAACATATTGGTCTTATGTTTAAAACTTGGAAATAGCCTCTTCCCTAAAACAGGGGATAAGGCTTCATACATTGCCCTTCCCTCTCTCTCTCTCTCTCTCTCTCTCTCTAGATGATGGAATCATATTTTAATGTTTTCTCTCCTTACATTTTAGTTCGTTTTCTTGTGCTTATTTCTTCATGTTATAAGGTTCATGTCATCATCCATGTATTGATTTTTCTATTTCGATAGTTTTAAGGATGGGTTTCATCTTTATAAGATAGTCTTATTTTGTTTTTAATTATGGATCATAATCTTTATTTTGTTTATGAATCTAATTACTTTTTTATGTTTTACTATAGATATGCACTCATCTTATTTTTCATAGGATTCATTTTAGTCATAGGGGCATTTTCATCAATAACCACTCTCGTTCTGTGCTGACTAAGACCACATAAAAATAGGGTTTTCAGTTTAGGTTGGAACTCACGAAGAAGAAGGGTTGCTGAACTTCTTGTTTTCGAACTCAAATCCTAATTCTTCTTAAGGTAGTTTAGGTATTATGAAGCATGGAGTATTATTGATGTCATCACTTAACAACTATTTCTCATGGATAAATAGAATTTGTCAGATTAGGTCCATTAGGAGTAGTGGAGTGATATTTTCCAAACTAGTTAGGGAGAACCTGATATTACAACTAAGTACAAGGGATGAGAGTGATATTTTCTCACAAGTTTATGGTAACAGAAACAAAGATCCATCGGCTGAAATCTCCCAAAAAGAAAGTTTTCTGATCCGTTGACTAGTTAACACATCATGATTGAACACCAAATCACGAAACCGAATATATCTCCCCTTATTTTACAAAGTATCAATTACCCTCTCTTTTTATGATTTTTCTTCCTATTTATGCCAAACAGTTGCCTTGGACCTCAATCCCACTTCTTCTAACTACTGGCCTTGCTGTGAATAGACCAATGATATGTATTAAGCAGAATAACAATTTCATACTTTTGTTTTTTGTGAGAACAATTTCATACTAGTACTTAAGAAAGTTGCACTTGAGGTGATGTGTAGGAAATCTTTAGTTACAGACCTTCAAAGTGTATTACCCATATCTTCACTTATTCTCTCTTTTTCTATAAAAAAAAAAAAAATCTCCATCATCCACTGACTAGCATGTTGGTGTACGATGTCTTGTATTCCGTCACAGTTTAATCGAAGGAGTACTGGTGCAGTGCCTCAACAGCTGTGAGGACGAGCATTGTAACCCTATTCTCCATTGATAGTGAAGCAGGATCTCATCTCACCGAGGACGTAGGCAATTTTACTGAACCTCGTGAATCTATGTGCATTGTTTGTTCTTGTTTTTCCATTATCTTTTATATCGTTTTAGGTTTGCATTTCTACACAGCAAACCCTCTCATTTATGTTATAATGGCCCTGATGTGGACTGCACCAAATAAATGAGTCACTGGGATGTCAATTGGGCTTGCCTTATTAGGCTTTTGGATAGGGTCGAGTAAATCAGCCTACTACCCAATACACTTGTTTTCCAATCCACATCTCACGTAGGGCCCAGACAACCCACTCAGCTTGTCCAGTAGTAAACTTTTGATAGATGTTCTACCAAATTTTTTTTTTTTTTGATAGATGTGGTTATGTCACGAACACATTTCAAAACCTATCAAAAACTTGTTTCAAACTAAATTTCTAACAAAAATAATGAAATTAAGCTTTTGGATTTATCTTGATTGGATTCAACTAAAACACAGACTAAAATAGTTACTCAATCCATTAAAGATTTGTTCCAATTATACATATATATATATATATATATATTTTGTAAACTAAATATGCATAATAATAATTCTCTTGGGTCGAATACATAATAATAATGCAACATTAGCTTCCTATATTTGGCCTGATCAATAGTTAAGACTGGAATGATTTAAAAATAATAATTGTTTCGCATAACATGTTTGAAGTAACGATTCAGAATTTGAATGGAGGGTTCAAATAAAGCCAAACATTTCAAGACCAAAAAAATAAATAAATAAATAAAGTTGAAAATAGACAATATAAGTTTAGACATTTAGATTTGAAAATATTTGACAAAAGGTGGGAGGGGGAAGTATACGCAGAAATTGTGGAATCAACCATATCCTATTTTTATCGGGAAAAAAAAATCATATCTCCTTTGACAATATGGGTAGATATGTCGTTTAATGGGAGAGAGCATTTTTTTTTGGGTGGGGGGGGGGGGGGTGGTGTAAAGGTACGGAGATAGACATTGAGAGGTGCTAGCATACAATAAGCAGCCTTGAAACATTCTATTCCCCATATTAATATTTGATGTGTGGCCCATAAATATATAGATATGAAATTAACTTTTTGGGAATCAAGATTAAATTTTTTAGAAAAAATGAATTTTTTCATTAAGAAAAAATGTAAAACGCATAGAATTATTGGATCCAATTTAAAAATTTATATATATTAAAAAAAAAATTTAAAACACATTTTACCTAAATATGCTTTCATCATATACATTATCATAATACATGCAGCCCAAGTCCTGGTGAAGCAATCCCTGCCATTTTGATGCCATGGTTTCTTTAGATACAATTTTGGGATTTCCTCTCGAGTATAAAGTTATTTTTCTTTTCTTAATGTCAAGCTTAACATAATCATTGCGAAATGAGAAGCTACATTTGGCTGCAAATAAAGGGGAAATGAAAGATTTTTTTCTTTCCTTTTCTGGTAATTGAAAGATAAAAACTTTGGTAATCTTAATTTGTAATTAATTAAAATTCTTACTAAATATGATAGGACAAAGGGTTTTCACGATACTAGAGTGAGAAACCCCATCAATGAGAGAGTGGGAGACGAATTGTCCAATAAGGGATTATTAACATATTTATTGAGGAGAGAGTGTGTCAATATGACCCCATGGGTTATTATGTGAGAGGTTGTGTGGATGCAACACTCTTCACGGGCCTTAACCTTGGCACCGGCTGTGGGAACCCTAGGCCATATACAACAAGCTTCCTCGACAGGGGGCTTTTGTTCTAGTTAAAATAAGGAGGGGGCGACTAATTAAGATAGTCTCACATTGTTTTAGTGTCGAGAGAGCTTGTGGCTTATAAGTAAGGGCCAACCCATTTCATGAAGAAGCGATTCAAAACCATGCGGGCTCCGAGCGCAAAGCAGATAGTATCACATGAGCGCACAATTACTCACAATAGAAGCCCCTTGGTAAAGGGAAGAGTGTGTTGCTAGTTTTACTTTTACCTACTCAAATAGAGGCCCTTGCATGCTTATATGCCACACATTCTCTTAACACTTGAATGATGTGGGACTATTTTAGTGCGACTAAATTATGTGGGACTATTTTTAGTCGTTCCTGAGGCTAGTTTTTACCCACATTAGAAGAATGATGAAGTTAGGGAATACATCTCATGATATTGTCTATTCTAGGTTGTCCAATGAAGCTAGTTTAATATCTCCATCATGGTTTTAAAAGCCTCATGAGGGAGTCAGACTCAAATCCATATATGGATCACGGTCTTAGCTTCATTCACTGATGTGGGATTATCTTAGTTGCCATGTGGCTAATTTTACCCACAACTAGAAATCCATTCTAAGGAATCATATCAAACACAACCTTAAATCTTTCATTTTGGTCTTAAACATCTGGATTCACTATTTAATGTATACTTGTCATCTAATCTCAGTTCTAGAGAGAGAGAGAGAGATGTGAAAATTGGCAAAATGGTCGTGGTACGTGCAGAAAAATAGGAATGCGGAAAGTCCGGAGCCTAGTGAATGTTCACATAAGTGATATGATTGACACGTGTTAAATATGTTAATCCTGCTAACAGAGTTATAACTGTTTACAACTCTGTTTAATATTATTAATATTTAAATAAATAAATAATAAAAATCCCAATATAAGCGGACTTCTCCTTTGATTACACTTAGAAATCTTGATTCCCTCCCTCTCTCTCTCTCTCCTTGCTTCTTCTTTAAGGTTGTCCCTTCTTACTTCTTCCTTTTTCAACTCTCTCCAGTCTAGTTGAAGTTTTGTTTACCAATCTCAATGAAGATTTGCATCCATGATAAATTCTCATAGGTTAATAATATCTACCCAAGAAGTAATAATAAAATCCTAGATATTCAATAGCTTTGTTTACTTTATAAATTCAAATTTATCCTCTGCCATATATGCAAGCTTTACTGTCCAAATCTCTTCCCTGATGATTAATATGTAAACATAGTATTTGGATATGTGTGGCCAAGTCTCTCATATGCTCAGTGCCAGAAAATAGTTTTGTTGATTTTTTTCTTACCTCATCCTATTTTGAGAGAGAGAGAGAGAAAGAGATGATGATGAAGGCTATAGAAAGAAGGAACGACGTTGAAGAAGAAGCAAGGAGAGAGAGAGAGAGAGAGAGAGAGAGAGAGAGAGAGAGAGAGAGAGAGAGAGAGAATTGAGATTTCCAAGAAAATCGAAGGAGGAGTCTGCTTATATTGGATTTTTATTTTTTATTTATTTATTTATATAAAAAAATATTAGACAAATTAAGTAACCACGTCCGTCATCTCTCCACCCTAAAAACTAGGAATCAATTATAATATAAAAAACTAATAGATAGTTTAGATTAATCTAATATTAAATGGACGGTTAATATGAAAAGAAAGTAAAAATAAAATTGTAAAACGTACGTCCTGCTACCACTCGCCCGTGAAAATTTGAATATGAATGAAATAAATTCTAGTCTCTTTTTACGTTTTGGGCTTGTCAGATTTTATAGATGAGACTTGCGCACTTGGGCCTAAATCAAACTCAAATTAATGGTTTTATTAATGGATCAGAATGGGCCAACTAAGCTATGCATTAAATACATGCGCAAAAATATCCAACTATTTTGTAGCATGTATTATTCACCAAAATAAATAAATAAATAAAAATTAACTTACATTTATGAGATCGAACATTATTATTGGTATGGCCAGAAATAATGTAATTGGGTTTATGCTCTATAGAATCATTTATCCATCTCATTGGTAAATTTTCAGCCCCATAAGAGTATAGATAGATAGTCAAAATCATGGTTAAATATATTTTTTAAGAGACTTTTGGCTTATACATAATGCTCATTTTTTGTTAAAATTTTGGCAAATAAGTCATTTATAATATGAACTTACCTATTGCTTGCGAAGAGGTGAATTGTGAACCTCTCAATGTTCACTAATGTTGGTGAATCGCATTAGGACAAAAAAAAGCCTTCAAAATTAATGGGAAAAAAAAAAATTTGTTGTACTTGTTCGTATTTCCTCCCATTGTATTTATAGTGTTAGGATTTCTCTTTTGATAAAGCTATTTTTTTATTAACAACTTCGTAACCTCTTTTTTATGATTCTCGAGCATTAAAAGGAGGCGTTATAAGCCAAGGGTAGTAGCTTGTTTACAGAAAGTGGGTTGGACCTAGGAGAGTCAGAGAGGGCTGCACAGGGAAAGGGAAAGGGAAAGGGGGTGGTGCAAGGTTGGAGAGAGAGAGAGAGAGAGAGAGAGAGAGAGAGAGAGAGAGAGAGAGATTAATGGTACCTGGGGATGAGGTTTGATTTTACATTCCCACACTTGTCCGTGGAAATTTTATCTATTCAATGATATGACTCTAAAATGGCTTGAAAACCCATTTTTATGCTTCAAAGCAATGAGTTTTTGGAATGTAAAGGGCAAATTAAAGAATGTTTCAAATGCCAAATGGGTTAAAAGCCTTGACACAACTGCCCGAAAAAAATTTGAAATTAGAGACAGGTTCGCTCAATCAATCAAGGTTGAAAAGGGATCATCCAGTGTTTGTCTGGGTGTCAACATTCACGCTCAATATAGTGAAATAATAAACCAGTTGGTTTTAAATCACTCGATGCAAATCTAGTCAAGCTGGGTAGATACTGAGACGGTGATATGGGAGAGATAATGCACGCGATATTAGAATGCATTTGAGCCAACTTTGAATTTAAAGAGTGCTTTTACTTTTCCCTTAGAAAGACAAGTTGAACACAAAAAATGTCAAAGAAAAAAATTATATATATATCATACTATTATATAAGTGTATGTATTCATGCTTCGTGGCTAAATTTTTTTTTATTATTTTTTCCATATTTCTTATATAAATATCATATTTCTCTTACCATCATTTTAGTCTTTTTTTTTATATTATTATTGATACCCCATATATTTTTAATCTTTTTTAATATTTTTTCCCTCCTCGATCTCATTGCTATCTTCTACGATCTAGCTGAAGATACAAAATCTTTTTGTTTTTTGGTAGGAGAAGATACAAAATCATACTATATTATTATTGAAACCATAGTCGCTTCTATGACTATCATACCTTCTTCCTCTTATTGTTCATCTTATTGTTCATGTTCTCAACAGTACGGGGTATGATATAAAATTTCTTTTTCTTTTTCCTCCTACATTTTCTTGGTTGATGAGCAGTTTAAGTTCAATTTTCTTTTTCCTTTTTTTTTTTTTTTCTAAATTTCTTTTCTTGTCTTCCTTGTTGGAGGTGTTTCTGTGATAGTCTCGAGTTTGTGAGAGCGAAATACATTCACTGTACTCCTCTGTTCCTGCTTGTTCTAAGTTCTCTCTCTCCCCCTGATGAGGCCAAATATGTCCTCATCCTCAGCATGCCTGAAGCGTGTATGCAGATCTGATACCTCAGCCTCTCCTTAGGCCGACCCGCCACCTCAGTCTCTCCACAGGCCGACCTGCCACCTCGGTCTCTCCTCAGGTCGACCTGCCACCTCGGTCTCTCCACAGGGCGACCTGCCACCTCTATCTCTATACAGGTCGATCTACTACCTCGACCTCTCCTCAGGCTGACCCGCCACCTCGGTCTCTCCATAGGCTGACCTTCCACCTCGGTCTCTCCACAGGCCGACCTTCCACCTCAGTCTCTCCATAGGCCGACCTACCACCTCGGTCTCTCCTCAGGCCGACCTACCACCTCGGTCTCTCCACAGATAGGCCTGCTACCTTGGCTTGGCACAATCAAGTAAGGCACCCAAAAACGTACACTCACCCACTCCTACATTTAAGGGACGTGACCCCTGATTATAGGGGCAAGAGTCAATCCACTCACATCGCCTAGGTGTCCACACCTCTCACGACTTGTGCCTTCAGGAAAAGAGATGAATATTTCTAGAATATACCCTAGAATCCAGAATATTCCCAGAATCATAGAGCCATTCTCCTTAAGGACTCCGCGCCTAGCAGGACTCTCTACAAACATTCCTCTTTCTCCCTCCATCAACAGTCTATAAATACCAAGGTAAGCCTCCATCATGGGGGATTGATCACTTCTTTACTGAAAACTCTCTTGACTATCTGCTATGGAAAGATCTGACTTAGGTGTCGAAGAGTCCCCTGTCGGGTCAGCCCGACTCTCCCCTGTCTTCTCTTCTGTGCAGATGGACTGGAGCATCAGAAGCTGTTAAAAAGAACTGCTGGTCAATTTTTACCGCAACAGATTGGTGTCGTCCGTGGGAAATTGATACGAAAAGCTACTTGAACCAATACAACTAAGAAGTGAGAAGGTCGTCTCCTCCACTACAACACGAGTATGATCATATCGTGGTTTGCTACTTGAACAAGTAGAGGAACCACACCCACCTCCAATGGCAGATCGAGAGAATGCCCCAACAATAGAGGGGCCCATACTAAGACCTTCACAGGTTCATGCCGATGTAGGGGTTACTCCAGGAGAGGGATGGCAGCACGATCGAAACCCTCAGCCTCTCGCCAAGGACCTTCATCCCAGATGACCCACCTGATTGTGGAAGAACAAATCTAGAGTCCACAGTTACAAGTGTTGACAATTAACACCATGGTGCAGGACTTCATAAGCCAATTCAGCTCGGCACTTCCTGTGCCCTAAACAGGCTCTGCTAAGCTACCCAGACTAGCTTCGAACAAACAAGCTCGAGATGAAACACCTGATAACAATGTTGCCCCTCAGTCGACAGCTAGAAGGAGGTATGTTAGGACATCACAAACAGTTTGCTCGGTGCCACCCCGATCTCCCATCGAGCGATGTCAGTAAAAGCTTCACCTGCCCAGAATAGGAGGGCATGTCATTTAACTCGAGATTGGAGCCCCGAGAGATGAGATGCCCACAGATCTCCACCCAGGGCAGAGCAACGTCAGAACTCCCCACCAGGCCAGAAAAGGGCAAGCGTCAGCATGGACAAGACTGACCTGACCAATGCCAGGATCAAGGAAGAAGCCCCTGGTGAGCTAAACGCGAATGCTGGTCCTCGGTCCACAGAGCCAAGGAGAGAAGGGATGACCTGGACAGCACATCCAGTGCCTCACTGAGCGGATCGAAGGAATGCAGAGGCAGAGGCACTCGGCTGACATAATGGTGACCCTAGCCCATAATGCATTATCTGATGAGTTGATAGATGTTGAGCTACCACAAAATTTTATGGTGCTTGTCTTTAACACATATGACGGCACCACGAATTCCAACGATCATCTCCTGTTCTACAATTCAGCCATGACAGTCCATGGGAGATCGGACGCCACTCTACCGAGCTTTTACAACTTCATTGAAGGGTGTCGCGCTGGTGTGGATGTTGAACTTGAGGCCTCGATCCATCCACAACTATGAAGAATTGAGGAGGGCGTTCCTCACCCGTTTTCAAGCTAGCATGAAGCAGAACCATACCTCGCAAAACGTGATGAACATACGATAGAGGTCCAAGGAGACTATACGGGATTTTCTCGCCCGATTTACCAAGGCAACACTGGAAGTGAAAAATCAGCTAGATGGGTAGCATATAGTGCATTGTGCAATGGGGTTACATACCCTAATTTGGTCTGATCCCTGGCCCTCGACCTGCCAGACACAATGCCTGAGCTGCTAATAAGGTGTAACCAGTATACCAACATGGAAGAGGTCCTAGGTGCCAGGGGGATAGCCCACAGGAATGAGCTACCAGAGAAAGAAAAGAAGAGACCAGCAAGGCCTAGAGATGACTTCCGCGAGCCGAAGAAGAACAGGACAGATTGGCCACTTGACACTACCGAGCCCGAACTATACGAGCTCGATTATTCAAGGATAAATTTGCTTCTGAAGATCCAGGACCAGAAATACTTCTGCTGACCCAGGCCAATTATAGCTAAGCCAGAGCCCAGAGGAGAGGAACCCCAACCGGTACTGTCGATACCACAGTGACCATGGATATGACACTGAAGATTGTAAGTCCCTGAAAAGGGAGATTGATGAGCTCATTAAGGCAAGGGACCTTAACAAGTACTTAAAGTAGAAATATGATGAAAACTGGCCCGAGCCGAGGAGAGATGAGGCGGGATTGAGCTAAGACAGGGTCAAGCTACCAAGGAGCCAGGTGTAGACCGAGCTGACACATATGATAACCAACCTATGGGTCCTGCCATCCTAACCATCATGGGAGGACCCACCGCAAAATCAATAAGAAAGGCCAAAGCTCACGCACAGTTCGTGTGCATCACATAACAGCCTGTCAAGACCCTCAAGATAGATCCTCCCATCACATTCTCAGACAAGGACCTGGAAGAACTGAACTGGCCTCATAATGACGCTGTCGTAATCTAGTTGGTGGTGGCCAACCACCCCTTCCACAGGGTGCTGGTAGACATGGGAGCATCCTTTGATCTTATGTCCTATGAAGCCTTCATGAAATTAAGGCTTGCCACTGGATCCTTAAAACCTGTCCCTAGGCCTCTATACGGATTTTCAGGCACACCTGCAGAGCTAGAATGAGTAGTTGATTTACCAGTAACCATCGGTCAGGGAGCTCAAACGGACACCACCATGGTCACATTCATGGTTGCCAAGATAGCCTCACCATACAATGTGATCCTTGGCCGGCCCGCTCTTAATGGCCTTGGAGAAATTGTGTCCACTAAGCATATGAAGGTCAAGTTTCCCACCAACAACAAAATCGGGGAATGCAGGTCCAGCCAGAAGGAATCTCGAGAGTGCTATGCCAACTTCATAAAGTCTATCAAGAAACCATGCTCTGGCCTAGCATGCATGGTAGAAATCGTCGATTGCCACGATGAAAGCCTTCTGAACCGAGCCGAGCCTGTGGAACAGCTGCTCACTATCCCACTGACCAAGGCTGAGCCAATAAAGACTGTCCATTTCAGAGCATTGCTGAGCTCCCAACGTCGTGATGAAATCCTGAACTTCCTCGATGAAAACTCTGATAATTTCACGTGGAAGGCTTCTGATATGTCAGGCATCCCAAGGGATGTGGCTGAGCATAATCTGGACATTAATTCTGGCTTTAAGCCTTTTCAACAGAAGCACAAGAACTTTGTAATTGAGTGAAACATAATCATCAATGAAGAAGTTGACAAGCTCCTAGCCGTGGCATTCGTGAGAGAAGTAAAATACCCAACCTAGCTTGGTAATGTTGTCATAGTCCCAAAGTCCAATGGGAGGTGGAGGATTTGCATAGACTACACTGATCCAAACAAAGCTTGTCCCAAGGACTGCTATCCCTTGCCCAGGATTGACTCCCTCATAGATTCAATGATAGGCCACGAGATGCTGACCTTCGTAGATACATACTCTGGTTACAACCAGATAAAAATGAAAGCTGAAGATGAAGAGAAGACAGTGTTTCTCACCACCCAGGGCAACTATTGCTACACTGCGATGCCCTTTGGCCTCAATAATGAAGGAGCCACGTACCAGAGAATGGTCAACACTATATTCCGAAGCCAGATCAGAAGAAACATGGAAGTCTACATTGATGACATGCTGGTCAAGAGTGCAAAGGGCACTAATCATGTGATGGACCTAAGGGAAGCCTTTGATGTACTATGGCAAAACTAGATGAGGTTACACCCTACCAAGTGCGCAAATCCTTCCAAAATTGATGCTATTCAAGAGATGCGCCCACCGAGAAACATCCGCGAAGTCCAGAAGTTGACGGGGTGCTTGGCTACGCTGAATAAGTTTCTGTTCCAAGCTGGAGACAAGTGTCTTCCCTTTTTCAAGCTGCTGAAAGTAAGAAAAGGACACCAGCAATTTTACTAGATGGATGAATGTGAAGCGGCATTCAAGGAAGTCAAAGCCTGCCTAACCAGGCCCCCTCTGCTAAGCCGACCTAAGCAAGGAGAAGTGCTCCAACTATTTCTCGCTACATCCCCGGTGGCCATTAGAGCAATCCTCATAAGAGAAGAAGGAAAACTCCAAAAGCTTGTCTACTATGTAAGTCATATGCTCCTTGACGCAGAGACAAGGTACCCAAGGATAGAAAATTTTGTGCTGGCATTGGTCATGGCAGTCAAGAAACTAAGGCCTTACTTCCAAGCGCACACCATAACCGAACTGATCGATCAGCCGCTGAGGAAGTCACTCTGTAATCCTAGTGTGGTAAGGCAGATGGTAAGCTGGGTTGTCGAGTTAAGTGAGCACAACATTGAATATCATCCAAGGAGTGCAATCAAGGTCCAGGCACTGACAAACTTCCTAGTAGAACGCACACAGGCAGAAGAGTGATCAGAACCGGAGGCCCGAGCTAACAGAAAGTGGAAGCTCTTTATTGATGGGTCTAGCACCTCGACAAGGAGCGGCGTGGGACTTGTGCTACAGAGTCCAGAGGCATTTGTAAACTCTCAGATTTGCTTTCCCCGCAACAAACAATGAAGCAGAGTATGAAGCCCTGATTGTAGGAATCAAGTTGGCAAAGGCAATAATGGCAGAATACCTAATCGCGCATAGTGACTCCTAACTGATTATGAACCAGGTCAACGGGCACTATGAAGCCAAGAAGGAGAGAATGATCAAGTGCTTGAAGGAAGCTCGTCACCTCATCACCAACTTCAATACCTTTGAAATGGTATAAGTTCCACAAGAAGAAAATGCAGTGGCAAATGCCCTCTCCAAACCGGCCACAGTGGAACTCAATGACTGCGCAAGTTCGGTATACTTTGAAGTGCTGAAAAAACCAACTTATGAGCAGGAAATGATTTGCAGCAATGAGACACAGCCGCTTCGCACCCACCAAGACCGTGCTCCAGCTCGGCATACTCTAAGACTGAGCCCCAACTCGGCACCCTGCCAAGACTGAGCCCTAGCTTGGCATACTCTAAGAATGAGCCCCAGCTTGGCATACTTAAATAGAGCCCCAGCTCGGCGCTACCAAAACCAAACCCAAGTTTGGCACCCCAAGACCTTAGCACCTAAGACACCAAGACCGAGCCCCAGCTCGACATATACTAAGGCACAGATCGAGCCCTAGCTCGGCATTACCATGGCACAACCTATACATGACACCTTAAAAGCCCATAAGTTAGACATATGAGGGCAATTCCGAGCTCAGATAGATAATGGAACCACACCTTGACGGCTAGATGAATCATTATTATTCAAACAGTTTAACAAAAAAAAAACTCATTTGTTACCGCGCTTGAAGTACAAGAAAATAAGGAAGTACAAAAGTTCTGAGAAGCAAAGACATCAAAGAAAATACTTTTCATTCATAAAGAGGGGTAAAAACCCTCAAAGTACATCACTCCCAAATGAGACATTTACATAAAAAAATAAAAAGAAACGAGAGAGAAAAAGGAGAAGAAAATAGCAACAAAGTTATAGGGCTTAGGGGGCTAGTCTAGGGTGGGATGGCTGGTCCATGGGCTTAGCTCTTCACTTGGCTGAGTCCTTGGGGTCAGCTTGGTTGACCTCTTCACCAACATCGGCCTGGTCGTCGAGCTGCACTGAAGGAGCGGGGACAGGAGCACGCTACTCATAACCCGACAGATTATAGTTTTGCATTTTGCTCAGGATGAACTGGATGGCATTTTCTGAGTCGACGTTGAAGGAAGCGACATTAACATCGACCAACCATTGCTGATTGGCTGCGGAGTTCAGCCACTTCTCAGCAGTAGCCTCATCGTTCGCTTCCAGCTCGACCCGGTGCTGCTTTTCTAGCTCATCGATCCGAGCTACACGCTCCACCTCTTTCCTTCTGCTGGCATCCTGAGCCTCGGCCAGCTTGCTCTGGAGGGCATCCTTCCCCCTAACTAGGTCACTATTGACCTGGAGCTACTTGGCAACTTCTCGTTCTAGCTCGCCAGCCCACACTCGATATCTTTTGCGCTTTGCTCCTTAGCCCGGGATTTCTTCTTCTCAACCTCCAGCTGGCCTATGATTATGTGCAATTCCCCTCAGAGGCACTTCACTCAGCTTCTGCCCTCGAATGGGCAATGGCCATCTCCTCAAAGTGTTAGCCGCATCGACTGAGAAGTTGAAGCCCTGCAAAGACCCAACAGAACGGTTTGAAGTATTCAAATTTCAAAACCTTACAAGAAAGATGTTATGAAAACTCACGTCACCAATCCGAGTGTAATCAGGTCTACAAATTCAATGTTTGACATCTTCTTTCCATGGGCGACATCCCTCTTGGGATGGCTCTGATGACACCACGCCCGAGCGTTGTTGGGATCCAGCACAGTGTCGTTCTTAATCAACTCCTCCAACGTGGCTGGAGGCCTTTTCCCTGGCCAGCTACCTGGGAGGAATTGCTGAGCTGCACACCCTCCTCAGGTGAGTGCCTCCTCTTCTGGCCCACCTGCCCACTTGCAGTTTGGCCCGGGGTGTTGGTCTGCTCTTGGGGCTTGTCTCCCGAAGGATCCTTTGGCCCCCTGGTCGATCTCGAACCTCTTTGTCAAGGCGTGTACTGGGTGGGATTTGTTGTGGGTTTTCCCCCAATAATGATCGGTGAAGCCTTCAGGCCTGCACTGGCAGGTGGAGTGGTATTCCCGCTAAGGTCGTGCCCTTGTCCGTGCTCTTCTTGGTGACCTGCTCGGTCGCTTCCTTCTTCCTTGCCTCCACCACTGCTGCGAAAAGTACCTTAGGGTCCACCTTCACATTCACCACTGCGAAACAAAGACGAGCTGAGCTAAATTAGTACAAAGACTTGTTGAATAGACAAAGAGACCAGACTCCATTAGACCCTCACTGGGGACCTCACTCAGCTCCCACTCCTGGAGGAAGTCGTCGTCTTGCAGCATCCGGACGTCCACGGCCTCCCCAGCCAAACACATTTGATAAGTCTGGAGATCATCCGCGAACAACTTTGGTGCTCGATTCAGTGTCGACAAGTGGGCTTTGTCCAGCTGCTCTTGAAGGGGTTCCCCTCAATCGCCACATAGAAGTACCTCTCCTTCCATTTCTTCACTGAGGAAGGCATGTTGGTAAACATCTTCAGCTGGATGTAGGGACGATCCCTATCCCTCTTAGTAAAGTAGTACCACCCCGAGGTGTGCCTTTTTACCAAGAACAGCTTGCGAAAGACCTCCAGTATTGCAATTCGGCCAACTTCAAGACAAACACCTCAAAGCCGAGAAGAATGCGCCAGGAGTTTGGGGTAATTTGGCTCGGGGTGAGGCCCCAGTACTCTAGAGCCGAGCTAACTAGCTCGGGCACTAGAATCCTGAGGCCGTTCTGAAAGGTGACGTAGTAGAGGGCCACCTCGTCCCTAGAAGCATCTATACACTCTTTTTCATCGAGGATGCGTATCACCACATAATTGGGGATACCGTACCGACCCCATATCAGGTTTAGGACCTTAGGCATAAGTATACTACGCGTATTGACAACGGTCTTCTTTTCACCAGAGGAAGTGGCTGAGCCTTCCCCCTCAGACTCTACTGGGCCTCCTTCTGAGCCTCCAACACCAGATGGCCCCGCCGCCGAAGTGCCCACTGCCACGACACTGGGGGGCTAAGCTGGGTCCCCAAGCCAGGACTAGCCCTGGTCAGGTCAATTGCTGGTAAGACCACCTCAACAGACTCAGTACTCGAGCTACTGCCCTAGCCTGAGATGCTCTCGAAGCCCGAGCCATTTGAAGTATCACCGTTAGAGGATGAATCGTCGGGGATGGGGCACTCCAAGTGGTCCTCCCTAGGCCTTACGACTGCTAGAGGAGTTTGATGGATAGAGTCTGAATCACGGACAGACGCCATGTTGGGATCACCAGGTCTGACGCTAAGAAGAACGGAGGGCTGAGCAGAAGAAGAAAGATGAGTGTGGACCATAATATGGGAGCTACTTACTGGTTGAAGACACGAAGCTGAGTTGATCTATGACTCTGAGGATAATCGTGCTGAAGCAAGGAGCGAGGTGAACTGACTTGATCTCTCGAACAAACGTGAAGTCTTCTGAGCGGAAGAGCATCCTATTTATAGGAGATGAAGGTAGTAAATGGATGGCTAGATCTGACCGAAATCAGCGGCCACCCAAAGCGGCCTCTTCTCCTGCCCGAGGTGAAGTAATAGAGGAGAGACACGCGGCAGAAGCAGCGTGTTTTGCACCAAAAAGACAGCACACGCTGCACAAAAGCCAAGATCGAATTAACTGCTCTAGTAGACTGATCCGAACTGCTAGAGTGAGGGGCTGGTGATGAGGACAAATATGTCCTCATCCTTAGCATGACTGAAGCATGTATGCATATCTGATACCTCAGCCTCTCCTCAGGTTGACCCGCCACCTCGGTCTCTCTACAGGCCGACTTGACACCTCAGTCTCTCCATAGGCTGACCCGCCACCTCGATCTCTCCACAGGCTGACCTTCCACCTCGGTCTCTCCATAGGCCGACCTGCCACCTCGGTCTCTCCTCAGGCTGACCTGCCACCTCGATCTGTCCACAGGCTAACCTGCTACCTCGACTCAGCACAATCAAGCAAGGCACCCAAAAATGTACACACGCCCACTCCTACATTCAAGGGACGTGACTCCTAATTATAAGGATAGGAGTCAATCCACTCACATCGCCAAAGTGTTCACACCTCTCACGGCTTGAGCCTTCAGGATAAGAGGGGAATATTTCTAGAATATGCCTTGGAATCCAAAATATTCCCAGAATCGTAGAGCCATTCTCCTTAAGGACTCCACGCCTAGCGAGACTCTCCACAAACATTCCTCTTTCTCCCTACATCAACAACCTATAAATACTAAGGTAAGCCTCCATCATGGGGGATCAATCACTTTTTTACCAAAAAACTCTCTTGAGTATCTACTATAGAAAGATCTGACTTAGGCATCGAAGAGTCCCCCATCGGGTCAGCCCGGGTCTCCCCTATCTTCTCTTCTGTGCAAATCGACTAGAGCATCAGGAGTTGCGAAGAAGATCGGCTGGTCAATTTTTACCGCAACACCCCCCACTTAGGGTTTTTGTTGATAATGATTATTAAATCCGTTGATTACTTGAAACTCCAGATGGAAATTTATGACTTTTTATTTAATTAGCAAATGGGTGCAAAGGATATGAATTTGATTTTTTCTGTATGCATATTTTATTTGCAGTTGTAATGGATCTCTTATCGATATTCTATTTATCTTATGTTGAGACTCGAGATGCCAAAATAGAGTTTGAATTGCTTATGCCAAGGTATCGAAAGATTTATATGCTCCTACTCTATGTAGAATCATGTTATCAATTGATGATTTTGCTCTTGCATTCCAAAGGTTTATTTTACTCTAAGTCATCATCTTCTTTTAATTTAATTTCTTAAGCCTTGTATACTTTGGTTATGCTTCCAAGTTTATTTGTAATAAATTTGTTGCAGAATTTGACCACTATCTGTTGGATTTATAGCACAGTACATGTTGTAAACAGCTCTAGGTGTGTCGATTTGAAAGGCATTTAGTGCACCTCCAATGTTCTGCTTATGTTTTATCCTTGCGGCATGTGTTGTGGCTGCCCAGACTTCAAGCTATGCCAACTTCTTGAGCAAAGGGGATGTGGCCTTGAGTAAACTTAGCTTAGATTCATCGACTTTTAGCCCCAAAATTTTCATTTGGGAAGTTTTTTGTGGATCTTGTGCCAATAGTAATAGGAATGTAGATTGACACCAGAAGTCATGTATGATTTCATTGAAACACATGAATGGTAGGTAGGGTTGGGGAAGATCAGTTGTGAGAGATAATCACATTAGATCTCAGCCAAGGAGGCATGCTGATATGAGTGGGGCATCTCTCGGAAAAGTGCACGAACACTTTTTGGTTCTATACACAATCCCCCGCAAAGAGCTGATACATATTCTGCCAACCCCTTAATTGTCAGATTAGGAGTTTAGGACCTAATAGATCACCTGCTTGAGATCATTCATCTTCTGGAGTATAATATGCTTCTTAAGCTTGGGATCAACTCAACTCATGAATTATTTCATGTCACTATTTAGAGTCAAATCACAAATTACTCTCAAGATATATGTGATTTGTGACAACAAATCATTTATGTTGATATTTAGCTACCTTAAATGAGTGCGTGTGCTAAACTACTCAAAATCAAAGGTAAATAGGTAACTTTAGTATGTCTTATAATTTTCAAATAAAAAACCCCAAATCCTATCATTTCTCTCGCTCGAAGCTCGAAGCTGAAGGTGAAACCTGAAACCTATTTTCTCATTATATGATCTATTTTATAAATAGTAACCAAATGAATACTATTTGTGGTTCATAATTTATTGTCATGAATAATTTCTAAAAAAATAGTTAATAAATACAAATAGAAGTCATACCAAAGAGAGCCTTAACTATTTCCTTCCTCTTGTACGTAGAATGATTTGCACATGTTATGGGGGGGTTTTGGATAAGTTCTTTATCTAATGCTTCTCTCAAATAAGAATGTGCCCTCCACTTCTTATGCTGATTTGTAATCAACCTGGTAATTACAGTAGGATGATGTCTCCTCATGTTTAATTCCTATTGTATTATGCTGGTTTTGTTCAACCTTGTAATTACAGTAGGACACTTAAATTTGAACTTCATTAAATGCTTGATTTCTTTTCCACCATGTGTCTTGGATTTTTTTTCTTTTTCTCTCTTTTAAAAGATAATCTCTGTATCTAATTCAACTATAATTAGAAGTCCCAACATTTATTTCCATTCTATTCTTACATTTAAGTTAAGAAAACTAATTCCCTTGCTTCTTCTCTTGAAAACTCCTTATTTGCCGCCTCAGAAATACTGAATTCTTTTTATTTTTTAGTTTTTTTGCTATCTTACTAATGCCCATCTTCGAGGTCCTTAGTCACTTGCTCACAATATCATTTTTCTTTTAAACAAGGAATGTAGAAAACCTTATGTTAGTAGTCGTAAGGAAGATGGTAACCGTAATAGTTTCATTTCCATAGCTATATCCTTTGAATATTTCACCATGGAGATTAGGAAACAGTTTATCATTTCTCTCTAGCCATCCAAATTGGAGTGTTCATCATCCAGTTGAGTTGATCTTTCATATTTGATATATCTTTGATGAGACCCATTACTTAATTTACATAATGATTTAAGTTTTTCAGTTTGTTTACACATTTTCTTTGAAAACATTTGGCTCAATGGATTACCTTGAGCCTAAATTATACTAGGCCTAATTTCAAGGGTTTTTTTGGGGTGCAATTTTCAAGTTTATTTAAACATGAAAATGTAAATTTTTTAGCATTTCCTTTTTTATAATTCAGTTTGGCGGATTTGACATTTGGTTTTACAGTTATCATCTCGTACGAAAGTTCAGCAATAAGATACAAAGCAATTCAAGATGCCGAGGAAGCATTGTGGAAGATTGTGATGATTTTGATGATTATCATCTGAAATTCTCACACGTCCTTTCATTGTGATGATTATGATGCTACTGTTAATATGGAAGATTGTACTAAATAACTTATTAGTGATAATTTTGAAACTTTAATTTCGTTTGTATAGAGGAGATGAAAATTCTAATTGATCACTATTGGACATAATGTCTTAGAATACTACTATGAATACAAACTGCATAATAATATATATATATATTTATATATATATATTTTTTAAGCAAGGTTGTTAGCAATGCTTTATGGTTACTTGTAAGTTCCACACTCTACTTTATTGATCTTTAGCTCAAATTGGTAAAGCACTTGGAACATGAATATGTCTCAAACATGTTGTTACAAGGAGATGGTGGTTCGAATCCATCAAGATCCTTTCTAACTTACGAGAGTGGTAAGTCAATGCAAGCATCCACATGAAATAGTTTCATTCATTCATGATGTGTCTAACAATGGACAAAGTCCGATACCTAAATCAAGTTGATTGTAATGTTCTTTAGTATACGAAATGAGTCTTCTAATCATTTTTGTTCTTACAAGGATACCTCAGTTGGGTTGCACACTTTATTTGATCAAGCATAAACAATGTGATTTGACTTTGGATTCATATATACTTCCTTAAACATAAAAGTTCTTTAGATAAAACGACAAAAAAAATTTGAAACCCTTCCCAAAAAATTCATGGTTAACGGTTTCAAGCTAAACATCATTCCCTTTGAATTTTTATATGTCATTTACATTGTTATACTATTTTAGAATATAGTTCCAATCTTGACCTCTTTTTTAATTGAACTCATTTAGCTTCTAATCATTTTCTTTACATTATTGGTTTGCAAATGTTTTTTTTCTTTTAATAGATTTTTTGTTTGCACTAGAGTTAAGCTCAAATCTAATGTATTTAGGTGCAGTTCCATTTTTTATGTAGATCGTAGGTTAAGCTCTTCATTGTCTATTCAATTCAATTTGTTATAAGGGTTAACCATCAAAAGATAAAATACAATCACTATGAGCTTAGACAACATGCTCTCTCTCTCTCTCTCTCTCTCTCTCTCTCTCTCTCTCTCTCTCTCTCTCTCTCTCTCTATGTGTGTGTGTGTATGCAAGAGTTATTAGACACTCTTACCGACTACAAGAAATAAGTGATAATACAATGAATGTGCAATTCTTGTCCACACTAAACAAATGTTTCGTCACACGTGCAATTGTACGTGTATTTTTTACTAATATAATATATATATATATATATATGAAAACGGATCAGGTTCACGTACAAGAATGTTCTTGTGCGTCCCCAGTCCGTAGATTTAGAATCTATTAAATGAAATGAGAGAAAATTGATTCTAAATCCATGGACCAGGGTCGTTTTCGTACATTCTCGTACGTGAACCTAGATCCGCTCTCTCTCTCTCTATATATATATATATATAGTTTCCTAAAGGCCATGTGGCCTCTACACCATGTCTGGACCAATGGAAGCATTAGTAAAAGCATCAACAGGGTAGAATTTCCTCCTTTCATGAGAGGTGGAGTGGTAATTTCGCTCCCCACTATGTTTGGGTGTAGGGGCTTGCCTTTTAGGCTTCTTTACATATATATATATATATATATTTAAGATTGAAATTAACGACCTTCTGTCCAAAAAACCCATTTGGCCTAGTACTTCTCCTTGGAGTTGTACAACTTTTTATGTTAACAAAGCTATCGAAATTGAACGTGGTACTCCCAGATTGGTTGTCAGTTACAAACCCCTTAATGATGCCCTTCAATGCGTCTAATATCCTATCCCCAACCAAAAGGACCTTTTACAACGTATTTACCAAGCAAAAATATTTTCAAAGTTTGATATGAAATCTGGTTTCTGGCAAATCCAGATTCATGAGAAAGATCGATACAAAACTGCCTTCACAACTCCCTTCGGCCTCTATGAATGGAATGTCATGCGATTCGGCCTCAAAAATACTCCTAGTGAATTTCAAAAGATTATGAATGACATCTTCAATTCTTATGGACAATTTATAATTGTCTATATTGATGATGCCTTTGTCTTTTCTGATTCAGTAGAACAACATTTTAAACACTTGAGGATTTTCTACCAGATCATTAAATCAAATGGCCTTGTTCTTTCCAAAAAAAAAAATGGAGTTTTTCCTTACCAAAGTCCGTTTTCTTGGCCACTTGATAGAAAAATGAACCTTAACTCCTATCGATCGTGCCATTTCTTTTGGTGAAAAATTCCCTGACCAAATACTTGACAAAACTCAATTGCAAAGATTCTTAGGAAGTCTAAATTATGTTCGTGATTTCCTTCCCCATATTAGTAAGATTGCCGAACCCTTATATCTTCGGCTCAAGAAGAATCCAACCCCATGGTCATTAGCACAAACTATTGCCGTCCAGGCAATCAAAAAACTAGTTAAAGAAATTCCCTACCTTTTTATTCCTAACCCTGAGGCTTTTAAAATAGTTGAAACCGATGCCTCAGTTATTGGATATGGAGGAATTCTTAAACAGAAACTCCTAAATGAAAACAAAGAACAGCTAGTTCAATTTACTTTCGGTATCTGGAATTCTGCTCAAAAGAATTACAGTACCATTAAAAAAGAAATTCTTTCTATAGTCCTTTGCATACAAAAATTCCAAAATGCATTATTAAATTAACCATTTTTAGTTCGTGTTGATTGTAGCGCAGCTAAATTTGTTTTACAAAATAATGTTTCTAACCTTGCATCCAAACAAATTTTTGCCCGATGGCAAGCCTTACTTTCAATCTTTGAATTTTAAATTGACTATATTAAAGGAGAATCCAACTATGTCCTTGATTTTCTTACCCGTGAATTCCTACAGGGTCAGACTCTACAAATCAACCTCCTCAAAATGGCTCCCCTAAAAGAGTCCACTTCCTCAAACTCACTTGTCAGATCCAAATCCAGTTATGGCACTACTGCCGCCCCCTCCAATCAAATTGTCACACAAAACCAATCCCAAATGGCCTCTGCAAACAAACTATACTCCCATGCCGTGGTTCTCTCCTCAGTCGGTCCCCTTCAAACCACAAACAAAGCTAGCTCCAGCCTTCAAACAACCTAAGCTAAACCCTTCCAAACAGCTCAATGATCCAAACTCAAAAGCCAATATCATGAAAAACCTTTCAAAGAAGATCTCTTCATCATTGAAGAATCCCTTCAAAATTATATATATATATATATATATAAAGAAAGCAAAACAAAAAGATGAAGCGAGAGTAAGAAATCCATTAATTTACCCAGCCCTAACTAGATTTCGTCTAGACATGCAATTGTTTTTCCAAATAAAAGATGAATTGGAGCCAACTATGAAATCAAATATGAAGGTGGAAGGGGGTGCGACAAGGGTGGTGGTGGGTATGTAAGAAGCAGGTGGGCTAGTAGCAAGGACGGTGTTCCAGTTTTACGGGAAGTAGGTTGGAGCCAGTAGATTCAAAGAGAGGGTTGCATAGGGAAAGGGAAAGGAGCTGGTGCAAGGTTGCAGAGAGAGAGAGAGAGAGAGAGAGAGAGAGAGAGATTAATGGAAACGGGGGCTTGGGGTTAGATTTTACATTTCTATACTTGTCCATGACATTTCACTCTATTTAATCATATGACTCCAAATTAACTTGAAAATCCATTTTTACCATTAAAATCAATGACTTTGGAATAAAATAAAGGGCAAACAAAATAAGGTTTTAAATTTCAAATACACCAATAGAGGAGTCATTCCGACACTCACATAAATAAAACATAAAAAGTAATAAAAAAACATTGGATATTCCCATTGAGAGGATAGTTTATTTATATGTTTTTTCGTGCAACTTTTTACTTTATATAATTAAAGAAAATGAATGATCTTTGGTTGTGTGGCCCCTACACCTATACAAAGGGCAGTGAAATAATGCCCTCACCTCTATGAAACCCAAAAATCTCTCCCTCCCCCCCTCTTTTAAACACAATTTTCTCTCGTCCATATGTTAATAAGTTTGTTTCATGTACAACTTGGTTCATTTGCACTTGTTTATTCACTCTTCTAAGCATTGTCCATCTCTCTCTCTCTCTCTCTCACAGGTTGTTGGATGTATTAGTCGGCAATCAGGTAGTTAACTTCTAGTGCTCATCGGAGAACTTCACCACACACCCATTGCAAAACATATCATGTTGAATAATGTCATGGTCATGTAGACCCCAAAGTTTTACTTGTCAAATTTCAATTTAATCAGGATTGACAATGTAACAAATCAAAACATAAGAAAAATAAGGAGGGCTAAGTAATGAGTGAAATGCTAAATGATTGAATTTGAATATAAATTTTGACATTCGACTACTAGATTTTTTTTTTTTTTTTTTAAGGGTAGAAATTACTTTAGTTAATTCTTTCACATGACACATCAAATTCACCGTAAAAGTATAAAAAAATGAATACTTTGGAATACTTTCATTACCTCTCACATATAACGCCAAAAATTCGGCCAGATGTATCCACTTCCTCCAAGATTAAGCCTAGAGGCCCGACACATCCACTTCTTGCTGTTCCTCTTGTAGTCCTTGGCCGAGAGAAAAGTGCTCCAAAGTCCGAAGTCCGAAGTCCGAAGTACTATCTTCAAACCGACCTTGGTATTTGCTGAAGATTTAAAAAGCACTTTGCATCTTACAACGGCTAGTTCGCTCACTCTCTCCACTAGAGAGATCGGACAGTGTTCATGGGAGGAAGCAGAGCGTGGGGGCGAGAGAGAGAGAGCGAAAGAGAGATGCAGAGGCGAGGGCGAGAGACAGAGACAACGCATTAACGAAGCTGCGGTAAGGTGACGAAACCCGCCGCGAGCCATCCCCTTTCTCTCCGGCTACGAAAACGGGTCTTCTTTTTCTCCAATTTCATTTTTTCTTGTTTTTCTGTTTCTCTAAATTTGAACTGAGGGAGAAGCAGAGAGCTGGGGGACAGTGTTGGGGAGAAAGAGGTGCAGAGAGAGTGACGGAATGAGAGAAATAGAGAGAAAAAAGGTTTCTATGAAATCGCCGAGGTGACGAGATCCACCGCCCTGGCTGAAGCCTTCCCCTTTTTCTACTGGATGAAAACTGATCTTCTTGCCTTCCTGAGCCACCGTCCTGGCTGAACCCATTGATCGCTGCTTGAAAATTGCAGGCCAGGTAATCTCTCAAACAGTTTAGTATTTCACCAGGAATTAGGGTTTCAAGTTTTCGGTTTCCCCGTCCCTTATTCTTACCCACAAAGTAATCAATCTCATAAACTAGGGCAAAAATCTAACGGACTGCCTGCCTTAATTTGACTGACACTTTCACCAAGAATTGACTCTTGGGGATGACTTTTCAATGTTAATGGAAAATTGGAATCATTATAGTGTGGATTCTTACGGCCCCACCTAAAGAAAAGAAAAAAAGGTCCATTGTGAACATTGTGCATGATATAATGTCTACTAAAGTTTCCTTCTTGTTACATTTCATATATTAATCCGTCTTGTAATGGTTCAACTTATGCAGTTGTTAAATGGACTCTTTCTTACTGAGGGTATTTGGATTCTCCTCTTTCTCCTCTCCCTAGAGAACTTGGGAAACTTGTATTATTATGTTCGCCCTTCTATTCTGATTAGAAAGTTTATTTGCATTAAAAAAAAAGGAAAGGAGATGGTATTCTCACCTTACTTCTTTGATCGTTGTTCATTTCCACATTATTATTTAGTAATAAGTAAGAACAAGAGTAGCTTACCCCTTATTTTACTTATTTTGCTGAATTTAACGGGATTTAATTCCTATTTATGATTTGTGTATATTTATCCAACCAACATTGTGAATGGAAATTGCCACAATATAACCATATGCTAACTGTATAAAGCATACCAAGAAACCATATCAAACGCAACTAAATATGTGAATTTGAAACCGAAATTATTTGCCGAAATCAAATCGAATGGTTTACACCAAAACCATGAAATTGTTTATTAAATGGTTCGATTTTGATTTTAAAATTGAAACCGTGATTCAGTTTTGGTTTTAAAGTTTAAATCGTAGCAAACCATTAAACTAACTAATATATATGTGGTAAGTTTAAGTAATTCTATGTTAAGTTTACATATATTTCAATAAAAAATTTAAGTTTACATCAAACAATTATTAAAAAATATATATAACAATAAAAAATTCAATTCAATGTTACAATTTATATCCATTTCACTAAAAATTTTAAAGATAAATAAGTTGTTTGGATAAAAAAATTAGAAAACATAAGTAAACCATTTAAACCGAGACTGTTCATAAATTGTTTCAATTTTAATATATGAAACCATTTATTAAATGATTCGGTTTTGATTTTAACTAAAAAATCTTATATCGAATCAAATTGAACCATCTACACCGAAATCAAACCGATTAACACCCTTAAACAACCTAGATTTCAAGAGACCATACCAAACAAATCCTTAATTTTGACAAACTTACACGTGATTGGTTATTGGGCCTGCGGGGTTACTTACCGTCACGTATAAACAATTACATTCTATTTAACACTTTTTTGTTGAAAATAAAATGATGGATACAATAGTCCCACTTATAACCAATATAATCATAAATCAAATTGTTTTACGAATTATAATAATGAGAAAAGGTTTTCTAAGCAAATAAGATAATATACACCCTCTTACATAGAATATTTGAATAATTAATTTTATTTTAAGAAATAATATAATAATCCTTTTTTTTTGGGGGTACAAATATAGTAATCCATTTGAGGAGGCACCAGATACGCATTAGCCTTCATTTTCCTCTATGATAATATAAATCTTGTTGTAACAGATATATTACTTTCCACTAAGCCAGAGTCTTTTTTGTTAAAAAAGAAATTAAATAATTAAAAAAGTGTTGACATCAAAGGGCATTTGGTCTAGTGGTATGATTCTCGCTTAGGGTGCGAGAGGTCCCGAGTTCAATTCTCGGAATGCCCCTTCTAATATTAATTTTTATAACTTTCTGTGGACCTTGTTCGTGATCGGGTCCAATCTCTGGTGGCCGGCCACGTGATGGATTGCCCTACCAAAACGCCAAGTAAAATAAAATAAAATAAACTTTTTGACAGAGCCAGCATCAGTGGACACTGGACAGAAGACTGTCTCGGGGGAATGAATTCACTTTTTCTTTTAAATCCTCTTCTCCCAACGTTGCTGTCGTGATTCTCGTGAATGTCCTTACTAATTTACTCTCTCATTTTTACTTCCTTAAAGTAAATAGTAATATTTTATCAGAAAAAATAAGTAAATAGTAATATTTTTACCATTTAAAAGTTTAAGTTTTATTATTCTTTTTTCTTACCATTTTCTCTCTCCTCCTCATCCTTTTTATTCTTCTACCTGCACCATGGAAGGTAATCTCCCAATATTGTCAGATCCATCTCTTCTTTTTTTTTTTTTTTTTTTTTTTTTCTTCAATCATACTTGAACCTGCTGTTGCGGCCTACAAATTCTGCCTGAGATCCAAGCTAATGCCTACTTCTACGATTTGCTCACTGTCTGAGATCCTACCTGCACTTTCATTTAGCAACCTGCCATAGATACAGCCACTAATCTTAAAATCCACACCCGTAATCACACACCTCTATCTTGTCAATAAAATTGGTTGTTGCAACCTGAAATCTCAAGTGAAAAAGGAGGGGTAATATAGAGAGAAAGGATCCATTGCTCATACGTACAAATCTACGATCAACATATGTCTCACTTTCTGCTCTTATAAAAATAAAAAAGGATAAAAAAAGATATAATTGATAATAAAAATGATAAGTGTTGATCGTTAATTTATACAATCAAGTGATCGTATGAACAATGGATTGGTATTCTAATTTAGATATTTAAAAATAATAAAAAAATGTAAAATTCAGAAATAAGAAAATATAAAAAAAAAATTAATAAGCATAGGCTTTAAGTGTAGGAGAGTGACTGTAGTTGCCCCAAAAAATTTTAATTATATTTAACCGCTAGTCTAAATGGTTGCACCTTTGTCTTCTGATAATAACAAAGCTGACAGTTACAACGTGGTAAAGATAAAGATGAAATTTTTGAAAAGTTTGGGGGCTGTTGTGGTGGTGGTCCCCTTGTTTAGAATTCCTCTCAAGATCAACATACCTTTAAGCAAAGGTATACTAGTCATTGAAATCCTCCATGGTGAGAAATGGGAAATGGGAAACCCCAAAATGCGAAAAGTGAAAAAGTGAGGCTCATGCCCATTCCGCACCACAACCAAGTGTCTGATTTGTTGTAGCCTTGTATGGATATGGATGATCGAACGTGGCCTCCCTTTTAAATAGTTTTACTTTTTATCTGACTAAGATATACGTTGTCAGTGTGGCTATTAACTTTTGCAATTTTGAAAGAGGGTTAAGAAGATCACAGGGCACAGCCGATCAAGACGAGAGAGAGAGATGGTCGTACTGAAGCAAATTATCACATCCTTGTGATTGGATTAGATTAGAAAAACCTTTGACCAATTCCCTTTTCCTTTAGTAGATTTCTACCCAAAAAAATAAAAAAAGGCAATCTTTAGGAGACATGAAGGGTTGGTGCCCTTGTCCACTTGGGACTTTAGTAGTCGAGAGTTGGGACTTGGTCTTGCCTTTTCCTCCTTGCTGTAGTAGTCAGGTGGCTCTTCCCCAGTTCCCACCTTCCTCTCTTCCTCTCTTCCTCTCTTCCTCTCTTCCTACATATTGAGCTATATATCAACAGTGTATCTGATACTTTTACATGCAAATATTGATACTAATATTATTTTGACTATTTTACCTTTTTTTTGTATTATACGGTCATACCAGCGATCCATATAGCTGCTATTAGTGTCATTATTTTAACCGTATCATACGGTCATACCAGCGATCCATATAGCTGCTATTAGTGTCATTATTTTAACCATTTTACCTTTTTTTTATCATACCAGCGATCCATATAGCTGTTATTAGTGTCAGTCAATATCGAAATATAGTTGATCTGATACTAAGGTTGTGTTTGGTAATATTTCAGAAAAACGTTTTTAATGTTTTTTTGTTCTATGAGAATAAAAAAATGAAGTAAAGTATTTGGTGCATTTATGGTGTATTTAAATTTTTTGGAAGAAAAAAAAAACCCACTAAAAACGAGAATTGACGGAACGACAAATGGTAGTTTCATCATTTTAATTTCATTCAAAAAAAATGAAGGCATTTTGATACAGAAATTAAAATTTTCATTTCTGAAATAAAAACATTGCCAAACACAACCTAATACCTAAAACCCTAACACAATGTATGTGTATGTTTTATCTTTTTTTTTTACATGATATGAATTGGGAAGGGTAGGGGAGTTGGATGACCCTTATGATGTTAATCTTAATTCCCATACTAACCATCATCCACACCACCCACAGTGCAATTTTTTTTTTTTTTTGGATCCCAAGGCCACCCTTATTTATGGGTAGACAGGATAAATCCACGATTCACGGACACTAGACCTGTGATAACAGTGAATCCATTTCAGGCCGGTGGCCCAATGGGTGGAGATGAGATAAACTTAGGATTTGGATCTCTGCTACCTTTGGACATGGTCTCTTGTAAATGAAACCTACCCCTTGGGATTCCCCCAAGGTCTTAAAATATGGGAATTGGCTAGATCAGTCCTGGCAGTCCTGGTCGGCCCGTTCCATCTAAATCGACCGATTCACTAATCCGATTCAAGATTCTCAGGTTAGAGTCGGTCATATTGACCGATTTGTATCATCAGCGACCGATCTTGGATGTGATACTGTGAAGTTAACCGTGGCCACACCTGTCAACACTCGATCATTTGGGGTTCCGTACATGTCTGATTCACTTGTTCGTACATTATTCTTTTTCCTTCATTGCTCTATGGCTCAGTGGCTCGGTCTGAAAAAGCTGAAAATAAACATCCAAACGTACACCAACCCAAGCCCAAGCCCAAGCCCAAGCCCAAGCCCAGAAAGGGAAGGACCGAAAAGAGCTTAAGCTTAAGGTCTCTTCTGTCATTTCAATATAAAAATCTATTTTTAGTTAGTTTAATCACACTTCACTCCCCCTTGACACATGCAGTTTAAACCTAGGCTGCGTTTCGTAGCCTTTTAGGTCATGTTTGGTAGCCAAGAGAAGAAAAAGAAGAAAAAAAATTTATAGAAAAAAAAATAAAATAAATGAAATGATGAGAAAAAAAAAATATATATATATATATATAAAATGTTTGGTTATCATTAGAAGAGAAAAAAGAAAAAGAAATTTTTTTTTTTGTATTTTCTCATGTTTTTTTGTGATTTTAGCATTTTTTGTTTTTTAGCAAAAGAAAACTTCACAATTCTCAATGTACATTTTAAAATTCAAAAACTGAATCTTTTCTTGATTCACGACATGTCAAGCAAGAAGAAAACTTCCTAATTTGTATTTTTTTCTAGTCTTGGTTACCAAACACAACCTTAGTTTTAGAAACGGAGTTTCATGTAAAAAATAGAATTTTTAATTTCTTTATTAAAATAGATTTAAAAAAAAAATGATATTTAGTGAACTTGTTTCAAAAAGATTTTGTTGTTCCCTCATTTGCATTTTTAGTGTTTTTTTTTTTCTCATTTTGATTTTAAAAAATCAAAAAATATGAAATTGACACCGAACGATTTATTCCATTTTTTATTTCCATAAAACGTTTTTACGGATAACTACCAAACACAGCTAAACCTCGACACCACACTATACACGTTTTTGCTTATAAATACCACACCAAACCTATTCGCCTCATCCAAGTCTGTGTGACGTCGAGCTCGGCCATGGTGGTCCTCAGCCTCCTCCACTCTCAGTCCCGAGTTGGCTCGGTCTTCCTGATGTTTCTGATGACTCTGTTGGTTAACTACTCTCCTCTCACCAACGCCACCGCTCCTGAGATGATTCTCACGGTGGTGAACAACTGTCCCTTCACCATATGGCCAGCCATCCAGCCCAACGCCGGCCACGCCGTCCTTGAACGCGGCGGTTTCGCTCTTGAAACCCTAACCCACCGCTCCTTCCCTGCTCCTACCCAACACTGGTCCGGCCGTCTCTGGGCCCGAACCGGCTGCACTTTCTCCAACGGTCGTTTCTCCTGCACCACCGGCGACTGTGGTCGCCTGGAGTGTAACGGCGCCGGAGGCGTAACCCCAGTCACCCTAGCCCAGTTCACTCTCCACCACGGTCATAACGATCTGTCCTCCTACGCCGTCAGTCTCGTTGATGGCTTCAATCTCCCCATGACCGTGACCCCTCACGAGGGTAAGGGTCTCTGCCCCGTCGTGGGTTGCAGGGCTAATCTACTGGCCACCTGCCCTACCAACTTGGAGCTAAGAAGCCCAGCTGGCCATGGACCTATCGTTGCTTGCAAGAGCGGTTGTGAAGCTTTTGGCACAGACGAGCTGTGTTGCAGGAACCACTACAATAGCCCTCAAACTTGCAAGTCATCTAGCTACTCTGACTTCTACAAGCACGCCTGCCCTGCTACCTTCACTTACGCCCACGATAGCCCTTCGCTTAACCATGAATGTTCTTCTCCCCGGGAGCTCAAGGTCATCTTCTGTCACTGAACAGACAGAAATCAGTGAATGCGCTAGTATATATGTTCTGAAGTTTGTCCTTGTGTTCTTGTTTTTTCTATTTCAAAGCTTAAACCATCTACACAAGGCATAGATATGTTAAAAGCATTAATCAAATCCTGGGTTTTGTAAGTTTGTTTCCTTTTTAAATAACTTTTGATGCAAAACCAGAGGAAGGATGAATCTCTATGCAAAATTTATATGGAAATGTATTCCTGTTCATGTTTTCCTTTCTTTCCCATAAAAAAGAGTTGGGCTGGGTTAGGGGTTTGGTTTCAGGCATTGAGGGTAGGATTTAAACTAAGGAAAAGGAATCGGTCCAAGGTGAATACGTATTTTTAAAGCTCTGTTTGAGGGAAAATGCTGAGCTATGTATGGATGGATAACCTGCTAGTTTCAGAAAAAATAGGCTCAGTCACTGGGACTAGCATGTGATGGTTCTGTCATGAAATTTTTATTTTTATAATTGTATGGGAAGCTAAGGCTCCACAAGAAGTCGGGGTTAATTCTAGCCATCTAGGTTTAAAGAAGGGTATTGAAATTATTGGCAGATCTTGTGCAATGCTGGTCACAAGGTTTCAAGTATCGGTGTGGTATTGGCTGGTATGAGATCCATCCTTGATCAATGATCAAGTTGGATCGATTATCTAGATCAATTTGGATAGATTATCTAAAATGGGTTAGAAAGAGGTAAAAATAAAAAGCAATTGTAAGATTGGTATAGATAGAAAACGATATTGATACTGCCCCTTAAATCATTGATTGGTCACTAAAGAAGGGTATTGAAATTATTGGGAGATCTTGTGCAATGTCCAACATTAAAGAAGGGTATGGAAATTTTTGGCAGATCTTGTGCAATGTTGTCATTCTGGACAATGTAACATTATTATTATTATTATTATTATTATTTTGGTGGGTGGTGGGTTTTGTAGGGTGTGTGAAGACGAAGTAACATCAAGCTGGTCTGGTCTGCTATCCGTTATTGCACTTGTTCTTGGTTGTCTAAAACAAACTTAGCATGGCCCAAGAAGCTTGCGTTGCTTGTCACCTCTAGTCTTTGGGAATACAACATTTGATATTTTCATAGGATTTTTTTTTGGGGGGAGGGGGGACTGTAAATGTCACTGTCTATTTACATAACAACTCTACACTCTACAGTCTGTATTTAGAATTTTTTTTATTTGGATAATTTATAGTGTATGCGAGAGTCAATGGGAGTACATAAGAAAGCCTTCATAGAAGAGTCATGTTACATTTTATGCGGGTGTGTCGATTATCCCCTCCCCCAATGTAATAGATTCAAGGGTCACATTCTCCATCCCCCACCCAAAAAAAAAAGAAGAAAAAAGCCCTTAGAAATTAGACATCTTTTAATTATTTTTTGTCTTATTATTAAAAATCAATTTTAAAATCTTTAAATTGAGAGTATAAATGAATTTCCGAAAGTAATTTGAAAGTTAGACCTGGTGCGTTCTAAAGCTCCTATTGTCCCTTGGATTATGATTGTTTGGTTTAGTTCTTCCATTCCTATGCATTGCTTTATTGTTTGGAAAGTTGTAACCAACTCCTAGATGCAAATTTTCATCTCCTAAACTTTTTCTAAGTCTGTCTAGGGATATTGGTCTATTCATAAAGTTATTATATCTAGGCCAACTTACGGGTACCTAGACTAATCCTCAAGGAGACTAACGTAGCAATCCACTGCGTCGATCTCCTCTTAAATCGTGGATGTAGAGATGAAGAATCAAACCTAAGACCATATGTCTATTTACACAATCCTCAATTCGTCCTAATAATAACCCACGGATGGATTTTTTTTGTATGATTAATTCTATTTACTGAAAAAAAAAAAGTGATTAATCCTGATTCTGCTAAAAATAAGCATCTAGCCTTGGCTTGAGGTCTTTATTTTGTTTTTCTTCCCTAGCTTTGGTATTTCCTTTTTTGGGTTGAATGTAATTTTTCCCTCCCGTGGCTTTTGTTTTACTCATCACAATGATTGTTTTGTCCCCCTTTGTTTTCTTTGTTGAGGCCTTTGCCTTTGGATGGTCATTGAGGCTTCTATTTTGTCCTCTCTTTATTCTTTTAATATATTTTATGTATTTAAAATAAATAAACAAAAGGCATGCATCATGTACGGTCCAATCCCCATCTCGCAATAGGGCTTGAAAAAAATAAAGCCCCCTTACTTGGTACATTGAAACTCGTTCTTGCTTTATGCTGTCATGCATGAAAATCCTACCTTATGTTATTATTAAAATTATCATTATTTTACATATTTTTTATGTCCACTTGTGAAATTATACATTTATCTTCATTAGAAAAAAAGATAACTTATATCAAAGAGTGATATCCTGTGGGCTAACAATAAGAAAATTCCTATTTATATAGGGATAATGTTCTCTTTCCAATAGTACAAGGTATATTAGCATCTCTTTGGGGCTATCGGGCAAAAAAATCATTTACTGTGAGCAGTGAGATGTAATGAGCTTTCAGCGGGGGATGCATGCTTGGGCCCTCTCAGCTATTGGTTACTCAGTACACCTCATCAATAGTTGCAGAAGATCCAGACTCATCTATTTGTCTCCCCATGTAAAATTACAACTTTAACCATTTTGGGGGATGAGAAAGAAAAACCTAAGAGCGCTCTACGAAAAAGAACTCATTCTCATTTATATAATAGGAAATGTCATCTATACATATTTTTTATTACTTTTGTATTCCATTCATTGTGTAAAGCTTAAATAAAATTTTGGTTAAAATTAACGAAAAAAATTCTTGTTATAATTAAAATTGACGAAAAATAAATTGTAATCTATTTTATTTATCCTTTTATATTATACAATTTATTTTTTTCAATAAAGATAAATCTTTTTTCACATTGATAATGATAGTTTTGAAAATTATATAATGATAAGACAAATCACTTACAAATTATTTTGAATATATTTTTCTTTACAGTCTTCAACTTCAATAATTTTTAGGATCATTACCAAAAAAAAAAAATTATTATTAAAGAAAAAGAAGAATCCATTAAAAAATAAAGTTACAACTTTTCACTAATACTGAGTCAATATACTTGAAAGGGAAAACCTGCTAGTGGGCTAGCTTCAGAACAAAGTTGTCAGCTCCGGGAATATCAAGTGGTGGGCCTGACAAGATTTTTTTTATTTTATTGTTTTGACAAGACTTACATGAACTTGGGGTTACTTCGAGGTGTAAAAAAGGATAAAGAAAGTCTGAAACAATGGTCACATGTGCTGTGTCATGCACTTATCCTTTGTTTTCAAAACAAATCTACAATGACAAAGGGATGCAGCTCAATGGCAAGCTTTTAGGCAATTGGGTTTTAGTGATAGTTAGAGGAGGTTGGAGGTTCGATTCTCTTATCCCTTTATTTTCTTGATATAATAGTAAATAAATAGTTTAGTAATTAATAATAAGTGTGGTTTCATGGTCTACTTATTAGTTTCTTGTGAGATCATTAGACCACACTTATTACTAACTACTAACCTACTATTACTATATTTCAATGAGATTAGGGTAGGAGAGTCATGCCAGGCCTTCTCATAGACTTATACTATAGCCCAACTGCCTAGTTGCTTGCCAGTAAATTGGAAGCTCATCTCCATCCCAAGGGATTGTCTAAATATGACACTTTATTAGGTGTATTTAGAACTTGAGAGTTGAGACCTTTTAATTCATTTTTTTTCATTACAGAACTTAATACCTTCTTTTAATTATCTTTTATCATTATGTCATTGTTTTTTGTACATATTTTTTAGTACGCATGTGAAAGTATACATTTGTACTCATTAAAAAAAGGGTAACCCCCTCTCGAAACTGTGGCTTGAGGAATTGTTATTAGATCAATCAAATTAGCTGGTCATCCGATTCTTGGCTGATCCTATATCGACATAATGGTATGGATCAAGGGTAATAATGTCAAAAATCAAGTTTCGAATAAGAGCAAAACCATTTGATCCCAACTCATATAGATTATTCCGAATTTATATTGACAGTGACTGATATCGTAACCACTCTCGTGCCCAATACCTTGAACTTAAACCACGCATCAAATATAAGTTTCTAATCAATTCTAGTATATTGTACATACTACAATGAAAATGTGAAATGCAGTCTAGGGGTGCTGTGGATTTTGCATGGCTTTTGTTTATAACGTCGCTCTTTTTATTTTTGTGGCTAATGATAGGTATCTAGTCCCATGGGCTTATACTGACCCCATAACTGCATGGATTAGGCCATACTAGGGTCGAATAAGAACCATTCAACTTTCATCGAAAGCAGTAAGAGCACTAAACACCCTCCTATGGTGGCCCTAAAAAAATAAGAAAGTCGAACTCATAACCACACGCTTCCTAAGGTGAAGGTCCCTTATCAACTCGACTACCTTTTGGGGTTTGTTTATAATGTCGCTCTATTGTTTAAGCTAGTCCCAAGACAAAACAGATGCCTAACATTGTACACTCACCAATGTAATGAATAGACAGACACCACATCTTGATTTAATTATGTGGAACAACGAAGAAAGGGTGTGGAGTCTTCGAGTGCCTCCCCTTAGTCTGTAGATGGTAGTATGACTGGATTCGTACCTCATTGAGTTGTGGTAAGTGTTGGTTTGCCTCTCTATGGTTTGCCCTGTAGTTATGGCCCCAAAAGCACTGCTAGCTAGTCATGGGGCGTTAGCATGGCACTTTCTGAGTTTTATTTATTGGAATCTGCTGACCCATATCGATAGAAAGCAAGGGGGTAAGGGTAAGTGTTGTTGAGCTCAAAAGGGCTAAAGACAAGCGCGATATACACGCCTTTTAGTGTTCAGTAAAAAATTCGGTCAAAAAAGCAGACAAAATAAAATTCAGATTCAGATTCGGATTCGAGAATTATTGGTTTATCCAAAAAAAAAAAAGTTGGATAAAAAATTCGGGTATTATTTTTAATATTTACAATATATGTTTCATATTATAAATTAAAATATTTACTTAAGATACAAATGACATAAAAATTAAAATACATACAATTTGAAGCCCACATAATTCCATCTTCCATAAAAGGTTTTGAATTATTGATGTGATGATATTAGATGTCCAATATTAATACCTTGCATGTATTTGATGACCAATACCCAAAAACTATTATACAATATTTAGAACCTGCCTAACCCAAAATCAAATTAACTCAATCCAAGAAGCATAGACAGGGCATTACAAAAATATATATACCTCCCCTTATTACTTCCTTGCAGTAACTCTCATATTTTCTTAAGCATATCACATGGGCTAGTATGGGCACTATCAGTGGACTTCAACACACATTGTTTCCAATCCAGGTCAAGACAAATTGACTGTGCAATCCAAGGGCTAGGACAATACCATGTGGATCAATGGCAATCCCACTCTGTATTTGAAGTCTCAAGACTTTCAACAGGTTCAACAAATTCTAACATTCAATAATGGAAAATAAAAATTTTGATAAGAAATTCAGATTAATTGATTGCAATCCTGATAGAAGAAAGAACTTTGATACACTTACAACATTATGAGTCTTTGAATAGAACATAACCTGAAGCAAAATAATAGCATTAAAACCATCAGCCTCATTTAAGCTTGTCCTAAACAATTAGTTCAAACTTCAAATGCAAATGCTAGCAAACCACACTGAGAAAACAAAGACTTCGCCAAATCATAAATTTTGAAACTCATTGGCAGCCATGAATGCAACACCGCAGATAGTCGATCGGAGTTGCAGGCTTGCAGTGGTGGCCAAAGCTGTTGGACGAGCAACAATGGAAATATTACTGCCTACCGCTACAAGTTCTAAACCCTTGGTGGCTCTTTGCAATCATTCAATTAGAGTCTCAGATTTTTAAGACTCCTCTCACGGAAGGCAAAAGGTAAAGTTCGAAACACAACTGTTTTAGTAAATTTTACAAGTAACCAAATTATTCGGATATAATTATGGGGCGAGTGGTAGCAGGACGTACGTATTGCAATCTTATTTTCATTTTCTTTTATATTAACCGTCCATTTAAGTTTAGATTAATCTAAACCATCTATTAGTTTTTTATATTGTAACTGATTCTTAGTTTTTAGGGTGGAGAGATGACGGATGTGGTTACTTAACTTGTCTAATATTTTTTTATATAAATAAATAAATAAATCCAATATAAACGGACTCCTCCTTCGATTTTGTTAGGAAATCTCAATTCTCTCTCTCTCTCTCTCTCCTTGCTTTTTCTTCAACGTTGTTCCTTCTTTCTACAGTCGCCATCATCATCATCTCTCTCTTTCTCAAAATAGGATGAGATAAGAAAAAAATCAACATAACTATTTTTAGGCACTGAGCATATGAGAGACTTGATCACACATATTCAAATATCATGTTTACATATTAATCATCAGGGAAGGGATTTGGACAGTAAAGTTTGCATGTATGGCAAAAGACAAATTTGAATTTATAAGGTGAACAAAGCTGTTGAATATCTAGGATTTTATTATTACTTATTGGGTAGATATTATTAACCTATGAGAATTTACCATAGATGCAAATCTTCACTGAAATTGATAAACAAAACTTCAACTAGACTGGAGAGCAGTGAAAAAGGAAGAAGAAATAAGGAACAACCTTGAAGAAGAAGCAAGGAGAGAGAGAAAGAGAGGACCGAGACTTCTAAGCGGAATGAAAAGAGGAGTCCGCTTATATTGGGATTTTTATTATTTATTTATTTAAATATTAATAATATTAAACAGAGTTGTAACTGTTTACAACTCTGTTAGCAGGATTAACATATTTAACACGTGTCAATCATATCACTTACACGTAAACATTTACCGAGCTCCGAACGTTCTGCATTCCTATTTTTCTGCATGTACCGCGACCATTTTGCCATAATTATGTTTGTCAGAATTTATCACGACTTTTAAAAATATTTGAAGTATCAGTGACTTTTTCCGATTTTTATTTTTAATTCGGATTCGAACAAAATCATCCATATTATCTAGAATTATTATGCTTGGCCGAATAATTTACGAACAGGGTGAAATAAACTAAGTTCTTTGTTGGATAGCCCACAAAGCTATTTTATTCTGGGCTGGGTTACTCCTAAAAAGCCATAATAAAAGTCAATACTCGAAAAGGGTGAAATAAACTAAGATCTTTCAAACAGCCCATCAAGAAATGTGTTTATTGATATCACACTTCGTTTGTGCCATGTAGGAGGGAGATGTGAAAATTTCAACATTTGGATATTTAAGAATGATTTAGATTAATCATGTGTCAAATTTCACAAGTAATTTAATGAAAATAGTCTTTTTTACTGATAATTGAGTCGCTCAGTTGGTCAAGTGCCTATCTCATTCGAATAGGCCTAGGCTTTGGTTTCGAGTTCGAGTGCTTTTCCTCTCCCCCATTTTTGCAAAGCTTGTTGTTATTCCCACCTTCTTTGGGTCCCACCCATCCCATCCTAGTGGCCTATGGCACTTGTAAGGAATGACAAATAAATAAATAAAAAGGCCTCCCAAGAATGTCCATGCACACCCTCCTTGGTGGTCCATGCACACCCTCCTTGGTGGTCCATGCACATTAATTTTTTTATAATTTTGAACTTTTCAATGCTTCTTATATTTTCTACTTGGTCTAAATCTTGATATGCAAGCACTGTACCCTATGATCTACATGTCGACAAAAGTTGAATCCTATCCAAAATGTCATGTGATAGATATTTCATGTCATTTCTAAAAAAATCTTACAAGTACACCATATGAAAACACTCTTACAAATATAATGAAATATTGAAGAGTGAATCCAGATTTCTAATAAACAAAATGCTAAGATCAAATTTTAGAAAATAAATTTTCAAATCGACCTCATGTAAGCATTGGGTACAAAGGAGAAAACGATTGGACAAAAAATGGAACTTATGCAAAGCAAAATGTCACTAAGTTGTATAATTTGTTTTTTAGTTGAAGTAACAAAACACCCTATTTTTTTTTTTTTTCAGGAGATAGATGAATCAATTTTATTATAATTTTTTTAAATGAAAAAAAAAA
>NC_056566.1:17726795-17743298 GCF_013358625.1 Macadamia integrifolia
TTTTGGTTTTTTTTTTTTAAATAATGTTTAAATGGACCGAATAATTCGGTTTAATTCGGATTCGGTCCGAATTATTCGCGATTTATATTCATTTTGGAAAAAGTCGCGAATTTTAAAGAATTTTATTTTTAATTCGGATTCGGTCCGAATTTTTGATAAAATTCGGAAAAATTCGGGTCGGCCGAATAATTCGCGAATTATTCGGCCGAATTGATAACTATGGTTTGGTGCACTTATGATCTGTTTCTATTTTTTTGGAACAAAAAGTGAAAAAAAAAAAACTAAAAAACGAGATTGGATGGAACTCCATTTTGGAGTTCCGTCTTCCCAGTTTCGTTCCATTTTACAAAAAAAGAAAAATATCATTCCCGATAAAAATCTGAAATTTTGAAACACCATTGTTTCGTTTAAAAACTGCATTTTGACACAGAAACTGAAATTTTTGTTTTTGACACTAAACGGCGTTTCTAGAACAGAAACGATACCAAACGGGCTCTAAGTTCTTTCAACAGCCCATCAAGAAATGCGTTTTTTGATATCACACTTCATTTGTGCCGTGTAGAGGGAGATGTGAAAATTTCAACATTTGAATATTTAAGAATGGTTTAGATTAATCATGTGTCAAATTTCATAAGTAATTTAATGAAAATAGTATTTTTACTGATAATTGAGTCGCTGAGTTGGTCAAGTGCCTATCTCATCCTAATAGGCCTAGGCTTTGGTTTCGAGTTCGAGTGCTTTTCCTCTCCCCCATTTTTGCAAAGCTTTTTGTTATTCCCACCTTCTTTGGGTCCCACCTATCCCATCCTAGTGGCTTATGGCACTTGTAAGGAATGACAAATAAATAAATAAATAAATAAAAAGGCCTCCCAAGAATGTCCATGCACACCCTCCTTGGTGGTCCATGCACATTAATTTTTTTATAGTTTTGAACTTTTCAACGCTTCTTATATTTTCTACTTGGTCTAAATCTTGATATGCAAGCAGTGTACCCTATGATCTACATGTCGACAAAAGTTGAATCCTATCCAAAATGTCATGTGACAGATATTTCATGTCATTTCTAAAAAAATCTTAGAAGTACACCATATGAAAACACTCTTACAAATATAATGAAATATTGAAGAGTGAATACAGATTTCTAATAAACAAAATGCTAAGATCAAATTGTAGAAAATAAATTTTCAAATCGACCTCATGTAAGCATTGGGTACAAAGGCGAAAACTATTGGACAAAAAATGGAACTTATGCAAAGCAAAATGTCACTAAAGTTGTATAATTTGTTTTTTAGTTGAAGTAACAAAACACCTTTTTTTTTTTAGGAGATAGATGAATCAATTTTATTATAATTTTTTTAAAAAAAAAAAAAACCTCTAAAGGACAGAGTTAATATTTACAATGTCTCCAAAAACTAAATATTAGACTTTTGTTGCAGATATAACCTTATAGGCCAAACCCTTAATAGATATAACCGCAGTATTGTTGGACTCATCACAAAAACCACATCACTTAGGCTATGCTTGGTTGCAAGCGATTAAATGGGAGGAGAAGTGAAAATTTCCAACTTAAAAAAGAAATTTTTGTAATCATTATCTCATGCGAAAATATCACTAACTCCATTTCATTCTATATGTAGTTATTAAACTTCACTTTAGTTTGATCCAAAACCCTTTGCTATAAAATATAAATAAAAATTGCATGCAAAATGTATCAGTACTAAATAAGAAATAATTTAAGTAGTTTATACAATCATATGGTATCACATTGGCTAATGACTACAAAAACATTTCTTTTTTACATTTAAAATTTGAGCTTCCTTTCTCTTTAAATATTCCTCGCAACCAAACATAGCCTAAAGTTAGATGAGATTCATGAAAAAATAAAAATGGGAAAAATGCCAAACAAGGTTGTAAACTCATGAATGGTCACAGGATATGCCAAGACCATATTCTGTATACTGGCTCAAGCAACAAGATCATCAATTGTCAATCAAGTGTTTAAGAAAGTGAGTTTAGTATTTTATTATATTACTAAAAATGCCATTCTAATAATCTTGATCACAAACTTCGTTTAATTTTGATCTAGAAAATACAAAATTTCAGAAAACCAGTTGTTTTAGTAAAATATTCAAAGAAAAAAAAATTCTTGGTAAATGTAAAAATATTTACAAATTATAGATGAATAAATTGTTGTATCTTTAAAATGAATAGAGAATCATAACTGGATGTCACAGCATTGATTATATAAATTTATAATACATTATCATATGACATAGATAAAAACTCTTGTAGATCTTATGTCTATATATCTCATGACCATTATGACAAAATATGTTATAAGGTTGTTTAGCATGATTATGTGCTGGGCTATTCTTGCGATGAGAGCATAGAGAGCCCAATAGCAAAACTATGGGCTGGGGGCTGGGTTACTCAAAAGTCATCCTAAAAGTGAATGCTTAAAAGGGTGAAAATAAACAAGTTCTTTCAACAGCCCATCTAGAAAGGAGTCTTTTTTATTGCACACCTCTTTTGTTCCTTGTTGAAGGAAGATGTGAGAATTTCAACAATTGAAAATTTCTTGCCAAAATAGGACTCTCCATAATTGACTTTCCTCATCCACGACCTACAAAAATCAAAGTAAGCCCTTTAAAAGGGAGATCAATTTCTATCTATTGAGATCATTTATTGCCGGAGATCTAATTTAGGCAGCAGAGAGTCTCTTATTGAAACTCTTCGACCCTCCCTTGTCTGTTCTTCTATGCAGATTTAGCGTGAAAGATCATCTAGACAATTTCTCTACAAACTAAAAGATTAATTTTTGTTGCATGGCCCTAACCAAACCCTTAATAGACCAAACTATAGCATTGTTGCACAGATCGAGATCCTCTCCTGAGTGCTGATCGCCCAGGTCTTGCTCATAGTTAACTAGGAGATCGACACATGTCCAAACGGTGATTCAATTGCTCGCGACAGGACACTTCTATTTTGATCGATAAAAGCACAACCATTGAATCACAACTTGAACACATATCGATCACTAGATAGTTATATATTGATTTGGACTATCAACTGGCAATCATTTTTATAGATTTCTAGCATTCTATGTTCTCTTTAATGACATTCTGTGTTTGTTTGGTATGGGAACCAAATCAAGGTGAGAGACCGATAGGTGTGGGTCTCTGATGAGCACATTTATGTGTGAAATCTAGGGTAGTAAAACATGCATTTTTCATATTTAGAATAGAGCTACCTTAGGTTTTACTCTCTTTTTGCAGTTTTATATTTTCAAGGCCTTAAGGATTATCGGGCGCTATATCTCTAATTTTACACATAAAGAGGTCCTATTTCTTTTCATGGTTACGAAGAGGATGAAATTCTGAGAAAGATAGACGTGTTCAATTAAAAGTACACATTCGTTTGGTCAATCGTACAAGTGATTATTCTTTTCAGACCAGAAAAAGAATAATGGATTAGAACTGAATCAATATGCAGAACCAACCCGTCTGCAGTTGTCTCAGGGGTATAAGGAATATTACAAATGCCAACAAGGATCGATGGACCACACCCTTAAGTGATTGAAGATTCGTTTTTGGTAACAACAACTACCTAGAGTAGTTGGTGAGTTGTGGTGTACAAAATCCCTTTCTTGTTAGGAGGTCTCAAGTTCAAACGTCTTAGTTGCAATTTTGTTGAGGTCGGCCAAGATGGTTGTACTTCAAGTTTGGAGAAGAGAGAAAGAAAATAAAGAGAAAAAATAGGAAAGAAAAAAAAAAGGCAAGGGCATGGATGGAATTTTCTATTAAAATAGAATATTGTCTAAATCCAAGCAAGAAAAATCGGCCAAGGGGGGTTTCTTGCACAAGAAGAGCGAGAAAAATAGAAAAAAGGAGAAAAAATAGAAAAAAAATGCAAGAAAAATCGTGGGAGATTCTCTGTTCTCTCTCCTCCACCTCATCAACAAGATAAAAAAAATCTTATTTATTTTTTTAGAAGCTAAAGTCGTTAGCTTCCCTCCCCCACTTCATTCTTCTTCTCCTAGGGTTTTTTTTTTTTTTTTTTTTAGTTGCTCTACCTCTTTCTCTAGCTCTAATTCTAGGTTTATGCTTTAAACATTTTTGTAAGTTCTTTTTATTCAGTTAATGCAAGCACTTTTGTTTTTTATTCAGTCTTTTAGTTTTATTGTTTAAGCAATTGAAGTTGTAATTTTCAAGTTCTAGTTCTAGGCTTAGTTCTAAGTGACAAGAACAAGCTGTGAAGCATGTCTTTCAAGTTCAATTTTTTTCTTCAGATTTGTTTTCTCTAGTACTAGAAATTTCAGATTTGATTTATTTCAGATCTGGTTTTTAGTACTGGTAGTATCTCAAATCGATCAAGTTTTCAGTTCAATGGTTGAAGTTCAAGCAAGTAGGCTCCTTCAATAGTCTTCTCTCCCTCCTCTCATTATCTCTTCTAACTACCATTTCTTTCTTAATTTAGGATTTTAATTTCAGTCATTACATTATTGCTTCCCCTTTCCCCTAAGGTTCATGGCTAGTGTATGTGTTGGCTTTGCCCCTCCTAGCCATAGAACCATCATTTTATTGTTTTTATTTTAATTGCCTCCCTTTCCTTAAAGCCAAGTAAAGTAACCCTTGTAAGAGTGACTCTCTGATCAAGTAGGGAAGCTCATATTATGATGCATCCCTCGAGCTAAGTAGAGAAACCTATTTGTAAGTCTCTCTCTAACTTTATCCCCTTTCTTTTACTTTATTTTTATTTCAGTATTTTTTTTCTTTCATTGTTTTTTAATTGCGTGGGGTGTTTATTTTCAGTTATTTATTTATTTAATTTTAATTGCGTGGTTTGCGTATTTAAATTCTTAGATGACGAATGGTTATAATGTTATTTTAGATACATATGTTTAGGACAGTAGTTAGAATTAGATCACAACCATTAATCAGTTCACTTTCGTATTATTAAAAGAAAAAAAAAATAAAGTGGTTGCTCTCCTTGTGTTTGACCCGTAGCTACACTGCTCCGTACGCTTGCAGTTACATTTTAAAATCTCAAACAGTCTCCCATCACATGGTTCCACCGATGGTTGTGAGGTGGAACGTCATGATAAATACTAATAACTGTGAATGATGCTCATTTATTTTATTTTATTTATTTATTTATTTTTGTGCTCAATTAACAAGAGGTTCATGGGAAAATGGAAACAAGGAATGGGAAGACCAAGGGAGAAGGGCTAATGTTTCAATTAATATTAACGGACTCAAATCTTCTATGATAAGCGATAAGTGAGAGTGAGGATCCAACGGTTGAAAGGGCCTTGGTATGCATCTCAGCCATTAGATCCTTACTATCGCTTATTACCTCTTTGCAGAGGATTTTTATACACAAATTCACTCTTTTGCTAGTTAGGGATTTCTACGAGGATCACTAAGTAGGCATTTTGCAAGTTCAATTAAGAAGGACATGGATATTAAAGTGGGAGGAAAGTTAAAACCTTCTCACTTATTTATATATTAACTTTACTTATTTTTCAATATACACCATTGATTTCCATATTTGAGAATGAGAGGGTGAATCTCTCTCTCTCTCTCTCTCTCTCTCTCTCTCTCTCTCTCTCTCTCTCTCTATCGTTTTTCCATAGTTTCGTGCAAATGGCAATATTGGGCTATCATAGTCAATTAGGGCCAACCTGGCCTAGCTCAGTCCAATCGGGGTCTATCAAGGCTAAGCTTGGTTGGACTGGATTTCTACTAAGTTAAGAGACCTTGGGGTTGGGTTGGGACTCCAAAATACCTAACCCCTTGACATCCCTATTGGAGAAGAGGCCTTCAATGTGATACTTCTTAAAATATACGAAATGATAATATTACCCCTCTATATGAGTAATTATCATTATGTGCTCATCTAGAAAACAATAAATAGTTTGTGGTGATAAATCATAAAGAACAAAGTTTTCCTTCACCGCATGGTCAGGATGTGACCTACTATCTCCTCCTTAATCTCCTCCCTACCATTGTACACTTTGGATGGACCATGGTAAATTGATGCCTATTCGCTTCAAAAATACTCTTCTCCTTCTTCACAAACACCTTGGGGGTTTGGAGTGCATTCTTCGACTTGTTTTTGTTTTCTTATTTTTCATTACTAACTTTCTTCAAATTAATCATTTTTTAAGGTTTTTTCTTTTGATCAACTCGGGTGATTGATCCACCGCTGTTCCTGAGCAGATCTTTGCAAAAATTTTGTCATAAATAGCTCATTAACTCTTCCGTCATCCCACCGCACTAAATTTCTATCATGAATATGATGTGCCATAATTAAAAATGTGTAAGGGAAATTTTCTTTTGTAGATTAACATAATTAAGGGAAATGATTTGTACATAAAATTAGGTAATCAACCATCAAAATGAAATCCACAAACTGATGTGCACTTAAACATAACAATAATATCTCTTAGATTCATATCCAATTGTAGACAGTTTGGCACTAAACTATAAAACCATAAAGAGAGAATATGCTTACTTATGCTCTCTTTGGTATCATTTTTCTTTTTGATTTTTGTTTACAAAAATGGTTTTGGCTGCATTTGGTATCATTTATGGAGCTTGTTTCTATTTAAAAAAAATTGGTAAAACACAAAAACTAAAAAGAGATTAAGAGTCATTTATATGTTTTGGTCAAAAATGATTTTTAGTTATTTTTGTGTTATATTTTAATGAACATGTGCTTAAAGACTCAATATAGAAGGGTAAAGTAGTTATTTGCTTTATATTTAGAAATCCAATCCCTTTGCCCCTCTACTTCAGTCCAAAGTAGAGAATGAGAGTTATAAGAAAGATGAGTGAAGGGAATCTCTTCATCCATTTCTTTAAAAAACTATTTTGTACATAGAGATACCAAATTATTTCTCACAAAAAATCATTTTTGTCAAGTATTTACCAAACCATTTTTATGTTTTGATAAAAAATGATTTTTATTAATGATTTTTGTTAAATAGATAAAAATAAAAATGAAAAATGATATCAAAGAGGGCCTTAATCAATGGCCATGGCAATGCGATGAAGTAGATTAATGTAGGGAACTCCTCAAGTGGTGGGGTCCATTTAGTTGTGATGGGCATTTGAAATGGCAAATATGCTCTCTTGACTTCCAATTTATTTAAGACCAGCAATTAAGATTTGAATGCATTTGAAAGGTACATGGTCTTAAGAATCCTGGAATGATTAAAGAGATCCCATTAAGACCAAATGAATGCTTGATTGCCACCATTCTACGCCACATTTTTTTTTAATTAATTATGTTAGAGAGAGAGAGAGAGAGAGAAGGGGAGAGTAAAAATAATTTTTTTAGAAAGTGTTTCCTTAGAGGGAGTGTAGTTCTTGTGGAATCATCCACAAAAGAATTATTTTTCCTTTCATGGGGTGGGTTGGTCATTTCAACCCTACATGTCTAGTCACTGGGGCACACTCCCACATAAAAATATTTTTCTCTCGATCATCTTCATTCTCTTCTATAGAGTCTCTATATGAGTTTGATTACCTTCCTGACGATCAGATCATCCCTGCGAGTCCTTCTCCTTTGTTGAACCCCTATACTGTTTTTCCAAAGAAGAAATCCTCTTCTTCTACCTGGAAAACACTTATAGCTCCTCGAAAGAAAATCCCACCTCTGAAAGAGCTGGTCCAAACCTCCCGGTGTGAGTTATATCACATCCCTGCCACTGATAAAGAACAGATGTTTACTCTGGAAATTCCAATAAATTTCATTCCTGATTGGCAAAATCAGGGTAATACCCATCTCCATTTCGGCGCAATTAAATTTGCCCTTTCTTTCCATGGCAGGAAAGGTCTTCCCGTGTTCTCTCGGATTGCCCTCCTTGACAGCCGCTTCTTACGGTATGAACATGCTGTGATTGCGACTATCCAGACCACCTTGAACGCAGGCACTATCTTCCTTACACTGTACCCTAATTTTTACATTGCCTTAGCAGATCCCCTTCTTCCCTCTACTTTGAAATTCCAGATCCAAATTTCTGGTTCTCCCCTGGCGCCTACGGCTTTAGCAGGAACTATCCATTATCAATTGGCTTATCGATTGCAAAATCATGCATTTGATTTATCGAAAGGCCAACGTGAGGATGCTCTTTTCCTCTCTGTGGATTCTGACCATATTCCAAGCCTGACCTATGTCCCTAGACAAATACCGCGAGACGACCTTCTTCGTCTCCTGCCTTCTTCTTGGGTTACAGCTTATGAACAACAAGTAGCTATACCCCAACCTGTTGAACCACTTCAGTCTATAGATCCGCAGTTCATCACTCACCCCACAGGTGAGGTTGAAATCCGATTTCCTCCTCCACAACCATTACCTTCCCCTTTTCCTACCCAGTTTACAGGAATGATTCAGGAAAAAATTCCTGTCAAATCTTTTGATGCTCAAGGAAATCCTGTGTATTATTTCTCTGATCCTGTCACTGGTCATAAGTATTTTGACCTTTGTGACTGTGATGCTTGTCTCCAAGACTCTAATGATGAACCTTATTCTTCCCGACCTAGAAGAAAGTCTTCCCAGACAATTCTCAAGGAACGATATGAGTCAGGAGACCCTACAGTTGGACCTTTGAGTACTGAAGCCCGTTATCCCTTTTTGGTTAAATACGGTGCTCCTCCCACTGTTCCTTATGTTCCTCCTCCTACTCAGGTCTGTAAACCTCCACCTACTGTCCATACACCGTCTCCAATAGTCCCTCCTTGTTGCATGTATGCTCCAGGATCTTCTTCTTCTGCTCCCTTGCAGAATTTTCCTGGTCCTGCTGACTATGGTCCTGATTCTCATGGTGTTAGACATGTATGGAAAGTCAAATCCCCTATGTTACCCTCTGGCCAGCCAAAAGAAATCTCTCAGGTTGAAGCAGCTTTAAATTGGCAAAATGAAAATGCCATCGTCCAAAACCAGTACCTTGAACGTATCCTTGCTTCCACCCAGCATATGCATAGTACTGTTGGTCGGCATACTCAATTGCTTCAATCTCTTAAAGCTGAGATGGATCAAGTCCATATGGAACTTGTTGGTATTGCCTCCTCGACTGCTGATACAACTCAGGTCTTTGCCCTTATTGGACAAAAAGAGAAACATCTCAAGTTTCTTGAAGCTCAGCTACACAGTCTACAACAAGCTCTACCTCAGGTAGCAACATCCAGTCGGCAGCAACCTTTACCTTTGGCAGTTCCTACTATGTCCTCTCAGGATCCATTCGCCATATATGCCCCCCGGTTTCTCCACCAGTTGCTTCTCCTAGATCCTTCCCCCTTGAAGAACTAAAGGCCCTACAACGCCAGCAACGGAATCTGACGTCCAAGCCACAACAGAAATCAGCCCCCTTAGCTAAACCTTCTCCTCCACCTTTTCAACCATACCCTATGACTGTAACCTATCCTGCACCAGCACCACCCGTTCCTACTTATCCATCACCTTCACCTTCACCTTCACCTTCACCACCTCGAACTAAGCCTAAATATCCTCCCATAGGTGCCATAACTCCTTCTGGTGACGAAGTGCTCACTGATCTTCTCACCACCCTAGCCCTTTATGATCCCAATCCTATTCCCTCTTTCATGAACACAGGACCAGATCCACCACCTGTTCCTTATCCTGCACCTCCAAATGTTGAAGAGATGGATGGCGATCAGGATGATCCCATGGTCCATAACCCCGAACCACAACCTCCTCTTAACCCGACATATACTCCATTTTCCAACCAAGATCCCAAGCAGTTCTTTACCTTGGATGATGTCCCTGTCTCAAAATGGGCCTCTAAGTTTGCTGATTTCCATGCTTGGATTAATGCTGAACTTCTACAAGAAGGTGCTACTTCCGTCAGTGTTCTGACTAAGTTTGTTGCTCGACTTCAAGGAAAACTCCAAGAATGGTATTTAGCTCTTGGTGGATATAGACAGCTACAACTTGTTCAACTTCCTGAAGGCCAGTTCATTACAGTTCTCTATCAATAATTTCTTGGTCCTGTCTCGAATGATATTACAAAAGCTCGTGAAGAGTTTTTACAGTTGAAGTGTTGTTCTCTAGCTCGTCTAGATCTTGACAAACACTTCTCTCGTATGACAGACAGATTCCATAAAATCGGTGGCCTTGATGATGAAAACCTCAAGCAGATCTTCTTGAACTCTCTTCCAGAACCTCTTGGTGCTGATACTCTCCAGTTTCTTCGTAATCAGAACATTACTCTGGCATCTTGCAGTATCGGTTCCCTATATAGCTTTGCTCTCATAGCTCTTGACAAACTCTGTAATGTCAAGAAAATCTGGAAAGAATTACAGACAAAATCTGACAAAGTCTCTTCTGCGTGTGATACTTCTTGGATGAAGATTAAGTGTAAAAGTTCTGATCACTCTTGTGATTGTCCTACAAAGAAGCCCTTCCATCATAAGAAGTTTTTCCATTCCTCTCGGAAGCACAAGAAACGGTTTCCTTTTAAGCCTTCTCCTTCGCGGTTTAAACGGTTTAAACCTCACTGAAAATTCCTTCGGAAAAAATAGTTTCGCAAAAAGAACAAGAATACTTCTTGCTTCATTTGTGGAAAAGATGGACATTTTGCTAAAACTTGTCCTAACAGTCACAAGAAGGATAAGGTGCTCCATATGCTCGCCTCTCTCCATCATGATGATCTACAAGATGCTGATCTTGAGTCTCTCTACTCTCTGGATTCTGAACCCACTGATCTGTCTTTATTTGCACTTGACTATCCAGCTGACCCTGCTGAACCCAACTTTCTTACAGACTCAGACCCAGAGTCTTCTCTTTCTGAGTCCGAGGATTTTGATCCCCTCTACCAGGTTATTCCTTTCCTCTCTCCCAGTCAAACAAATCCTCTTCCTTGTCAGTCCATCACCCTGCCTCATGCTGCAGTAACCTTAATCCCTGAACCTTATGCTAAACCAGTTCGCCTCATAGCCTTCCTTGATACCGATGCAGCTACAACCATCTTAGCTCCAAAAGTTCTCCCAAACCATTTTTGGAAACCTCAAGAACCCCCTCTTCCCTTTTTAGCAGCTAATGGTGAAACCTTCTATATCACCCTTGTCACTAAAAAACCCATTAAAATCTAACTTCTTCCAACCCTTTCCTTCACCCATGTTATGTTAGGTTCCCATTGTCCTGGAAAAGACCTCATCATAGGTTTTGATGTCCTAAGTCACCTTCCTCTTAAATGGACTCCCCATGGTCTTGTATATAAACAACAACTTCTTCCCTGGTCCCCTTTTTCTAACATCTTTCTTGCAGGAACATGTCCTACTTTGTTTGATGAATTGAAAGGAAAGCTTCTGCAAACCTCCTATGCAGATTCTCATACTGAGTTTTTGATTAAATGTACTCATCCCCTCTGGCAGAATTCCAAGTTCTTCATCTCCTTACCTTTTAAGAAGAATGAAGACGTCAATCCAACAAAGGCCAGTCATCCTGAAATGCCCCCAGAACATTTAGCCCTTGCAATCCAAGAGCTTCATCAGCTACAAACTCAAGGATTGTTAGAATCAACTGTTTCTCCATAGGCATGTCAGGCATTCTATGTGAACAAAAGAACAGAACAGATCCGTGGTTAAATGAGAATGGTGATCAATTATCGGCCCCTCAATTTTTTCTTGGCTGATGATAAGTTCCCCTTACCAACTCGACCAGCCCTATTACTTCAGTTGGCCTCTACCACTGTCTTCTCCAAGTTTGATCTGAAAGCAGGATTTTGGCAACTTGGGATTACTCCTGAAGATAGACCAAAGACAGCCTTTTGTGTCCCTGGCTATCATTTACAATGGACAGTCATGCCATTTGGCTTAAAGACAGCTCCATCAATATTTCAGCGTGCCATGATGCAGATCTTTGCTCCTATCCAAGATCGTGCCCTGATTTATATTGATGACATTCTTCTGTTTTCTTCTACACAGGCTGAACACCTCTGTCTCCTTCAGCACTTCCATCAGATTGTTCAAGACTATGGAATTATGCTCTCTCCAAAGAAAATGCAAATTGGTGTCTCTACCATTGATTTTCTTGGCGTCATTATTACCAAAGGAAAATATGAACTTCAACCTCATATTGCTACATCTTTACAGCAATTCCCAGAAGGTCCCCTGACAAAAACCCAGGTCCAGCAATTCCTTGGTATAGTCAACTACATGACAGAGTTTCTTCCTCAACAAATCAGACACACTTCTGTGCTTCATCAGCTCTTGAGAAAGAATGCTCCTCCTTGGTCTTCTGAACATACAACAACTATCCAAGCTCTAAAACAGCTATCTACAAGACTTCCTTGTTTACAGATTCCTTCTGATGGACGTCGTATCCTTCAAACTGATGCTAGTGATACTCATTGGGGTGCTGTTCTACTTGAAGAAGCTCCTGGTTTCAAAAGAACCATCTGTGGTTATAAAAGCGGCCCCTTCAAACCCTCTGAAGCTCATTATCATTCAACGTTTAAAGAAATTCTTGCAGTCAAACGAGGTATTGAAAAGTTCCAGTTTCATCTCATTGGACACAGGTTTCTCATTGAACTGGACATGTCAAGTTTCCCTCGAATGCTTGAATTCCGACAACGCACACTTCCCAATGCTCAACTTCTCCGATGGGCGCAATGGTTCTCAAACTGGTCCTTTGACATCAAACACATCAAAGGAAAAGAAAATGTTTTGGCAGACTTCCTTTCTCGCCCTACCTCTACCCTCTCTGCTATTCCAATCCTTTACCCATTAACACCAGGTGCCTCTACCTCATCTTCTTCCCAACCTCAGCCTCAACCTAGCCATAATCTTTGTTGTGCTATACCGCCTCACCTTCCCCCTGAAATCCTTCATACCTTAACCTATAAGGCAGTTCTTACTTACAGTAAGCATACAGCCATTCAGCTCTTAGAAATTGCCCTTCGTCAAGAGGGTTTATTTCTTGCTGGCTCCACCTTTCATCCAGATTTTCCCTACCTCACCGTTTTTACCTTTAACTCTTTCCATGACCGACAAGAATTACCACCGATATTTAAATGTATTTTCTGGCATTTATGTACAGCCTACTCCATAGCCATCTGTTTTCCCCTTCAACCCATCCAGTCCATATGCATGCGTTGGTGTACACCACTAAACCCGCATCGTCCTAACCTCTCTATTATCCAGTTCTTACAACTCTTTGCTCCTATGGAAACCTGGTTCAACCTATTCACATCCCTACTCCCACAGTCTGATCCCCCTGACTCCACAATGCACTACATCACTATCATTTTCCATAGACCTCCATCCATCCTCCAAGTAACTGATCCTCCAGACAATTTACATCCCTGCCATCACATTCACTACACAACAGACTATCATGTGTATGGAACAAAGCCCTATGCACTCTTCCTCACGAGAAGACAACATCAATCAGAATGGCGACAGTTTCTTCATTCTATATGCCGAGTGAATGACATTCAGCCTTATCAAGTTCCAGCTCCTCTTCTTCACACTATTGATTCAGCTTGGGAACTACATCAGAATGGTCAGCTGCTCTGTTCTCGCCTTACCATTCAGCTTGGGAACTACATCAGAATGGTCAGCTGCTCTGTTCTCGCCTTACCCCTTTGATGGATGCCTATGATGATTGGCTTATTGATAAAGCTGCGTTCTACCCTTACAGCAGTTCTTCTGATTCGGATACTGATTAGCCAGTATTGTTGTATTGTAATATATTCTGTATTTGGAGTCTTTTCTTGCGCCTTGTATGAGCGTGGTATGTATGTATTGTCTTGTGTATTGTATAAGAGTACGTATGTGGACTTGTACGTATGCCGACACTCTCGACATACGGTCCCACATACCATGTGAAGTCCATGTGACGGCCACATATCATGGGTCCCACGTGTCTACGAGTCTCTTGTATCTTTGGGCTATTTAAAGCCCCTCATGAATGAAGTTTTAGGGCAGAGCCCGGTTTGTCTACACCTCCCTCAAAATGGTATCATTTTTCGGCTACAAGACTGGGGCGCCAGCACACCTATATAAACGCGTCTAGCAGGGGAAGGTAAGGCCCAGCTTATATGACCGCGGTGGTGACTTAGTCTCCCCGATGTGGGATGCAGCCCTGCTACAGTGTTTGCTACAGTACTGCATTACCTCGTGTTTGGTCTCCACTCAGAGCATCGGAACTAACATATTTGCCACATGACAAATAAATGACAAATAAAAAGTATGATAATAGTTTTTTAATTTGAGATGTCCATATTTGCCACATGACATATTGAATAGAGCTAGAAATTTATAAGTTAGATCACATAGTCTCATGACTCTTTTCTCACATGTCAAGTTTAATAAAAACATAATTAGAGCTAGGGGTGTAAGTTTGATCCTAATGGTCCGAACCTACCCTAACCTGCCCTAAGCCTGGGTTAAGGTCTAGGCCCAGCTTGCCAGTCCAACAAGGACCTGATTTTAACCATGATTTATATAAATAAAATTTATGGTTGCTGTTCAATCACTTGATTCAGAATAATGATATATGCGTCATTCATTCTTATGGTGAGGTGTCTTGAACATATATTATTATATTACACATTATAATTTCAATACATATTTTTTTCCCTAATGCAAAAGACATAAATGGCAAAAACATGATCAATCAAAGTTAGCCCAAAACTGATAAAAATCAAGGTCAGTTAGGGTCAATCCATCCCAATCAAGATCAATTAGGGCCAAGTTGAGTTGCCATGAGCCCGACAGGTTTGGGTTAGACTTAGATTAAGTTTAGGGGACTTAGAGTTGAATTAAAGTTTTAAAAAACCCGACCTATATCACCCCTAGTTAGAGCCTTGGAGCTGAAGAATAGCAGCCATCAATTTACTAAATATCCTCCAACTGCAATGCATCACATCATATCCGCCAAGGGATATTTTATTCCTATAAGGCCCGATAAAATTTGAAAGTCCTCTAGATGACTAACCTTGGGATTTCCTTAACGTTATAGTTTAATGATCTTGTAAAAAAATTAGAACTTTTCTTAAAAGAAACAAAATGGTTGAAAATACGAGGGAAATGCAAGTACACTTGGGGAAGTTATTATATAATATGATTGCTTACATGTTTGGAATTTGTCATTCTACATCGTCATTTTCTGGATATCTAAACCATTAAAATTGCCACATCATCATTCCATGTGGTGTACCTTACATTTGTTTATAGAGATGTCTACTAATTTTGTTGGTTTAGACAAAAAATCTTTATAAAAATATAAGGGCAAGAGATCACTCGTTGCCTAATCATGTAGCACTTGCAACAATACGGGTACAAATACAAACACTTGTAAGTGCATCAATATGAATGAGATTTTCTTTTTCCAATAAAAGGGTGATGCAGTACTTTCACATGCCTATGTGAATAGATTGAGGGGCCACATGATCAAACAACTTTCTTTTCCCAAAAATATATATATGAAAGTAAAATATTACAAGTAAAAGGTAATACATGGTAATTATTTAATTTGTTTAGCCATGTACAAGGATGATTTGGACAATCTAAACCATTAATCTCTTTGGTTTTGCCTTTCATCCTAAACCAAATAGGATGATCATTAGAATAGTTACATGTCAATTTTTGTGTGACCCAAGTCAGCATTACAACCCATTTATATGGGGTTTAACTCTTTGTTTTCCACATATCTAGTTTTTTCCCCTCCACCCTCCCTCAATTTAATAACATTTATATTGTTTTGCAAACTTTTGTTTTAACTTTTGGTAATTTTTGGTGGGAAAATTACAGTATTACTCAAAATTGGGTTTGGTTTACCTAACTAATTACTCAAATATTTGGTTTACTGTAGTACACTAAAGAAAGATGCCTATTTCTTTTCCTTTTGTTTTTATTTTCTGGATTGAAAAAGATGTCTATTTCAAAATTACTCAAAAACAATGTATCTCTTTCATGAGATCAGATCCTCTCTAGTGGCTAGGACACCCAACATGCATTGAGGGTTGGGAGGACCTAGGGATGTGCACCTATGTGTTGGGGTGTATACCCAGGTCCTCCCAATACTGCGTTGGGCATCCTAGACTCCTAACAGTTGGAGAGGATTTGAATTCTTCTCTCATCTACATATATTTTTTTGGGGAAAGTGTTATTTGTGGGGGAGCATGGCTTTTACGCAGGAACAGAAACCAATAGGCAAATGCATAGAGGTATCAAGTAAGGATCATTATCGCATTTCGTTGGGGTGAGCTGATCATTTAAACCAACACACCACACCCACCCCCACCCCCACCCCCACCCCCCACCATCCTAGACTCCTAGTAGTTGGAGAGGATATGAGTTCTTCTCTCATCTACATATATTTTTTTGGGGAAAGTGTTACTTGTGGGGGAGCATGGCTTTTACGCAGGAACAGAAACCGATAGGCAAATGCATAGAGGTATCAAATAAGGATCATTATCGCATTTCATTGGCGTGAGCTGATCATTTAAACCAACACACCACACCCAACCCC
>NC_056566.1:17743318-17752068 GCF_013358625.1 Macadamia integrifolia
CCCAAAAAAAAAAAAAAGTGTTTGAGGCAGCCCTCACATAAGCCATTTTTTTCCTTGTTTTTGGTATTTTTGCCCCCAATGTTTTTGTTTTTTCCTCACCCATCTTTATTTTATTCCCTCATTCATCTTCTTCCTTCTTCTCCTTCTCTAAGTTTGAACACGCCTCCATGTCTCGCAATCCCTCCCGCCCCACCCCTAGGCCTGACCTCCTTTCTAAAAACTGAGAATTTTAATTCTCAACCCCATATGTAAGAGAATAAAAATAATTAAAAAAATCTTCTAAGAAAAAAAAAATCCACAGATAATAAATTATTAGATATTTGAAAAGCATGAACCCTTACAAGCCACGTACAGAAGATACAAATCCAGCTCTTTCCCTCCATTGATCGAACCCTTAAATGAATAGACCCCTATTGTTAGTATTTTGTTATCAAAAAGTTGAAGGGGAAATCAAGATACGATATTTAACGAGACAGAGCTTCAAACAAGAGAAACTAAAACAGATGCAACTCTTAAAACAGAAGAAGAAGAAAAAAAAAAAGGTACATGAACAGGGTAGGGGTTGGGCAGGTTGAAGAATAGGTGGTGGAGATTATCTATAGTCCATTAGTTTGAGTCACATAGAGGGTTTTTTGTTTTTTTGGTCATTCTTGTAGAGGGCTCGTATGCCACTAGGATGGCATCCCAACTCCAAAACAAGGTGACAAGGGAGTGGAAGTGGGAGTGGGAGTGGGAGTGGGGGTGGGGGGAGGAAATTATAGGATGTCACACATGTGATAGGAGGGGGGGAGATGAGGTCGAATATGCGTGCGGCATCTCCTTAAGGCTTAGGCTAGTGCTCCACTATAATTAACTGCTACCACCATGCCAAGTGATGTTTCCCCAACATGTAGAGGGTTGAAGTAATTGTTTTGATAATCATAATGATAGATTATCTACTATTGTTAGAGCAAACAATAAGAAAAATGAAAATAAACAACTAACATATCTGCACAACACAGAGATTTAATAAGGTTCACACACCGGTGTGGTGTGCTACGTCCTCAAGCAAAGAAGAAGATGTTTCACTGTGTAGAAAAGAGAGATTACACCCAACCAATGGTTAGAAAACTTGCCCTGAAACCCTAACTCGAAAAAAAAAAAAAACCCCAAATTATAATAACTTGCTCAACAAAATGATAATATATTATATACTCCTCCAAGTCTCATGTTGATCTATTAGCCCAAGCCATCTGCTTCCATCGTAGATCTCAGAAAAACTTTCCATTCGGATAGCCACCAAAATATGTCGGAGCGGGTCATTCTTCAAAACATGTCAAGAATTTGAGACGAACTTAACAACTATGGCAGCATTTGATAATATTTCTATTGTTTTTGTATTTAGAAACAACATAAATGGATTTTCACGTTTCTGAAAACAAAAACGAATTTTTTGTTGTTTGATAAACATATTTTTCGACACGTTTTTTGCAGACATAATGCGACTAAAAAACCCAATAGTATCGTAAGATGTTCAAAAGAGAAAGAGGGTTCAGTTGCCTCTTTTTAGGTTTAAATAGTTGAGAGATTAATCGGGCACAACAGCCTTTTTTCTTTCTCAAATTCGTTTCTAGAAACGACGAAATAAGTTTGACTTGTTTTACCAAAGTCGTTTCTAGAATTGTAAATATGCATAAATTTTGATTTATGTTTCTAGAAACGGTTGAAACGAAACAACTTTATCAAACGCATTTTAGGCTACTTCTCCTTTTCTATGAACAAGAAAACGTAGAAATGACATAAATTGAACATTGTCAAACGGTGCCTATAGTATCTACAAATCTCAATTTCCTTGCCCATATCAACCATTTGGCCACCTATAAATATATATCCCATGTGTTATGCATTTGTGTAAAACATTGAATGCTCCTAATTGTATTAGTTGTACGATTCATGCTTCCAAACATATAGAGAGCGAAATGATGTCCTCACCTCTATGAAATACAATATATGCACACCCTTATATATGTCCATGTGAACCCCTTCAAGCATAGAGTCACATGACCAAGGAGTATTCTTTTTCCTAAAATTTTAAATCACGACAGGTAAGCTCATTGTATATTTGGACTGAGCCACGATTTTAGGTATCAACATTGGATTGGCCTTATCGATTAGATCGTATCAGTATTGGCTAAGATCAATCCCGATACCTGATTGATCTAGGATCAAGTATCGGTATCAGAGCAAGAGTAAAATCATTAAAAAAAAAATTCCTACTTTTTTATGAAAAGTAAAAGTAAAATTAACCAATCCGACCGACATTGGTTGATCCCAGTAGGCCGATACCGATAACTAAATCCACTAACTGAACCGATATCCAGATCCGGGCCGTACTTGAAAAGGCAAGTGCTCCTAGAATTCCATGCAACAAAAAACGCTGGGGTCTCAAAGCTACGGGGGCAAATTGGGAATAACAGAAGCGGTGGTAGCGCAGTTACCAGAGGTATAAAGGGCAGGAGAGGAGAGAGAAAGTACAGAGAGCGAGAGTGAGAGTGAGAGTTGCTCTCTCTAGTCTCTAGTGGATATCAACCGATCAGAAGTCTAAATTCCGCTTTCGTCTTTATGTATAAAAATAGAATGTGAGATAAAGTGTCGGCATTATAAGGCAATACGGCGGTCACACCTCTCTCACTTCCTTGCCGTAGGCGGTAGCTTTCGACCCACATTACGTTTTCTAAGTCAGAGCAGTCTCAACCTCTCCGTGTCTCGCTCGCTCGCTTTGCTTGGTGTCTCTGTGTCTCTCCATCTGATGGCACAATCAACTCAAGCTAGTCTCCTTCTTCAGAAACAGCTTAGGGGTTTGGATCGCATTCTTCGGCTTGTTTTTGATTTCTTCTTTTTTGCATTAATTTTCTTGAAATTAATCTTTTTTAGGGTTTTTTCTTTGGATCGACTCCGGTGATTGATCCATCGCTGTTTCCCTGAGCAGATCTTTGCAAAAATCCTGTTGATGGCTTCTCCGCTGGTTTGGTTGATGATAGTAACATATTCGAATGGAGCGTCACTATTATTGGACCCCCTGATACTCTTTAGTAAGTTATACATAATCTTATCGTTCCTCTTGTTTGTTCATCACTTCATCTGCTCAAGATTTGATTTTTCTAAATCTTCTTTTCAAATATTTGATTCTATTCGACGGTTTATTTATTTAGACATTGCGATGTTGTGAACGGTCGCAGTTTTTGGTTCTCCTCCTGCTGCTGGATGATATAGCGTTCTTCCGCATGGAAGAATGATTTATTGTTTTGTCCAGTTTTCAAAGTTTAGGTCAGCATGTTGAATTATCGTAAAAAATTCTCCTTTTATCGTTCACTCTTTATGTTTTGTCTTCGTGTCTGATTCTATTGGAGGATTATTTTTATTCAGGATTTTCTCACTTTTTAGTCTGCAGTGTGGCTGATTTGTTTTGCTGTTTCAACTCTGACCCTTTCTTTGGTAACATTGATTTTGGGCTTGTAATTGATATGAAATGTGTAAGCTGTTCTCTACTGTTCTTGAGATGCTCAAGATAGGGTTACTGTTTGGTGGCTGTCTCTGTAAACTTTTTGTTTCATGTGTATCACTTTGTACTGGTTTATTCTATAATCTAATTTTCTTTTCTCATTCTACGTCTTTGCTTCCTGGTGTCATTCATTTACTATTTTCTTTGGACCTGTGAAATATTTTAAAGATGTGGTTTGATTAGATAACTTTTCTATGCTTTACATTTTAGTTGGGGGAGATTCCTCAAAGTGATTATTTTAGCTCTGGGCTCAATCATAAATAAAGAAGATGATATAGAGGATGATGTTTCACAGAGAATTAAAATAGGATGGATGAAGTGGAAAGATGCATTTGAGTGTTGTGTGATTGACGTATTCCCTTAAAACTTTAAGGAAAACTTTATAAGACAGTCATACTACTGGCTATGATGCATGGTGCGGATTGTTGGGCAGTTAAGAAGCATCATGTAAATAAACGCAAAGTAGTGGAGATGAAGATGTTGAGATGGATGTGTGGCAAAACAAGGAAGGATATAATAAGGAATGATCATATTAGAGCTGATTTGGGAGTAGCTCCAATACATGATAAACTTCCAGAAAGTCATTTAAGGTGGCAGAGCCATGTTCAATGGAGGCCTTTGGGTGCTCCAGTACAGAGGAGTGATTTGATTCAAATTGAAGTAACTAAAAGAGCCAAGGGCAGGCTTAAGTGACTTTAGGAGAAGTGGTGAGGAAAGACATGCATAGCTTAGACTTTGTATCAAGTATGACTTCGAATAGAGCTGATTGGAGAACAAGGATTCATTTATCCAACCCCATTTAATTGGGATAAGGCTGAGTCGTTGTGCAATATATATATATATATATATATTTTTTTGGGGGGGGGGGGGAGTGAGGAATTTACTGATTTAGTTTTAATCTACCTCTTGTCTGCTTTCAGTGACGGAGGCTATTTCAACGCCATCATGAGTTTTCCACCCAATTACCCTAACAGCCCACCCACAGTGAGGTTTATCTCGGAGATGTGGCATCCTAATGGTGAGTGTCTATTTTTTTAGCACTTGCTTGCTTAAGCTTTGCATTGCTTGGTTGCTAATTTGATTGCATTTTCAAACCACAGTTTATCCTGATGGGCGAGTTTGCATATCAATTCTTCATGCTCCTGGTGAGGACCCCAATGGATATGAGCTCGCAAGTGAACGCTGGACACCAGTACATACGGTATGTTTTTGAAATTTTAAATGGATATGATTTTTTTGTGCAGTGTTCAAAGATGTAGCATATAAACTTGGATATACTTCTTTCATTTTTTTTCTCCTTGGTCTTTATGTAACCGAAAACTGATCAATGATATTATATTCTCCTTCACTGTTATGGATGGAATAATATATAATTTGATTGTTAGTGGTTTGTGCTGGATTTATTTTTAATTACTCTTTGTTACCTATCGTATGGCTTTGAATTTTTTTTTTTTTTGGCATAACGTACATGATGCTATATTCAAAAGGAGGATCTATAATATTTGCATGGTGATGATTTGAGTTCACAAATGTTCACCATGGTAGTCTACAATTAACTTGTGTAAATGTGGTTCTGATGTATTCAATTGCAGTAACGATGGTATGGTACCATACCTTAATAGCTATATGCTGCTTGCGAGCTCTTTGATGGTATTGCATGAATTCTGATGAGGATTTTCCTACTGTAAGAGTATGTGAATATTATTAATTTTTTCATGGTCAACTAGAATAATTCGGATCAAATTTATCTGGAGAAGTTTACTTGGTTTTTGATCTTGACCCTGGCTTGGCTGTTTTCTACTTGAAAGAAAGATTAGGTCTTTGTGTTAATGTTCTAATTCTTCTCCTCAACAATATACTGGAAATTATTTTTGCTACATGTTGAATATCTTAGTTAGATAGATTAATGTGAAAGCTTGGCATTTTTTGGTGGAATTGTAGGCTGTGATGTTTCCAATTTGTTTGTCTTAACATTGCACTGGCAAGGAGGAGTGAGGTGATACCAATAAGAGGAGTCAAATGACCAAAGGTAGACCGAGAAACACTTGGGAATGGTAAGAAAAGTGATGAATGGCTTAAGATTGACAAAAAACATGGCTTTTAACAAGGGGTTTTTTTTTGGGGTGCATTGGATTTAAACAAGGTTGAATGGCAAAACATATGTAGCTGGCCATTTAGTTGGGAAAAAGGCCTTAGTTGTAATAAAAACCAGTTTGAAGAAAGCAAAGAGAAGATGGATGACAGAGACAACAAGACATAGATGTGCCCTTTTGAGAGAGGAATGAAAATGTAGAAGCGGAGATGCTGATAGTGATGAAGAGGTGGTGAAACAAGTTGAATTACCCTTAGATAGTCAAAAGTGTCTGGCTGTAGTGTGAATGAAGTTGGTTTATGATGTATGGTATGGTATAACAATATAATATGAGAGAGAGAGACTCTAACCTACTAGAAACCCAAATACTAAGCTACTTTCTTATTCAGTATATACTATCTGATTGATGACTCAAAAACTTGGTACTTCTTGGACTAGACTTCGGGACAGTAGAGTCTAATTTGTAACAAATCACCCAAACAACATCTAGACTTATTTTATTGATAAGTAGGTTCTGTGAACATTGACATACTATTAATTTCCTTGACTTTGAAAAGTAACAAAATACAATTGGCGCTTAGAACTTCTTTACTTATGCCTAGTTAGCTTTCCAAAATGTAAACATGGCCAAATTATTATGATCATGGTCAAATTTGTTACTTTCATTGAGGAACATAGAGAAAATATAGTATCCACTGCATGGGATGCTCCTTTATGGATGCATCAGGAAGGCTGCTGTTTTGATGATTAGAATAATCCTACTTGGATTGGGGGACTTCGAGATTTTTGGTCTATTTGTGGTTAGATGTTAGGGTTTGATAGGCAGGTAGAAAATGGATAAGAAAAGAGAAAAATTTAATGGGCTATCAGCTTTCCTTTGTGAACGGAAACTTGAGGAACATAGAAACAATGGTGAGTTTTATTGGGTCAGGTTTTAGTGTAGGCTGAAGTGGAGTGATGGAGAACCTTAGGGAAGGGAGGGGAAATCAGAATAGAGAGGGGAAAAAAGAAGGTTCACACTCACACATTCATTCAATAATCAAATTGCTCTCTAAAACTTCAATCGATTACAACTAATATATAGGAAAATAGGAACATGAAATTAGAAACGTAACTGGAATGGAAACTAGCCTAAACTAGGAAACAACTATAAAAAGGAAACCAAAGCAAGGAAATAAATCCTACTCCTACGTTCAAGTCTGGAAACTAAAAGCATGAAATAAAATACTAAAGTAAACTACTAATTTTATTTCCAACCCTTGTTGGACCAAAACCTTAGGCTGGACCGGTTTTTCCTGGCTCTTGACTTCCAAAGCCGGTCATGCTGGTCCAACCAAGAAAGGGCAGTCGTATCTGCATCAACTCTCCTCCTCTGAAAAGAACTCAACTCCGTCGAGTTAGGGAAAGGACCGAGGAGACCGTCTGAAGGAATACGCTGAATGAGGAATGATCCCACCATCTTCTTGAGCTTAATTTCAGGGAGATCTTTGGCAGGATGAAACTTCATAGTCTTGTTGGCATGCTTGAAGGCATAGGTATTGGCATAGCCACAATGTTGTGCTTTCTTATCAAACAACCAAGGTCGACCAAGAAGGATATGGCACACCTTCAGAGGGAGGACATCACATTGGACTGTATCCTTAAATCCACCAATAGAATATGTGACCAAGCACTTATCTGTGATTTTGAGATTAGTGTTGTTCACCCAAGCAACCTTGTAAGGATTAGGATGTGGTTCTGTATTCAATCCCAGCTTACGAACAGCGTCTTCAGAGACAACATTAGTGCAACTGCCTCCATCAATGACCAAGGTTAGCAACTGATCATTGTACTTCAGACGAGTCTGAAAAATACTACTGCGGCGCCAATCTTCATTTTCAGTGGCCTTTTGAGTGGTCAACACATGACGAATGACATAAAAAGGATGTTGGTCATCGTCACTGAGAGTGTCATTGACTTCACCTGTTGCACGCTCTTCTCTTAAATCGACTGTGTCAGAACCAAGTTGCTCTTCGGGAATATATGGTATAGGAGATTCCTTATCAATAAAAGCAACCAAACGGCTAGGACATTGGGCACTGATATGTCCAAATCCATGGCATGAGTAGCACCGAACTGTAAATTTTGAAGAATCAGAAGGTTTATCTGAACCACGCCGAGGGGGTGAGTATGGGCAAGTAGGCCGTGAAGATGACATTTCAGAAACATGTCGAGGTGGAGAATACGGCCGACTAGGTCGCGAAGAAGCCATAGATGTAGCACTTGCCTGTGGCTTGCTAGATGACCTCTCTTGGGTAGGAGACTGTTGCCAAACAGAACTAGTACCTCGAGAAAAAGTATCTGCAAAATTTCTCCGGTTGTATGGGCGTTTCAGACTTTCCTCAACCTGATATGCTACTTGTACGGCGTCTTCCATGGTAGGCAATCGATTAGATGCAAGGGCAGCACTAAGTTGAGGGTGCAAACCATTGCGAAATTGGGCCACTAAGACTTCTTCATCCCACTCAAAGTCAGAACGAGTGGCTAAATAATAAAATCTAGCAACATACTCCTCAACGGTCATATTCTCTTGTTTCAACTGTGCAAATCTGAGATGCATGTGTTGCTTGTAATCAGAAGGCAAGAATCGCCGATTCATGACTTCATACATTTCAGCCCAAGTATTGACCAAACCAATGCCTCGGGTTCGGTTCTGTTGTTGTTGCTTGATCCACTAGACTCGAGCCGTGCCTTTCAGTTTGGCCTCTGCAAATAGGATCTTTCGAGCCTCAGTCAACCCGTACCATCTGAAGAATGTATCTAAACTGTGAATCCAGTCAAGGTACAATTCTGGATTATTGTCTCCATAAAAATCAAGGACATCCAGTTTTGCTGCTCTTTCTGCTCCATCATCATATCTACCAGTCCCATATGGTGGTGGAGGTGGTGGTGGTGGTGGTGGTGTATGATGTTGTGGTGGTGGTGGTGTTACTGGCAGATCCTGTGGAGTGGTGTTGGAAGAATCCCCAGACTGAATGGGACTCTTTCCTTTATCTGCTGCCACCAAACGATCAATAGAAACTTGCATAGATTTCACCATTGTTTTTAGGGACGTGACCATGTTAGTGAGAGCATCAA
>NC_056566.1:17752088-17753137 GCF_013358625.1 Macadamia integrifolia
ATTTCCAACCCTTGTTGGACCAAAACCCTGGGCTGGACCGGTTCTTCTTGGCTCTTGGCTTCCAAAGCCTGTCATGCTGGTCCAACCAAGAAAGGGCAGCCATAGCTGCATCATGGAGTATAGCCAAAAATGGGCTGGCAGTGGGGTTTTTTTTTTTTGGGTGGGGGGGGGAATAGAAAGCAAAAGGACTATAAAGAGGAGAGGAAAAGAGAGTCCTGCGATTTGAGCAAGAGAGTCCCAATCAATTAGAATGGGGCCACCCACCTTCATTCATTAAATAGATCAGCCATTACAAGTCTAGTACAAGTCCTACTAGAAATAGACAGACCAAAACACAATAGGAAACTAATACTAGCTGCAAACTCCTAATTGAACTTGGTCCTAATAGGACTAGGACAGTCCTAATGGGATTAGGAAAACCCCAAGGGAGGAGTCTGTGACTTGCGCAGGGCTCCTCCCCTCTCACGAGACACTTCTAACAAGAACAAAAAAGAACACTTAAAAATCCACCTAATGTATAGATACAGCTTCTTTGAGAGATCCACACGTTTGAGAGCCTTGACTAAAAACTCTTGATTTCATTCATTGTTTTAAGGTACTTGATTACAACCCTATTCGTATATAACTTGAAAATAAAGTAGCTCCTAGTGAAGGATACAAGTTCATGTAAAAATCACACGTTTAAGGGTTTTGTGCCAGCCCGCACATAAAGTTTTCAAATAATAAAATCGGCTGCAAACTTGGATCACCATTATTTCTGTCTTCCCAATTTGACCTTTGAACTTTCCATCAGTGTGATAGACCTCTTGCTCTCTCTCACACATCTTACGTATTTCTTCCTTCAACGAGAGGTTTTTTATTCGTACTGTGAACTGCATGAGTGAATAAATACGATAATTGTGCTCTCTCATATGTAAAACAACTTCTTAATTTGCTGCTCAGTCTGTCTTATGAATGTATCTTTGTAACTGATCATATTTCTCTCTACCTTAAACTCCTCTTTTCTTTTTCTTTTTTCTTTTCTCATTTTTCATTTTTTTTTTTTTTCT
>NC_056566.1:17753157-17760963 GCF_013358625.1 Macadamia integrifolia
TGGGTTGGGGGGGGGGGGGTGGGCATCATTGTTGCCTTCAATTGTAGCAGCATTCATAATTTCACCTTTTCTTGAATTTCCATGATACCATGAGAGCATTCTATTTTTTTCTTTTCTTAAATTATAATGTCCATGTTAACTAATTATGGTTTGATTGCACAGGTTGAAAGCATTGTATTGAGCATCATTTCCATGCTATCAAGTCCTAATGATGAATCTCCAGCAAATATTGAAGCAGCGGTAAGTGAAAGCTATTTTCTCCAAAGTCCCTATTATATCCATTATTAGTTTTCTTTGTGCAATTGCTAGTCTCTTGACCTTAGGGCTGAATGCTTGGATGGTTCGATTCTCCATCCCAAGCTGTCTATTTATAATAAAATAAGAACAAAATTACAAGTATGGCCCCCTCTAACTAACGCTACTAGTTAGAATTGATAGAAGGGAAAAAACCTTAATATTCCCTTATCGCATACATAATTCAACACTCCCCCTCATGTTGGGTCATAGATGTCACACATGCTCAACTTGACTAAAGTAATATGAAAAACTTTCCGCCCTAAACCCTTAGTGAATGCATTAGCTTACTGATCAAAAGACTTCACGAAGGGTATACTCATCAGCCATCTTCTAACTTCTCCCTTGATGAAATGCCTATCAATCTCCATGTGTTTGGTGTGGAAACGGTCAGGGACACCAAGGTCTTGAAGCAAACCTTGGACCCATAACAACTCACAGATTCCTTGTTCTGTTGCACGAAACTCTACTTCACCACTAGATTTTGCCACCACAGTTTGCTTCTTACTATGCCAAGTGATAAGATTACCTCTTACAAAAGTACAGTACCCTGAAATGGATTTTTGATTAGGAGACCCGACCCAATCAACTTCATTATAAGCCTCAACTCGTAGATGACCATGAGGATAAAAGGATTCCTTTCTCTGGAGCTGACTTCAAATATCGAAGAATGCAAAGGCCAACCTCCATATGAGAAGAATAAGGATCATCCATGAAATGACTTACAAAACTCACAACAATAACAATATCAAGCTGTGTATGGGAAAGATAAATCAACTTTCCTACTAGTTTTTGATAACGACCCTAATGCAGGAGTAGATTACAAGTAACTAACTCCGCAGTTTATAATCCCAAACAATATAAATAGGAGTAAGAAACAAATAAATAATACCATCAAATAAATCCTCAAGGATACAATACCCATATAGGAGCAAAATCAGCCCAAAAACTAACCCGATAGGAGAGAAAAATCTGTTATAGAGCTGGAGAGAGAGGTACGGCCAGGGCTGTAGGAGTCTGATTGAGTTGCACTCTTAGGCGTAGATAGTCCCTAGGGAGGGTACAAAAACCCCCAAAGTTGAGAGGATTCTGACGGCTGGTTGTGAAGTTACAAGCTTTCTTGATTTTCTGACCTAGGAGTGAAAATTGAGAAAAACTTTCAAGAACAGCAGCTGAATGCTTCCAACAATGACTAGGTAAGGATCGTGGGACCCTTATGAGGCTTGGAATACCCTGATTGAAGACCTAGCTAAACAAAGTACAGAAGAGAGAAAGAGAGGAGATCGATCTCTCTTATTCCCACTAGGATTACTGATCGGTTCTGATTTCTGGAAACTTTTATCAAAATCTGAACTATATCTCTTGAATGTTACAACAAATAAAATAAAAAAGAAGAATAAAATAGATGGGGTTGAGAAGGGTGAAAGAGAATAAAGGAAGTGGCTATCTCACCCACAACTATCTCAGTTGTTCTAAGCATTTAGTTGCAAACTTTATTTCATAAATGCAAACTTTCTTTCATTCAAAGCTGCTCAATAATGGTACCTATGCCTCTCTATTTATAGAGGGGAAGTTTACAATCATACTAATACTAGGAGCTAGTTTCCCTATAAGACTAGACACTCCTACTACAACTAGGAGCTAGTTTCCCAATAGGACTAGACATTCCTACTACAACTAGGAGCTAGTTTCCCAATAGGACTAGACACTTCTACTACAACTAGGAATTCAAAATAGGACTAGGACTTGACTTCATGACTCCAACATGGAGTAGGACTAACAAATTAATAGTCCATATAGGACTTTACGGTCAACTAATGGCCTAATGGGTTTTTATTAAATTAAATAGCAACTAATTAAACTAATGAAAAAAATCTTGTTTTCCTACCTTCTACCCATATTTTAGGCCTATTAAAGTGGCACATTTCAAAGAAACCACATGGGATCAAAGGCCCAACACATAACACAACCCAAGGCTTATTTGCAATAAAATAAGCCCAAGTGACTTATCTATATTAGACCCTTATCAACAGGTTCACCTTCCTTGTCCTTGAGCCTTGTATTGGCATCCAAAGGTGTATCAGAAGGATGACAACCTAACAACCCAGTCTTAGATAACAAATCTAGGACATACTTCCTTTGAGAAAGATGCCTTTTGAAGAATGAGCAACCTCAGTCCCATGGAAATACCTTAGCTTTCCAAGATCCTTTATTTCAAACTCTTGTCCGAGAAAATTCTTCAACAGGTTGATCTCATCACCATCATTTCCGATTGCCACAATATCATCCACATAAACTATAAGAATGGTGATATCTTTTAATGAACAAAATGTGGTTAGTATTACTATGCTTATAACACATAGAAACCATAGCCTTGTGAAACCTCTCGAACAATGCTCGTGGTGACTGCTTTAGCCCATAAAGTGCACGCTTCAACTTGCAACCTTTGCCTTGAGCTTTGTCACAGGAAAACTTGGTGGAACATCCATATAAACTACCTCATCAAGTTCTCGATCATAGCTGTTAAGGCGTTGCCTTGGCGTTCAGGTGGTTTGTCTGGGGCCTAGGTGACTATCACCTTATTGCACTGTATGTCGTCTTATATTTTAGTATTTATGCCAAATATCATTTAAGTAAATATTCATTTTCTTAAGATATTATTCATAAATAAGCAAATGCCTCCTATTTGTATCCAATAAAAATAGTTTAAAAATCAAATTCTAAAAGGATAAAATGTCAACCCTCCAGTCCAAGAGCAAAAATTGGATTTTTAGTTGTAGGGGCTATTTCAACTTTCAAATGCTGGGTTTTTCTCAATTCTGAAAATTTTATAAATCTCATCATTGTAAAACATTGCCAAAATCAGAAGTCCGGTAAAATAATCATTTGTTTTGATGTCCATAGAATTATTTTCATTCAAGCGATTTTAACAGCATTTCGCACTTTAAAATAAGTTTGGCCAGAATATAACTTTGTTATTACAACTCAGATTTAAGCAATCTTAGAATTGTTGGAAATCTGGTTGTGTTGTACCTAATACAAAAAGTCTCATATAAAAATAAAATCTTTGACCAGTTAAAATTATTATAGAACAAGGGCATTTCTCTAAATGTTGGTTTTTTTATGACTTAATGTGATTTAATATTTGTTTTTATGATTTTATGTGGCTTTACGTTGATTTTTTATGGCTTGGTGTGGCTTGATGTTGATTTTTGATGATCCAATGTATATGTAATATACTGAATAATGTTAAAAAAGATGAAAAATAAAATAACACATGTTCGCCTTAAGGCGGGCACCTTGTCACCAAAGCGCTTAGGCAGCCCTTCTAACCTTCGTTCGCCTTGGCGTCATGACAACTATGTTCTCCATGGAGAAAGGCATTTTTTATATCAAATTGTTGAAGATTCCATCCTTGATTCACAACATGTGATAGTGATACCCTAACAGTATTTTACTTTGTAACTGGAACAAAAATTTCCTAGTGATAAATCCCATATGTCTAGGTGAAGTCTTTAGCTACCAATCTTGCTTTATACTTGTCCTTAATACCATCCATCTTTTGCTTAACCACAAACACCCTTTTACAACCAACTGGTCTTTTTTAGGGTGGAAGAACCAGAACCACTGAACCACTAGTTCCCAAGTGCCATTTTTTTATAAGATTTTCATCTCTTTCATCATTGTTGTCTTCCACTTCTCATCTGCAAGAGCTCCTTGTCAATTATGTGGAATACGAATAGAAGAGAGAAGAAACAAAAGTACGATAGGAACTAGAGAGTGAGTCATAGAAACAACATGGGATATGGAATGTTGAGTACAAGTCCTAGTATCTTTACGAAGAGCAATAGGGAACTCAGAAGAATTTCTCTTACCAAATGGAGTAATAGGCTCTAACTCCTGTTCCGGCAATTTAACAGGTAAAGGTGCAATAGTGGTACTGATGGTTTGGAGTTTTTTGTTTTGTTTCTGGTCTATCCTGAAGGTTTGAATAATCAATCTATTTTTGAAATTCGCCAATGGTCTTCTGAATTGGAGTAATCTCCCCCTGAGTTGGAACAATAATCTCGTCATACTCCCTTGAATTTGACTCTCTGAAGGAATAGTGGAAGATGAAACATCAAGAAATGTCAACAGATCTTCATTAGGACTCTCCCCCTAAAGAAGTGTTGATGAATAACAGGAGACCGACTCGTGAAAGATAATATCCATGGTGACCACAGTACAGCAAGAAGGTGGATAATAAGATTTGTATACTTTCTGAGTAGGAGAATATCCCAGAAAGATACAGCAGAGGCCACTTGGTTCTAGTTTACCAGGAGATCAAGTATCCCAAGCATCCCAAGCATAACAGACACAACCATAGATCTTGGGCGGAACAATAAAGGTGGAAGACCCTTGTAGGGCCTCAATAGGAGCACGGGAATCAAGGACCCAAGTAGGTATACGATTGATGAGATATGCAGGAATGAGGACAACGTTACCCCAATTCTGGGAAGGGACATTATGATGTGGATCCGAATTCCAAAACTCAGAATCGGTCCCTTAGAGGCCCACTCAAATTTGCATCACTAAATATTTAAAAATAATGGCAATTTGGTAAATAGATCAAAGGTAGCAAAGGAAAGTAGCAATTTGGTAAATAACCAGGACCGCAAAGGGGTGTGATGAGAGGTGAAAGTGGTATGGGACGCAAGGGTATTTTCTAATATCTGTATAGGACAATGCTGGAAACAATTATGAGTAAGGGTCCAAACAGAATTAGAATAAAGAGAGGGGCATTTATGGGATGTTACAATAAAATAAAATAAAACTCACTTTTGAGGTTGTCTTCAACCCCACAACAGCCAAGGGAGTCACGTTGAACACCAAAAGAGGAAATCGAGCTTCAGCCCTCTGAATCTCTTTCAACAGCTCTTAATCTCCAGGTCTGTTGTTGCCTAGGCCTGCTGAGTCGATCCAAAACATTACAGTTCAAGAGATCAGGCAGAGCTGGATTGCAGGTTTCTGAAACATGGGATCAGCGAAGTAGCAGGTCCAGCCATGAATGGAAGGTTGGTATTCTCAGTGAGAGGGATTTCAGCCACCAAAACCCTAGGATTTCCGATCGCCCAGGTTATTAAACCCTTCACTTAAAGTTTCAGAATTAATGGATGGCTTTCGAGAGGGGTTTGATCCAACTGAAGGGCTGTTGGGTTAGTCCAGAACAGAGCATACAAGTGAAAGTAAAGGAAGAGAAGACGAAAGAGAGAATAAAAGAGAGGAGATGAGGGATCGAAGGGGAGAGAACACACATACCACTCTGGCAGAAACCAACTCAATTTTCATTCAATTTTAAAATTCATATCTCCCTCTACCGTGTTACATGGCTATAGAAAAAAAAAAAAATCAATTAATTGAAACTGTCCTAAATTAGAAGTCGAAATCTAAAGTTGAATCTCCCTACTAACTTGACCGACACCCTATACTAACAATATAGGAAACAAATAAATAATAAAAATACTAAATTAATGGCAAATCTTCCAACGCCCAACTGCATAACGTGATGTGCAAACATAAGAGCTCGAGCAAATTCCAAGAGATGGTGGTTCTTTCTTTCTACCATTCGATTTTGAGCAGGGGTGTCAATATAACTGGTTTGATGAATGAGTCCATGATCAGCAAGCTAATTTTGAAACTGACCCTCCATGTATTCTTTGCCATTATCACTCAGAAGGATCTTCACAATGGCATTGTATTGAGTTTGAACCGTTTTTGTGGAATCACTGAAAACACAGGAACACAACACTCATATTATATCATATATATCCAATCAACAATGCCATTGATATAGTTTTGATGAAGCTGAATTTAGTTGATGGAGCTGAGAAGGTAATGCTGTAGTAGTTGGACTACCGTTGTCAAGCAAATGGAGACCATAATGCACTTTACCACATCCAATCGTCTTCCCGGTCATCAGATCTTAAAAGACAGTGGGAAGGGGGAAAAAAAAAAAGTTTCAGTTCAGATCTCAAGTAAGACGACTAATAGATAAAAGATTAGTAGTGAAGTTAGGAATGTGAAACAGATGATATTGCAACACCTATGGTGAGCATTTAGATTGCAGTAATAGCATCTGACAGTCCCTATACAACATATACATGACACTTCGGTCAGTCATATAGTAGTACTATCTTTATAAAAAAGAATATAGATTTTATGAACTTAAATAACATGCCATCTGTTCGTCTGACATAAAAGTCAGACAAATCATGGCTGTATGTAGAGCCTTACATAAATTTTGAAGAAAAAACATCCTTCTTTACATTCCACCTCATCTACATCATATGCTAAAGGAAACAAGGCACTCTTCCCATCGACAGATATTGCTGCCAACAAAATTCCACCATACTTGTGCTTGAGGTGGCGGCCATCAAAACCTATAAATGGTCTACATCCCCTCAAGAAATCTTCCTTGCATGCATGAAAACAATCAAACATTCTCTTAAACACTGGATTTATTGACATATCTTGCCAGTCATGATATTGGAGCTTGAACATACTCCTAGGATTCTTCTCCATAACCAACTCACTATGTCTAGGTTACTGTGCATAAGACTCTGCTTGGCTACCTTCCTTTATTTCTTGGACAATCTTGTGTGCCTTGTACAACTTCATGTAAGGAATTTGAATACGCAAATTCAGCTTGTTCCGCCTTTTGATAGATAGCTCAATACTGGCTCTTGTAAGACCTCCCTAAGTTGTCTGAAAACAATTAAGAGGCCTTTAAGAAAGACCATTTACAAAATAATCCTGTCATGTGAACTTATCCCTGAGATTCTAATAACTAACAAGAACGTTAGAAAATTCTAGTCACTAATTAAATGGACCATCTGGCTCCTTTTGCTGAAATAAAGGTCACTATTTGATGACTGGATTAGTCCCTGCTTATGTGGAGGCACATAGGCACATAACAAGCCACCTTTTATGTGCTTCTGGCCTCCTATATCACTGAATGTACACAATTCCTTGGATGCACAATGCATTTCATGTTCAATAGAATTTTGGCCAAGTTATAGTAAAGGTGTGAGCCTAGGCATGTGCTTTGCACTGAGAAACTATTCAAAGGTGCATGCCCTTCAGCATGGTGGAAAGTGGTTGTGCGTCTCTGTTGACTATATATTTGATAGCATTTTACATTGGTTTTACTTTCATATTTCTTTATGTTACCCGCTGGAATTTTTTCCCCTCCTTCCAACACAGATGTAGTAATTGTGCACTGGGAGTGAGTTTGTGGTGGGCATGGGGTTTCTCTTCTCAACTGTCTAGTAATAAGAGAAGCTCATTAGTGTGCTCCTCAGCTTCTTATGGTCTATGCTTTTGGCATATGGAAGGTGGTTTTACATTTCTGTGGATGGTCAGGGTGGTCGTGTAATTCTATTTAGGTTCTGTACCCCACTGAAAGAATTTTTTTTTGAATCCATATCACCGTTTTCTGCATCGGCCTGCTCATGGTTTACCTGGGGCGGTCTC
>NC_056566.1:17760983-17792807 GCF_013358625.1 Macadamia integrifolia
AAAAAAAAAAAAGAGTTAATTTTACTGTCTAGTTTGAGTAAAAACATGCATTTTAAGGTGGTGGGTCTCTTAAAAGCATTAACCCACTACTTCCCCCATACCTAGGTTACCACAATAATTGAACAGTGTTATTATGGAATTCCATGCCTATTTCCTTGATTACTACAATGGAATAACGTTGTGGGACATTGAATGCTATCTCCTTGGGGCTGAAGAAATATTATTTTTTTTCGTGCAAATTTGTCATATGGGGCCTGCTTGTGACAGATAATTACTAGGGTGACCTCAATGTTGGTATTCAAGGAACCAAAAGGCTGTAGGACTTCCTACATGTCATCGGAAAATGTGCCCAGCATTTTATGTATCAACAGGTGCCATCACAAGTGTCTTCGTCATCTTTGCTGGTTTCCCTCTACATATTCTTGCCATGTCTCGAACTATACTTTCCTTGTAACGAGTTTGCGATCAAAGATGATCCCACTGGGCGTTTGGAGATTGTTGTAATTCCTTTCTGTTGAAATCAGATTCCAGATTTGACCAACATTTGAAGGCTACAAAGTCGATAAGAGTGCCATTACTAGACCTGTGTTTAAAAAAGTTCACAGCGACCTCTTGATCATATTTTAGTCTTTGTTGTTTTGTTTGCTTAGCACATTTTCGTAGTAAAACCTAGTCATATATATCTTCATGAATAGGTAGATGGTCATACATCTGTTTTTTGCTTTTATATGCAGAAAGATTGGAGGGAGAGGAGAGACGAATTCAAGAGGAAAGTAAGCCGTACTGTGAGACGGTCGCAAGAAATGTTGTGAGATCACTCTGCCGAAGGTGGAAACCCAGTTATTTACCTTGTTTTGTTTGGGAATCTTATTTATTACGTTGAGAACTGGTTAATCATCTGGTGGTATGTTGGTCATTTGAAATTTCCATTTGAAGTTCTTGTGGCCAACAAACTTGGAAGCAGTTCTCATTGTAAACTTGGGACTTTTGTATTTAAATGTGTCTGGTCAGTTGTCCTGATAACCTACTACGATTAGTGAGAGTTGTTGAAGTTTCTTAAGTTGGTCATGGTTCTTTTCCCCCATCGCTGGGGACAACTATGAGAAATAAACTCTGTTTGGGTAAATGATTAGTACAAGCACGGTTGTGATTATTGAATCTTGATTGTTCTCTCCCATAATAGTGGAAGTGACTCGTCTTTAATAGTCGCACTGTAATAACTCTTATAATTTTTTGAGAAATTTACATCCAACTCCCCTTGTGTTTGCCTTTATTGTGTCTTTCCCTTTTGAGTTTTGTTTATTACATTTAAACCCACCTAACATAACACCGTGAGAGGTTTTTGAGGGTCAATCTGTTAAGTCATACAATATTTTAATTAGTGCCCATATTACAATTTTTTATGTAGTTTGACCATTTTACCCTCAATACAAATGCTATCTTCCAGGTCACCCATTTCTTCTCTGGTAACGTCATGTATGAATGTGTCATCTCCGGCGAACTGTGAGGAGAATATCTCCAATCCAGCGATCTCCAATCTCTCTCTCTCTCTCTCTCTCTCTCTCTCTCTCTCTCTCTCTCTCTTGCATACTGAAGTTTTCTTTATTTGGTCTTCTTCCCAATCATTAAACAACCATGCCCGATTCTACTCTTCGCTTCTATTCCTACTCCACAAACCTCCGATTCTTAACTTGCCCAACGATTTATTCAACTCAAGACCATCGGAAAGTGTACCAAATCCTCCAATCGATTCAATATGTCCAAAGCCGAAGAAGACTCAAAGAAAAAAAAAGAAGACAATGGTAAGCAAAGGCAGCTGCAGAAACAACGAAGACCCGATTTTGTTACATAGATGTATAAAGCAACTTCATTTTGGAAGCTTAGGAGATAAAGACGCAGTCGCAAAAGAAATCAACAGATCGGGTTGGTGATTACAATCTGTAGAGCTTGGTGTAGCTCTCTCTCTCTCTCTCTCTCTCTCTCTCTCTATGAACCTGATTTCCTTTTTACTTCACAGTTAGGGTTGGTGGGATTTAAAATAGGGACATTGAAGTTTGATTCAATTTTGCTACTTTTTCTATGAATGATCTAGATTTAAAGAAATCTAGAAATCCACTAAGATTCACTGCGGTTGTTTCTAGAATCCTCTTTAATGGATTCATATGGCAATCACATTGGGGATTCACATTATCGGAACACCTCCTTTGTCTCACATTAGAACCCTAACAACATTAGTGTTGTTCTTTGACCAGCTTCTATAAGAAATTTTTCAACAGTTGCGGCCGTCGGAGTCCTCAATCATTCCTCTATTGTTCAAGCGTTGGTTGATCCTCCATTGTAACTACAGGTCTTCCCTTCCTCCATCATCAATTTTGATGATATGCTCCAATTCGGTTACGACCATAATGAATTTCCCTTAGAAAGCTTTTGTTTGTTTGGAATCAAGGCTGGTGATCGAGACTTCGATTGGCTGTGGTGAGCTGCACCAAGCTCTGTAGATTGCATTTGCATAGCTGTGAAGACACCGGTGACGGCACCTCTTCCTGTTCACCGGTGCCTCATCCTCTTCCTTCGTCAGGTGCTTGCCTCGTCTCCAAGAATATAATATGGGTAAATTTTCATCACATCTTAAGCAAAAAGGGGGCTCAACACATTTAAATGAAGACTCACCGGCCGCCGTGCATATAGATCAGAAACAGAGATAGAGAAGAAGTGGGGCTGGGGTTCCAAAATTAGTCCTTTGGATTTTTTTTATTTTTTATTTTTATTTTTTTTTGAGAATGATTAAAAGTGTAATTAAGTTTTTTTTCATTTAAAAATTAACACGTCTCTCACAATTGTTAGATTGGATGGGTTTAAATGTAATAAACGAAACTTGAGGGGGGAGAACGTAGTAAAGGCAAACGTGATAAATTTTCCTAATTTTTTTCTCAAGCAAATAATATAAAGCTGTCTAGATCAAATACTCAAGCAGAAAAAATGGAGGCTCTTGTGGAGGATATTGGGGTAACTAGCGACATATCTTATCAGTTGGCATCAAACAAAATTATTCCGATTGTGAGGGTGTGCCTACAAATCAGGAACATATCCTCCATAAAAACCAAGGGCTTGGTAGCTTCAGACATAATCGTTCTTCGTATGGGACTATGTTGAAATGTCAGGATTGAGCCCTCAAGTGGCCAAACGAAAAGTGAGTGGAACGGAACTGGGACATGGTTTAGAAGTTGTAGAAAAAGAGATAAGAGGTTAGTAATAGAGTCAAACGATACCTCATTGGGGAGATCAATGCCTGGGGATGAAACCTCTCAATGTCATAGCTATTTACCATTGGTGCCCTTGTTGATTTTTGGTTTTCTTGCTGGGCGTATGTTAATTCTCATTTGGTTTAGAGTTGGGACAAAGCAACCTAACGCATTGTGGCACCATGTAGGGCACCTTCACTTCCTTGAAATGAAGGTGACGAATTCGTACTGACAGAAGCGACGCCCTTAGTTGGTTTAGAGTCGGAGCAAAGCAACCTGACGCGTAGTGCACCTTCACTTGCTTGAAATGAGGGTGCTGAATTTGCACTGGCAGAAGCTACCTTGGAATCGGTTAGTAGCGATCCCAATTTCTGCCGCTTTGAATTGAAGTATTCTTTAAAAGATTCCTTTTAATTGGTGGATTTTCATATCAAACGGTGGATTCTAGGGTTATTGAGATCGATTCTAATCAACTCCAAGTTGATTTAATTTGGAATCGACAAAGTCACCAATAATTGTGTTTAAAAACCCTACTCCTGGGATTGCTTGTGTCGCACATAATTTAGGTCTGTTGTATGTATGGGTGTTAATCGGTTCAGTTTCGGTGTATACAGTTTGGTTTTGATTCGGTTCATATTTATTGGACTGAAACCAAAACCGCACCATTTACTAAACGGATGCACTTTTTGAAACGGCAACCGTTTATTAAACGGTTTCGGTTCTAAAATTTTTAAATGGTGTCAGTTTCACGGTTTTAAACGATTTTGATTGCAGTTTATTCCATATGGTTTTTAAACGGTTCACATTCGGTTTGCTAGTTTATTCGCATGTTTACTAAAATTTGCTTTTGGTGATAAACACTTCAATCTTGTATCAAATTAAATGATGCATTGAACAAGCAAGGATTTAATTACATAATTACATAATAGGAGTAAATTATTGAATAAACTGTTGGACAGCCTCTATGGTCCTTAATTCTTCCCTAAATTAAACCATTATGTTTCGTTAAAACAACCAAATATTTAATCATTATACAGGTTAATCGGATCAGTTTTGACAGTTTAAATGTTCGATTTTCACAGTGTCAATTCAGTTTGAAACCAACGGGTTAAACAGTTAAAACCGACCCAACCCATTTAATTAATTGGTCTTAAACTTGAAACAAGAACCGAATCATTTACTAAAATGTTTAGCGGTTTCGGTTTAAAATTCACATCCTTGGTTGTACGTATGTTCATATGGACGTACATGTGAGGATTCAATACCTCTCTCTTTTGCTTCCATATATACCCGGCTTCACCGTTGTAATCATGTAATGGTAGGAAGGGGAAAGGAAGGGGAACAAGTGTTGGATCCTCACATGTACATCTAGCAGTGGATCCAAATTAATGTCGTACATTCTATTCTATATGATTTTGGTAAGAACTACAAGGGAGATTTTACCAAAAAAGAGTAAGTTACAAGGACCTCCCTTGTAGATTCTGACAATGTCATGGTACCCCAAGTTGGAAAAATATTACAACCATCCCCTTTTCAAACTAACATATTAACTAACAACTATTTAAAATAGGAAATGACCATTTTAACCTTATCGATTTGAAACCCCAATTCACTGTGGATTAGGTCCTTGTACGAGAATGATTCTCGTACGATGTTTGATTTACACTTGGATTCCACTTAATCTCTCTCTTCTTTTAATTAGTTTTTATTTTGAGTGGAGTCCAAGTGTAAATCAAACACCATACAAGAATCATTGTTGAGGACTTGATCCACACTCCTCTTAAGAAGGGATTTAACCCTTTCATCTGATTACTCTCTTGGCAAGGGATCTCTATTCTTGATGGAAGTTAATAAATAAAAACCATATGGAAATTCAACCAGATCCCTGTTCTTGATGGGAGAAAATAAATAAAAAATCAAATGAGAATCCAATCTTGAGCTGAGATCTTAAAACTAATATGGTTATGCTATTAGGTTGATCGGGAATTTTGATTTCGGCTAAGTTTCTTGACCCTTGCGATTTGAAAGGCAATTCGCTGAATTGGATCCGGCAGCCAAAAGATGACTATAGCAAACGAAGCTCAAGAACGGATCCAATTGAGTCTTGAGAGGCAAAGAAGGTTAAAAAGGTAAATGAAAGAAGGGAAGAAGGAATCCCTAACCTTCTGCTTTTGGTGAAGCGATGACCACCAGTGTTCGTTTGAGAGAGGAGAGCATAACACTATATAAGTCATCTATCGAGAAGACGCAAGGCCATAGCTAATTGTTTGGAGGGAAGAAGCCTGAGAAGGCAATTTTGATGAGAAAGAATTTATAGAGTGAAGGGTAAAGGGCATCCTTGAATGGATGCTAGTGTACCCTTTCCTATGACCTACGGTGACTTGGTGTTGGCACGAATTCCTTCCCTATGCTACGGTCAACTGACCATATTGATGTATGTGCGGACGTGCCAAAATCCTTCTTGATCGGATTCAATAATAAGCCTAACTTCGATCAAGCGATTTGGGCTCCAGAGACTTTTCAACGATCAAGACCTCCAAAGGATGAGGGAATAAACTGCATTATATTCCTCAAAAGGAGTTCTGAATACAAATCACTAGAGCCTAATGAGTAGACTCTGTGGGTTATTCTAAATACTGGAAAGAAAATGCATAAAATGAAATAAAGAGTTGCATTGTAATTGGGGTTTGTTTGATTTGTTGATTGTCCCTTGTTGACCAGTTTTCTTTCCTCATATACTTTGAGAGTTAATCGCTCCACTACCCAAACCATCAGCCCACTTCTCCCACGAAGTGATGCCGTCAATATGTTGTTGCCACCTGTCTCATTAATATCACCTTAAAATATGACCACCATTTGTTGTTTGTAATTATTTTCATAGGGATCTCATCAAACGATTGGATTTTGATATGTTCCTTAGAAAGCTTAAGTACCCCTTGCAACACTTTGCCAAAGTAATAGCTGACAGTCTGTCCTGAATGCTGGAATCTCTCCTCAACTGCTCTATTGGTAGGACCTATTCTTGTTATTCTAAACATGAACATTGCCAATTGCTCGTCTACCTTAATAATACGACTGTCTTGCAACCAACCACGATGTCTCATTAGTAGGCATAAATTTAAAAATACGTGTCATTCCATGCCAAATTCTTCGTAACAACGGTTTGCATGTCCATGCAACACGTCATGTACCCATGCTATCCCTGTGAATGCACTATTCCTGCGTGGTTCTCTAGTGTAAGGATTGCTGGAATAATGATACTGTGCTATCAACAATGTTGCGAGTATCAATTCTTCTCTATCGTCGTCATTAAAGGAGATTGTTGAAGTATTATTGACATTTGCCATAACTTATTCAATATAAATTTTGAACTTGTTAGTATCATACAAATGTTTATCCCGTAATGAATGTACCAAAAGATCTATGAAACTATAATCATCGAACATGCATAATTATATGGTGATGTAATAAGTATTTAAAACAAAAGGCATCCAACAAAATTTTGCTACAATCATAGTAAAATATAATTGGCATATATAAAAAAAGTAGCATAAAGTATAAATAACCATATTACACTTTTACATCAAGTGTACTTAACAAAATATATTGATCATACTACAAAAGATTTTAAATGTATTTCATTACAATCATCTATATTAAAAAAAGTTAGATTATCATCCATCAATCTAACACATCAAAAGCCAATTGTTTCGTTTCATCCTTGAGAGTAATGAATAATTCTCTCCATTCCCAGTCCACTAATATTTTCTTGCACGCCTTAATATGCACCTCCCCTAATCTCTTAAATATAGAAATCTGAAATAAGTATGTTGATCCTCAAAGTTTCTCATATTGTCAAATGGAAAAGTATCACTGAGAAAGAACTGAAACCAACCTAATGTCTTGACTCTTTGTTCACATGAAATTTTTGTAAACTTGAACAGCTCTCCATGTTCATCAAATTCTGGCTTCTAAACTTGGTTTTAGTACACAATGGAGCCCCTTGTACGTCCATTGCAAAAACACAGAGCAAACTAAGTAAAAACGACAAAATAGGTAACTAAAAACAAGAAAACAGAGTTTGAAAGAGACGATTTCGAAACAAAGAGAAACCGAGAATCGAAGAAAGGGAGAGAGAGAGACGATACCTTTTGCTGGAGAACCTCTTCCAAGATGATGAATCCACAATTGTGAGCCTACGACCCCTTTTCTAGGGCTTCTTGCAAGGGAAGATTGGGTTTTGGTATTTTGTAGTTGGATAAAGGTAAAGTATTTTGGAGGGTTTTTATTTTTTTAAGTTAGTAGGAGAATAGACAAAGTAACTTTTTGGTATTCTTGTAATTTACTTTTTAATTATTCTTTTTTACTGGTTCATTTATCGAGAAAATAAAAATGAACCGAATATGCCAAACGTATTTCTGTTCTATTTACATTCCCACAAAATATATAAAAGAACACTAGAAGCATTCTGCTAAAGTATTATCACACAGCCACTTAGTGACGTTTTTCATGGGTCGGTCGGTCTGTCTCTCTCACAACTGAGCATCGTGGCTGATAAAGCCTCATGGACGAGGTGACCAACCAAAGTCCAAGTCCGCAATGCTTCTGGCACGTAAAAAATAATATTAAAAGGATTGCTTCCTTTCATCTTTACTCGTCATTTGTTGAATAAATGAAAAATATCGTTACTTTATTGACTAATAAATCAATGATTTCGGAATCGAATATTTTCCCCTTTCGTTGTTGTTGGGCAATCATTTGCATTTGAGCCTCTCTCATCACTCATCCCACACATATTCTCAGTTGAGTGTTCCAACATTTCACACCATGCCGACCATCTCTCTCTCTCTCTCTCTCTCTCTCTCTCTCTCTCTCTCTTACTTATGTTGTGTTTGGAATGTTAGGAAACAAAGAAAACCTTGGCTCCGGGAATTTTCTTGCTCTATGGGAGGTAATTTTCGGCTCCTTTGAATCCATCTTCTTGATAATTGAAAGTTGACTCATACCAAATTTTTTTTTTCTTTCTTTTTTTTTCCATAGGCCAGTAGGTGAGCAGCCAAGTGGTGGTCCAAATGTATTGGCTGGGGGGGTGGGAGGTGAAAACGATATCCTCTCAAGTGCTGTAGTTCCCCAGCATGCAATGGAGGTTTGAGAGGCACTTGGGGTGTGTGCCCTAATGTTTCTAGCTATCTGATGCGTGCTAGGTGAGTTGGTGTACTTCAGAGGATCTGAGTCCAGAGGAGTGTAGGGGTGTGGGTGCACAGTGGGTGCAATGGCAACCAACATTGCTTTGTGTGGGAGAGGGACTCCATACTAAGATGCAGTCCTCGACTGTAGTAATGACACCCATTATGCAACCACCACGCTAAGCGGATATTCGCATGTGCACATGTATTGAATGGCAAAAGTTTGTGAGAATTCAGAAACAAGGGAGCTTAGGGCTCCTTGTAACAGATTCGGAAATCACAATCACTCTACCTGGCTCTATTTGTTTCTAAGTAAAAAACAACAACAACAATTCGACCTTATCCAACTAAATAAGATCGATTACATGAATTCTTGTTTGTCAATCAGCTTTGTTTGTTACTACATAATATAAATTAAAACTTATTGAGAGCCAGAATAAAATATGAAAAACTTAACCTGGACGTGAACTTTGGCCCTCATCCTTAGCACTAGCTGCGATACCCACCTAAAAGTAGAAACATATCTTCTTGTTAGCGGATAAGATTGTAGAGAAACTAATATTCTGGCTAGTTCATAAAAAAAATTTGTTCTACCCCAATAATAAAAAGAAGTGAAGAGTAAGTAGTCCACCTAAGTCTCTCAAATCTCAACAGAATGATCATGTAGCATCAAATGATACTGTTATAGCTAGTGACTTTTTAAGGCCAACCACCCATAAATGAGTTCCAAACAAGGTTTCAAGAATTGGATCAAAATCGGTGGACCTTGATCCAATTAATGCAGATTCTTGCAAGATATTTTGGAGTCGTTATGAGCATTATTTGATATTTAATTTTGGGTCCCCCCCCCCCCTTTTTTTTTCGTCAGTATAATTGCAGAAAGAAAAAAAAAAAGGATTAATGAAGCTTCCCTCTAGTAGCAAGATCTACTTGTTTTTTAATTAAAAAAACAACAAAAAATATGGATATGTGGAAGTCATTCTTATTCTTTCTAACTTCAATTTCTAGGGTTCTTGTTGATATTGATTGATTCTTATTTGATTTGAGTAGAACCAATTGAGGTTGATCTCATATTGATTCTGGGTTTTAAGCTTCTGCACAAGTTTTCCTTCAGTCTCCTAATGAAGTGACCACTTGGTTGAACTTTAGGTGATCATTACACTCTCGCTTTCTATTGACGAAGTCAAAACTACTAGGTGGGTACCAATAGCCATAAATCCACCCAAATTGATCATGTAGCAAAGAATCATCATTTGGCAATCGGTTTGGTGCTATCAACTAGAGTGGTACTTAGATAAATTTATTTATAGGGATAGTATGGTGGCAGGAAACACCCAATGAATGCCCTTTGAAAAAAAAAATCATTTCTTTGCGCACAAAAAAAAAAAAAAAAAAAAAAAAAAAAAAACATTTTTAAGGGTAAAGAAGTCATTTCAAGGGAAGGAAGGAAAGGAATAGACATAGGGGAGTGCCAGCGTATGCTAGTTAACTATGCTAGCACTTCCAAATGGAAAATATTTTTTCCTATTTTTATTAGAATTATCATTATCTGTGGGGGAGAGTAGCTTCTGCCACAATTTGTCTCTCTCCTCCCCATAGGAAATTACCTATATGGGCAAAGGAGACAGACAGACTGTTTGGGGGTGGGGGTGGTACTAGTGTAGGCTGCACTCTCCCACAAAGAACACTCTTCCATTATTATAGGAAAATGGTTTTTTTTTTTTTTTTTTTTTTTTTTGAGGGTGTAGGGGAGGGTGGCCCCCATGCCCAAACACATGGGGAGGAGGCAAAATTACCTACTTGCCCCATGATATAGAAAATGATGTCTTTGTAAATGCTTTCTCGTAGTTCCTATTGGTCCTCACACACGTGGAGGAACCACACTCCCCACAGGAAACACTTCCCCTATTATTATTTAGGAAAAATTATTTGGACCCTTGAACTATGGCCCAATTGCTTGACACCGCTCAAGTTTGAAACTATTACTTAAAGCCTCATGAAAGCCACAATGCTAGTCTGTTGTTAACAGTTAAATGAAAATACCATTTTACCTTTGTGAGAGTAAATTACTTAGACACCCCCTATATTATGACCCAATTGCTTGACATCTCTAAATTTTGAAACTATTACTTAAACCACCACTGCATTTTAAGATTTCTTATAACTAACCCATCTTTCTTAGTCAATCTTTATATAACGATGAGCTAATGAGTTGGAAAACTTTTAAATGTACAAACTTTATAAGTGTCAAGCAATCTGATAGTAAAAGGGGTGTTCTAGCAATTTTCTCTATTATTTACTAAACAATTAGACTCTGTTGAAGCATAAAACGACATGACGAAGAACTTGAGAATCAGAATACATGGTCGAAAATGTGGTGAAGGGTAGTTTATCAACTTAAAAAACATTTAACTCATAAAAGTAGTGTTGGTTCTTCAAAGTGGAAAAAATATTCCCATATGTGGGGATACTTTCCATACCCTTTCTTATTTATTTTTAATAGGTAGGACCCATGCCATTTTTCCTTATAACACCTCTCTTAATTTCCAAGTCTCTGTTGATTCCCCCATTGATGAAACTGAGTCTCACACTCCCATTAGTGTAGAAGGGGAGATTCCCTCCACATTAGAGGTTGGAAACCTTTTCCCTTCTAAAAGAAACTCAATAATTCAACCAAACAAGGGCTTAGAAAAGTCTTAGACGCTAGTTTTGAAAAGCAAGACCGGATTTCTGATTTTGAAATTCATAGTGAAAGGGACTCATATGCATGGATTTAGTTCTTGCTATCGATATTGATATCGGTATCGGTATCGATATCGATATTGGTATCGGCCAATTGATTGGATCAATATCAAAGAGGATGATGCATATGAGTCACTTTTGCTCATTGCTTTTCATAAAATGTATATTTTTTAACTATTTTACCTTGAAACGATGCAGGTAATCGATCTGAATCAATCAAGGATCGACGATCGATCTCAGCCGATATCAATATGATATGGCCCATACGGTTAATACGATTCCGATACTTGAAACCATGCTCACAGGTCCATTGACCAAACCAGACGGTCATATATGTAAAAAAAAACTAAGAAGCCTTATTCTCTCTCTCACCGATCTGTAAGTTACCCAAATGATGAGATAGAATATGCTGCTTGTACGAGTTGGTGGCCAACACCTATTCCATTTTCTGCCATTATAAAGACAAAGAGGAGTATATCTGAGAACAAAAAGGATAGGTGTCGGTCCCTAACTTGTACGATCAAGTGATCGTACGAACAGTAGATCCGTTCTCCCCCGATGATTAGAACGAATTAGAGATTACGTAGATAGACGCACGGTCCCAACTTCAATTCCCTTTGCACTAGTCTCCCGAAGATTAGTCATGGTACATATAAGCTAACCGAAGACCTTGGTTAACAAAAAAAAAAAAAAAAAAACTACTCTCTCTCTCTCTCTCTCTCTCTCTCTCTCTCTCTCTCTCTCTATAGCCGCCCAAAGCTGCAATCTAAAAAGTTTTAAACCGCGCTCAGCCTTGTTGCTACCGTTGGGTGTTGATATATATATTAAGGAGCTTCTTTCCTTTTTCCTCGTTTTCTTATCTTTTCCTCTCACTTTTTCCTTTTCCTTCCCTTTTTCTCTTCCCTCTTGCCCTTTTCCCATTCAAAGTTAAAACTCAGAACTCATGGAACCCACGCAATGTCCCGTGACTCCAAACGAAGGTGAAGATTAGTAACACAGGAAACAAGAGCTAAGGGGGAAAAAGAAACAAAGGATTAAATAAAGGGTTCCCGTAGTTTCTCTCTCTCGTCTCATGACTTCTATTTTCCTTCTCTCTGCTACTATTCCCGGAGGTCTGCAAAAAGAAGAAGATGCGATTTCCACCGCCGCCGGCATCCATTAGGAACGGAGAAACGCCGCCTCGAATGCCGACCGCTCCTCAGTTTCAGTCCACCATGTCTATACAGAAGCTTAGACGGTTCAACACACTGATACTAGTCTTCCGCTTTGCTTCCTTTTGCTTCTCCTTCGCTTCTGCCATTTTTATGCTCACTAACTCCCACGGCTCCCACGGTTCCCCTAGCTGGCGCGACTTCGAAGCTTTCAGGTACTTTTCTCTACTTCTTCGTCCTGAATCAGTATCACCATGGAAATCAAAATCAAAATCTGCTGTTCCCCTGCAGGTTTGTGCTAGCTGCAAACGCAATTGTGGCCTTGTATTCGTTTGCAGAAATGGGAGCTTCGATTTGGGAGATACTCAAAGGCACCACTTTGTTCCCGGAGACTGTTCAGGTCTGGTTTGATTTTGGTCACGACCAGGTTAGTATCCATTATCCAACTCTATCTATCGATTCTATCCTCCCTCGTCAGTCCTCAGTACTCGATCAGTAGTTCTATAGTCCAAATTTAACCTTGAACTGCGCCTCTTCGGCTTCATTGATTGAAATTTGAAATTTCTCTGATGAATCGAAAGCTTGGAACTGAAACTGAAAAAAAAAAAAAAAAAAATGCAGAGAAGGGATTCAGGAATTTGAAATCAGTGATTCATTCTCATAATGTCATCTCCTTCAAGCTTCAAAGAATTTCAAAATTTGAATCTTAAATTGGTGAAAATGTTGATTTGAATCCGAGTTGTTGAGAAATGGAATTGGGGTTTTGGCAGGTTTTCGCGTACCTTCTATTGTCGGCGAACGCGGCGGGAACGGCGTTGGTTCGGACGTTCAGAGGAGGAGACACGTGTACGACGGTCAACACGTTTTGTGTTCAGTCGTACATTTCAATTGGGCTGGGCTACGTGGGCTTTCTATTTCTAGGATTTTCTTCGTTGCTTTCGGGTTTTCGGGTCGTTTCATTTATCATAAAAGGCTCTCGCTTTCATCTCTAGACTTTTTTTCTTCCTTTTACCGTTTTTTAGGGTTGATCTGATGATGAAATGTGATTCCTTTTCTCTTCTCAATTTCTCTCATCTCTTTCCGTCACCGTTACCGTTACTATTGAAAGCTATTATTGTGTCAATCAATTCTTTGACTGATGAGACTGCCAGAGTGTCGTGTAAGGTGAGGTGCGTGTTACTTCTATTCTTTTTCCTTCTTCGATTTGTATTTTAATTGATGATTTAAATTCGAATTATTATTCCACCCCAACACCCCCCCCCCCAAAAAAAAATCGAATTATTGTTGTTAGTAAAGATAAATAAAAAATCGAATTATTATTGTTAGTTAAAAAAAAAAAATCTACCAGAAGATCCATTTGGTTTCTGTTGATCATGGTTCTAAATATCGGTACTTGTTGGGATTGATGCATGTTTTATCAGGTTGTAGAGGATGGTTTTGTTTTTTTTTTTTTTTTTTTTTTTTTATTTTGATTTTTGTGAACTATTACAATGAGAGAGCAATATAATAACAATACCCACTTCTCTCCAAAATGGGGGTTAAGATTGTGTTTATTATGATCCTCCTTAAATCTTATAACGGCAAGTGTGTTGTGCATTGAGATTGTATCAAAGTTAATGGAATGAAATTTTTATCAATTTGAAATTGTTTTTCAGTTTTTAGAAGTTATTAAAATTAATTTAAATTCATTATTTAATAAAAATAGAAAAAATTAAAAAATTCTTCTTTTTTTTTTTTCCTATAAAAAGAACTCTCAAAGTAAGGGTGTCAATCAGTTGCGCCTAATTGGGTTTCCCCACTTTAAGAATTTGCACTGTGAGTAATCAGTACTCATATGTGAGGCATGGTTGCATTTATAAATAGTTGGTCCGGTATCGACCTTTAATTGGGCTACCAATAATTGGGTTAAATGGGTTTTAGTTGGGTTTTAAATGTGCTAATGGCATTTATTTGTAAACGAGCCTTAATCGGGTTATAATCATGCTTTTAACGGTCATTAAATATGTCGACTTAGTAAACGGAGCTCTAAACGAGTTTTAAGCGGGGTATTAACATGCTTTAAAGTTTAAACACGTAGGACGAGTCAAGCTATCGATCGGTCGGTTCTGATTAGGTGCATGTCGAATACCACCCTTGCACCGGGAACCACCCATTGACAAATGTGTTGGGCCTTACACAATTATTTATGGGGTTTTAAATGATCGGGCTTGGTTGAGTTCGCTGGTCTGGGCTTGTAATTGCAATTTGCATTCTTAGTGGGGAGTGTACAAGCTGCATCATACAAGGGTGTAAAATGACTGCCTGCCCCCATGAAATCCTCATAAGATGCTCGGTTGATGTTTTTATGTGCGTTCCCATAGATCCTGGCAATCGAGTTGGGATGCACTAATAGAAAATAGGAAAAATTACATGATTACCCATTTTTGGGTTTCTTTTTACAAAATTATCCACTTTATGTTTCACCTAAAAAAATTACCCAATATTGAGTTTAAGTGTACAAAATTATCCATTACAATGTCTCTCACTCCACTGTTCACATTGTTTGACATTTTTACCTCTGACCCTACTCTTGCCTTCCCACCTATTCCCAATACCGAATTGTCAAACATTGTTTGACAAAATTACAAAATTGCAGAACCAACTGGAGAAGATAAAGAAATAGCCAATCAAATTAGGATGAAGAAGGTAAAAGACACCTGACCCATATCAGGTCCTGGACAACGGTGCCATTACAAAAAAATTCTTTCTTGAGATCCTTCAAGAACTTGGTATAACTGTATTCTTTCTTCAAACCCTCCACGGTGGTCAAGCTTTTCCTTCCATTCCGTTGATGAACACGAACATGTACATACTCTTTCGTTCCAGCTCTTGAATCCTCTGCATTTGCCTCTGCGAATGGATCTGCTCACAAAGAAAAGGTCGAATTCCAATTTCGAAGAAATAAGAAAATCCCAATAGAAAAAAAAAAAGATGAATAATAGAAACCCTTATTACATACCGAAAGCAGTGGGGACTTGGGCGCCGAGAGCAAACATGAAACCTTGATCTTGAAAGGTAATTTGGAAGTCATATTTCAACCCCTTCACAAAACATTACATATATTCCCTCAGAACCTGCAACAATTTTTATATCTCTGATTTAATTTGGAATCATCAACAAATATGAAATCAAATATGATGGAAGACTGAGAAATGGATTATTAAGCCTTAAGAAAAGGTAGAAGGGTCAAACACAGTTCAAGGATTCATGAAATAAATCCTCACTCCCCACCAAAAAAGCAACACTCCCACTAAAAGGGAAAAATATAATACATTCAAGATTAATATCCCCAAACTGTTCTTTCTTTCCGTGCAAATTAAGGTTCCTCATAAATCATGAATTTTGAGCTGCTTCTTCTTCACAATCCAAGCCTGTAGAAGAGATTGCAGAATCGTATCACCAAGGTTCAACAATAAACGATGAAGAATGGAGATTATTAACAACAGTTGTACCAGGACAAGGAAAGTTGACACGTAGGTGGGAAGGCAAAGTAGGGTCAAGGGTAAAAATGACAAACAATGTGAACAGTGGAGGGAGAGACTGTAGTGGGTAATTTTGTAAACCTAAACTCAATGTTGGATCATTTTGTTAAGTGAAACATAAAGTGGATAATTTTGTAAGGGTAAACCCAAAAATGGGTAATCACGTAATTTTCCCTATGAAATATGTCTCCAGAGTTTTTTTTTTTTTTTCAAAATTTTCTCTTCCCCTTATTTTATACGCATATATATGAAAATGAAGACATGACAAGTGACACCCTAGACATTTGTACTACTAAGGTTTTTGCACCCCTTTACCAAAGAAAAAGTCGGTGTGCCCAACAAACACTCCGATCTCTCCCAGTCACCGCTAATGGCAAAGGATTTTTTTTATTATGGAGAAGGGTGGAGACAGCAATTGGTAGATGTAATCTACAAATATATTCATTGGTGTGCCATTTTCTATCTTCGTCTTATGGAGGAAGTCTAATATCTTGGCCTTATTGCGACAGCGGACAGCCCATCTCCTACTTGTTGAGCATTTGTATTCAAAGTCCCCCTTCATTCAAGATTATCCCCAGTTAAATAGGAATACAAGTGGTCAGAACTTCAAAATAATAATTTTTAAAACTCCTCCTTCCCCATGTATAACACTTCTCCCATAACATATAACTCCCTATAAAATAGAAGAACAAATCCGTCCCCCTAAAAATATGTAACAAAAGGGATGAAGGATTTTCCGATAAAAAATGGCCAAAAAACAGAAAATTATTTTTTATCAAAAAATAATTAATTTATTATTTTATAAACTTATAATTAGCATATCCAACATTAATGTTCCACTAATAATATATCGGTCCCATAATTTATGTCATTTTTTTGAAATCGAAATGTTTAGATGTGTATTGGCTTCTTTTTTCATTTTATATATATATATATATATATATATTTATTTATTTATTTATTTATTTATTTATTTATTACAGTTTCAGAATATTTGATCATCCCATTCGAATTTTGAACGGTTTTAAACACATCCTATTGTACAAAGATTTTAATCCCATTCCCGCTATAACTAACTCTGGTCCCACTTGCTGCCATTAAGAGTGCATGGCATGTATATAGATAGATGATAACATCACATATTTCTCTCCCCATTTCTTATATATTCAGATTATCCATTAACACCATATTCCCCAAGAGTGTGAAATTTGAACCGAAATTGAATCAAACCATTAAAATCATAACTGATAAAATGTGGGCTCTCAATAGATAAATCAGTTTAAACCAATAAATTTTATAACTTAGGCTCTCTTTGGTCTGATTTCTATTTGTATTTATTTGATTTATTTCTATTTTACAAGTGTTTGGTATAATTTATAACATTTATTTCTATTTATAATAAATCAAAATTCATAAATTACTCTCAAGCTATTTGTGATTTGTGGCAACAAATCATTTAAGTTGATTTTTACTACATTAAATGAGCATGTGTGCTAAACTACTCAAAATCAATGGTAAATATGTAACTTCAGTCTGTTTTATACTTTTCCAATAAAAAACCCCAAATCATATCATCTCTCTCGCTCAAAGCTCAAAGCTGAAGGTGAAAACTAACACATATTTTCTCATTATATAATCTATTTTATAAATAGTAACCAAACGAATACTATTTTTGGTCTATAATTTATTGTCACAAATAATTTCTAAAAAAATAGTTAATAAATACAAATAGAAATCATACCAAAGAGAGCCTTATTAAACAAAATAAATTAATTAAAAATTGTTTGATTCCTTGGCTTGATCCAAAATTATCTTGAAAATGTATTGGTAGTGGTTGTTGTGAAAAAAATTTTCCATCACAATAATAACATAAGCCCTTATCTCTACTTGGGTGAGCTTCTTTATGTGCAAAGATGGAAGCTTGATCATGCATGTGCCTGTGCCTACTATGGAATTGGCTTTGTTGTCTGCTATTTGTGAAAGACATGTGTTGATAAACATGGAGGTTGAAATACTTGAACTTCAAGCTTAATCTCATTCGTGAGCCCTCCATGAAACAAAAAAGAGGAATATGTATTTTTAAAGAGTAATATGATATGTTATGATATGATATGATACATGTAGAGCGCTGCTCTTTAAACCCGGTTTTTTGATTGGTTGATTCAGTTTGGTCTTGCAGGGTCTGAACCAGAACGGGTTGATGCTGGTGCCTTGTGGTACATGACGGCAAGGGTGACGTCAAATATGGGGTGGCCGAATAAGATTGAACCGATACCCGAGATAATCTGCATGCCTAAGTCGTGCCCTTGCACATATCACAAGGCTATGTATGAGTAGGAAAGGTATGCTATCGTATTTGAATAATAGAAACTTAATCCACAACACGTGGCGAGAGTGAAGTACATGTTATGACTCCATTCTCCTCCAAAATACAGTAAGATTGGCTTGTTTGGCCAACTGGTGGGTATCACTAGTAGGTGCGAGACCCACCAGTGTGAACCACCTATTGGGGTATTGTGGACCCCAGCGTGCTTGGCTTGGATGAGCATGTGTGTCTCGGCCTCATCATTGTAATGAGGTCTTGTATGCCCGATGATGTTGGCTACCTCGCCCGAAAATGCGGTGTAATGCGATTCGATCCATAAATGGACAAAATCAAATGGACCTTAGAAGATATTTATAACACTATGATATAAATAACCTTTATAACTCTCTCTCCCTCATTTATGGTTTTTAGTAGAGTGGGTGAGAGGAGTAAAGATGAGGGAGAGAAGAGGAAGAAGGAGAGAATAAAGGGGAAAAGGGCTCACCCCTTGGATTCCGGAGCCGCACCTCGCCTTTCCATCATCAGAATAGTATTCGGTGACTCTTCATTTTGAGGTAAGTAACACCATGAACCTGGAGATTTGATGAAACCCTCTTTGTATATGTTTGAATCTAGAGGATAATAAATCCATTGTGCGATTTTCCTTGAAGTATTTGAGGAGGGAAACAAAGATTTTGTGATTATTAAAGTGGCATTTGAGTTTGGGGAGAGGATTCCAAGATTGGGGGTTTTTCCACGTAAAGGTATGATTCCTTTCCCTAAATCTTGTTGTTGTCTCAGATCAATGGTACAATCAAGTAGATGAAACTTAGAATGTGTGGAAATTGATGTGGGCATCACCCTATTGGGGTTCCAAGAGTTGGAATGGATGAAAGAAGGAAAACAACAAAACCTGAGAGAACCAGCAGGTAAGACTGACGCAGGCCTGACCCACCAGTGTGACCTAACAGTCATTCCTGACCTCTAGTTCTACCTACGGGTAAAATCGACGGGTTCCTGACCTGCCTGTATGACCCACTGGTCTAGGCAGACTGCATAGATGGGTTCTCCTACCCACCTGTATAACCCACCTATAGCTCAAATGAGCTCCGATTGAACTCAAACTTGCCGACAACCTTATTCACATTATTATACGCATCATGTCTATATCTTACGTCGGTTATAGTCTTGATTTTGACACATTTATAAACCCTTTATCTGTGATAGGTTTCGCGAAACTCATCTTTTCACTCCGGATCTTGCCTATACCGCGAGTGCTGATTCTTCCACAAGAATAGGTAAGTGGGGAGAAGACTTTGATCTTAATTTTTAGAGTGTTTTTGGCATCCTATGTATTTATGGACTATATTGACATTCCAATTGCCATTCCCATGCATATGAGTGATGAATGAATAATGCATTTAGAACTGAACATGATGTATCATAAATTATATATGCATGATTACTTGCTTAAAATCTTGAGAATTGATTTATCATGTGATGGTTATGATGCCGGCTTGCCAAACATGTGTGGGATTTCTAGATTAGATGTCGTAGTCGGCTTGGAAGCAAATGCATTGGTACATCGTGGAATGGGACACGGAAGTACTATGCAGTTGTATTATCTCATATAGGAGCATGTGGCTATGATATCATTATCCCTCGTACTACGATCCTTCCCAACAGGGGTTTACTTGTTGGGTTATCACTGGGGAGAAGTGTCGGTTGGGGACCGCCATGGTGATTAGAAGTACGCTTAACTGATCATTAGGATAATTGAAAACCTTGGTGATATATTCAGAGGGTCAATCATACTGCTTTTTATTTCTATTGTGGTTCGGCCACGATTTACTTTTCTGTCGTGGTTCGGCCATTATTTATATTTCTGCTGTGGTTCGACTATGATTTACTTTTTCGACTGCTCACGGTGGGTCTTTTTCGACAATCCTATGGGCATATCGTGGGATGGAGAACGCATCTTGAACCTAGGGCATACGCGCACTGTGGTTGTGAGTAGCATGTTACCTATGACCTAGAATGATTTGTTTAGGTGGACGAGGATTAAAATGAATCTTATGTATATAGTATCATTTGAATGCATTTGCTTGTGTACGTCTTTCTTTCCATTTATTGAGCAAGTGAACTCACCCCTCGTATACACACCTTTTTGGATGATTTTGTAGAATATTCTGTAGAGGAACCTGTACCGGGTCCCACTGATGAAACCCTAGTGGGAGATTGGTGGGCTCCTGAAGAATTCGAGCACTGGGTTGGCTGCCCATGTGAGGGTTGTGTTGCAGGGCAATAGTGACAAATTCTATTGACTGTACTCTTTTTTATTCTTTTAGTATATTTCTCTTTTTGTGCTTTCAATATTTAAATTGCTATTTCTTGTATAAATATCATGCCTACGGGCCCACATATAAATACTTTATGTATAACAATTTGGGTATTAAGAGTATATGAAAATTACAGGTAATCTTTTATGATAAGACTTCCGCTGTAGTTTATTATCATATCCCATTGATCACTTGTGGCTGGCTGTGTTGTGGTTACTGTATCAAATGATCCTAGTGGTTTTGGGTTACCTGAAGGGAACTCGATCATCGATTCGGTTCTATGTGAACGGGTGTAACAATATACACATTGGGCCACTCACATGGGGGTGTTTAATGATCTTCACTGCTTTTAGTGAAAGTTGAATGGTTTTCATTCAACCCTGGTATGACCCAGTCCATGCGGTTGTGGAAGGTGGGAATGGAGAAAATTAAAAATGAGGAAGGGGATTGGATTTTTGGTGCTGATGAGGTGCATGCCAAGGTGATACGCTATTTCTCAAGTATTTTCTCAGCTCATCCTCATAACTGAGATGACGATTTGCTTGAATCTATCCCTACGCATATCTCTGCGGAGGACAATGCTTATCTCCTCCTGGTTCCAACAATGGAAGAGGTTGAAATAGCAGTTTTCTCTCTATCTAAGGACAAAGCTCTAGGACCGGATGGTTTTACTAGGTACTTTTTCACTTCATGCTAGGAGATGGTGGGTAATGATGTGTGGGCGGTAGTCAATGATTTCTTCTCAGGGGGTTTTCTTCCAAGAAGTTTCACCTCGTCTCACCTCATTCTCATTCCTAAGAAGGAAAATCCAGAGGTAATGTCAGACTTTAGACCCATTAGTCTTTGTTATTTTTCTTATAAGAATATTGCTAAGATTATCTCTATGAGGTTGGCTACTTTTCTCCCCCTGTTGATTTATGAAGAACAATGAGCTTTTGTACAAGGAAGATGTATCCATGACAATATTGCATTGGTTCAAGAGGTGGTGCAAGATTTGAACAGAAAATCTTGAGGTGGTAATGTGGTTTTAAAATTGGATATGGCGAAGGCTTACAACCACATAAAATGAGAGTTTATTTATGAAGTTTTAAACAAATTCGGTTTCTCAAGAACATGGGTTGCGTTGATCAGGAAAACTATAGAAAGCTGTTGGTTCTCTGTGGTTATGGATGGTGGGCCATATGGCTATTTTAAATCTACCAGAGGTCTCCGACAAGGTGATCCATTGTCTCCCACTTTATTCATTCTTGCAGAAGAAGTTCTTAATAGAGGGTTGAAGACGTTGTTTATTGAAGGATGTGCAATATTTTATCATCTTCCTAAGGATTGCCTGGGCATCTCTCATAGCATGTTTGCTGATAATACAATTATTTTTACAAAAGGATTAAAGTCCTCTTTGAAGCAGATCATGGGATTTATTAGTAGGTATGAAATTGTCTCTGACCAGCTAGTGAATAGACATAAAAGCTATTACATTATGAGCTCTAAAGACTCAAAATCCTGTATGAAAATTGTTGGTGACATTACAAGATTTGTGAGAAAATCCAAACCTATAACATATTTGGGTGTGCCTCTCTACACGAGAATATTGAAAGTTTGTTTCTTTGATGATATGTTAGCTAAAGTTAAAAACAAAGTGGTAGGTTGGAAAGGGAAGCTTCTTTCTTCAGGGGGTAGATTGGTTTTGCTTAAGCATGTGATTTCATCCATGCCGATTCACGTTCTTGCTAGTTTAGAGATCCCAAAATCAATTATGCAAAGCTTTTACCGTATTTGTGCTGATTTTTTGTGGGGTTCTTCAAAATTTGGCAAACTTCATCATTGGGTGGGTTGGTTAAAGGTTTGTAGGCCTTTAGATGAATGAGGTCTAGGAATCAGATTATTGAAGGATATTAGTATGTCCATGCGGTTGAAGGGTCTATGGCATATTATTTCAGAGAAGTCCATAAGAAGTGCTTTCTTTAAGGCTAAATTTTTTAAGGGTAACCACATTGCTTTGGCCAAATGCAAGCTAGTGGGTTCTTCAAATGGTTGGTTGGCTCTGGTGAAGTGAATTTTTGGCTTGATAACTGGTCGGGTATAGGGCTCACTAATCGACTATGTAGATGGTGCCTTAAATGTGAACATTGAGACTTAGTTAAAAGACGTGCTTAGAGGTGATGTCAGTTGGGATCAATGTGTGTTGAATGTTATTGACTTCTCGGAGATTAGGGATAAAATTCTCAACTCCAACATTATATTATCAAGTAAAGTTGATAAATTGGTTTGGACTCCGGTGATCGATGGCTCTTTCTCTACTAATTCAGTGTGGAATGAGATTCCATTTACTCTCCTCAATTTCCTTACTCTAAATGGTTATGAAACAAGTTTGTTCCTCCCAAAGTTAGTTTTCTTTCATGGTAAATCTTAAATGGAAAGATTCCAACCGATGATGCTTTAATGAAAATCAGTATTCCATTGGCGTTTAAATGTTGTTGTTGCAAAGATCCTTGTAAGGAAATGACAACCCACATTTTATTGGTGGGAACAACTACTTCTAAGGTTTGGGATTTTTTTAGAAGAACTATGGACATTTATGTTATTTCAACTCATGATCTTAGAACTAGGATTCTTTATTGGCAGTCTCGTGCTGGTGTCAAGGGTAATTGCGAGTACATCACGGGCTTGTTGCCAACATTTATTGTTTGAGAATTATGATGATAAAGAAATAGGAAAATACATGGTGAAGGCTCACATGCATCAACTACCATTATTGAGAGAATTAAAGATTGGATTCATGAGATCACTGATCCCACTAAATTCTCTAAACCCCTATCTTTGAGAGATGATTTTATTCTGCAGGTATATAAGTTAAATCCTCCTATTAGTCAAGGTAAGACTCCTGTTCTTATTTATTGGTGCCCTCCCTTTCATACTGTTAAACTAAATGTGGATGATACTATTAAGGGAAATCCGAGCATTAGTACTGGGGGAGGCATTATTAGAAACAACAATGGGAATGTTTTTGCAGCATTCTCCAATTTCTATGGGGTGTGTTCAAATTCAATAGCTGAGTTGAGAGCCCTTAGAGATGGATTGAGATTGTGTGAGGAATTGTGCCTCTCTGACTTTTGTGTTAATTCTGTTCCTCCTTGATTGTGAAGCTAGTTACCCAAAGATCCTGTAATTTGTGGAGCGGTTGGTATTGGTTTCAGGAAGTTATCAACCTCAGCAATTCTCTAAGAGCCCACATCTCGTTTTCATTTCGGGAAAGCAATCGAACAACAGATTGGTTAACTAATTTTGCTTGTGAGTCTACAATAATTTTGATTTTCTATGGTAATGATCCTCTTCCAGGTGATCTTAGTTGCATTATTCGAGAAGACAAAGCGGGTTTACTAGTCTTTCGAGTGTAATAGTTATTTTATCAATGTTTTCTTTTAGGCTTCAGAGTGAGAGAGTGACTTGTCTTTCCTGCGTTGGGGTAAGGCGGATTATGTCCCCCCCTTATTTTTTATTATCAATTTATTTTTTTTAATAAAATTCTAGGAGCTATCCTGAGTCCCAGATAATAAAAAAAAAAATGTGATTGTGGGGTCAGTATGGGCCCGTGGGAAGGCCTGGATACCCATCATTAGCAAAAAAAAAAAAATGATATGATATGATAGTATGATATAAAGCCAGTTCAAGCTAAGACAACTTATACCTAAAAAACAAAACCTGAGACTCTTAGGCCTGGCCTTGCCCAACCTTGACTCTGGAAATTCCAACCCTAGCCTAGTCCTTGGGTTGAAAAATCCTAACTAAGGCCCTTATGTTTTTTAGATGAGCTTGAGCTTGAGCTTGAGCTTGGGCCAAACTTGCACCATAGTATGACCTGTGATATAGAGTTCGAATTCCATTCTACATACTGTTACCACTTCTAGCTTGCCATTGCTCTTTTGGTTAGGTCACCATGGTTTTAGGAATGATATCAATCATTTGTATTAGTATAGATCAGTTTCACCAATCTCTATTGATATCAGTAAATCCTTATATGGATAAATATTTGGTGCCAATTTCCATGGCTATCCTGCACATTGCACATTAGAAAACCGCAAGAGTGCAGGCCGGTATAGTATAACTTATCTATTATAGGGCTTTGCGACTTGGGGCCCGTTTGATAACGTTTCAAGAAGTGCGTCTGATAAAACTGTTTCGTTTCACTTATTTTTAGATATAGAAATTGAAATTTCTTCATATTTATGGTTTAAGAAACGATCCAGGCGAAACAATTTTATTTGTTTCTCTGTTTCTGGAAATGACTCATGGCCATTCTTTCGCTAGTTACTATCGACTTCTAGAAACATGACTTATCAAATATCTTCAATTCTGTTTCTATTTCTAGAAACGAAAATTTATGTTTCTGTTGTTTCTTTAAACAGAAACGTGGCAGAAACATTATCAACGGGCCCTTAGGTAGCATCGTGGTCCTTTCCAACGAAACACGTGTCAAAAAGTGGCGACCGGGGGACTTGGCGGGTAATAACCAAAATAGAAAGTTGGAAAGTTAGAAACACGGATTTCCTGTCTCTTTCGATATTGACCATTTTAATTCTTTTTTTTTTTTTTTTTGGAAACAAAGAACAGAAACCATTGATCCCACGGTAACACACCCCCGTTCTTCAAATCTCCCAAGCCCTAGCTTTTTCCCTGACGAGCTTCTTCGTTTTGGTCTGTACTGATTGATAGCTGCTGCTATCCAAAAGAGATCGAAGAGTCTTCCATAGATTTTGCGACACTTTGGCCCGTCTCACTCTTGACGCAGTAAGAAATCTTACCTTTCATTTCTATATATTTTGGCCTCGAAATTATAATGAAGCATCACTATCTCTTGATCTTGATCTGGATTTTTCATTTCCCTCTCTCTGTCCGCCGATGCGAGCCTGTAACCTTTTGATGCATTTGAACTTTGAATATTGGATTTGATCAGCAGCCGTTATTTTGGAATTCTAGAATCCGATAATCCTCACTGGTTTTTGGAAATTGGCTTAAATTCGAACTAATTTTTGAAGGTGACTGCAAAATATCATTAGTATCTCATTTGATTCAAAGATTGAGTGCTGCAAGCCTGCAAGTAATTCTAGAGAATGTATACTCATAAAAATGCAATTGTTGCTAATACAATGGCATATTAAATTTGTATATTCCAATATTATGACACATTTTTTTTTTGGGGGGGGGGGGGGTGAAGAAGAAAATCAAGCATTATTTACTGACTTGTTAAATGCACTTGAGACGATGTTCTATCAAAACATTTGTTTAGTTTTATTGGTTGTTCTATTTCATGAGTTAAGAAGCCCTATACCAATTATTTGGGGTCTCTATGCGAACTTATTTGACATTTAATGCTATATTTGCTGTAAATTCAAGCCTAGTGTCCCTGCTCCTTGCTTCAACCCAGGTCATTTGTGCTCTTGCTCTTGTCTTTTCACCCCTTCTAACAGTGCATTTAGTGGGTTTTGTTGCACATGGTTGAATCATCTCACTGAACTTTCTCTCAGTTAGTCCTTTTTTGGTACTACTACTATTTTTCTTTTACTATATTCATTTTCGATTCCATCTTTCTTAGACTTACCTCTTATTCATCACAACATCCTCATTTTAGCTACAATGAATTTATGCTTGTGTTATTTCCCTATTACAATATTTGTTTGTCTTATTGCTGTGTTTACTCTTAAGTGGTGAATGGTCAATTTAAGGTATCTTTTGGTTGTCAAATGTTTACTGCTTCATTCCTACTCATGTTCATACTAAAATTGAAACCTTTTGATACTGAAGCATTTATCTCATAGTTCTAACTTGTTTGCCTCTCCCAAAATAGTTCTAAACAGTTACAACTTCTTTAAGGCATCCTTAATTACATCAATGTATTTACTTGCAGCACTCTTTAAGCCAATGAAGGCAATATGAAGACCTTTTTTCTTTCTCTAAAATTTTCATTGATCTTCTTAGTTGGTTAATAGCTTCAGCTGTCCATTTTGTTGGCATAAGCCAAACTGACTTTCTTTTCTCTCTCTCTCTCTCTCTCTCTCTCTCTTTTTAAAATGAAAATTCAAACTGATTTTCTTATGCAATTGTTTCACGTCTTATTCTGTTCTCTGTCATCTAATATTCTGTATTTTCTGCTCCTTCACTTTACTAAAATATAACAGGAGGATTTCATTTCCCCATTTAAACACATGCATGTGTATATTTTCCTGTTGCTTGTTCTGTTAATTGCATGAGTTAGGTTGCTTCTTGACCCAAAAAGAGGAATCCATCTAACCTTACTGTTGCGGACCTCAGTGTAATGGTAAGGTTGCTCTATTGTGACCTAGTGGTCACGGGTTTGAGTAGGTATACAGCCTCTCCACTAAGCGGGGGTAAGGCTGCATATATTATGACCCCTCCCTAGACTCTGCTGTGGCGTGGGCCTCATGCACCGGGCACAGTCTCTTTTTTTTTTTTCACACATCGATATTACAAGCTTAATCTTACATGGAGATTGACCTTACATAAGAAATTTTTCTTCGCATGTATTGATGCCCTACTACCTCGTGCTTATCGTATTATATTTTTCTACTGCAAAACTGGTTCATATGCTTAGTTAATTGGACTGTCAATTATGACATAAGAAGCCAAACAATGACCTCAACCATAAAAAAATGTACTATTATCAAGATAGCTACTGACCTTAAAAGAATAATTGTGATCATCCATTGAACTGTTTCTTGGCCTGGGGGGTGGTTCACTTATTGGTTAGTAGCTGATAAATATGTGCCACATTTTGGGGGTATATAAATACTATTTATCAATTCTCTGGATATATCTTGACATTATGACTGTCCTTTGCAGGTGGCTGTTCATCTGGGTTATATTTAAGCTCATGTTCCCATGGTTCTACAACTAGTTTCCTTACATTCCTAATGTGGCACTGATTCCATTTGGAGTTTACATACCATTACAATGGCAATGGTTAACCGATATTCACTCTCATGGTTAATGGCATTGTCTAGCTTTTAAATTTATGTGATCTATTGGTTTATTTATAAAGTTCATTGATTTGTCTTAATGGGAGATTCCTTGCATATATCTCATCGGAGTAAGAACATGGAAGTACCAAGTATTTCTGTCAGTAAAAAGGCATCAGAAAGATGTTTAGTTTCTTCTGCCCCAAAGGTTTTCTTTCAGAAGAGATTCAAACATATAACTTCTCTGGACCATGGTAGACTGGGAAGTCGCACTGCTGGGCATATAGCATTATTTTTAGTGAAAGTTACAGTTCTAGAGGTTGTACGAAGGTTCTCCAAGGCAAAGTGTCCATTTTTATGGCGTAGTCTTGGGGCACTCCAGCTTCTTTGCTATCCACCATTTAAATGGATCCAGAGGTGGTCCCTCTTCAGAGGTCTTGTGAAAGGCATGCAGGTTGGTTCTTACATTTTCACATGCACTGTTAAAGCTAACATATCATACGTTGTGACATCTGTATGTGTACCATTATTTTGTATAAATATGCAAAATGTGTGACATCTATGTCTTGATCGAATGGATGGTATAGCAATATACTAAATCTGTAACCAGATTCTACAAGAGAAAGAGGAGGATGAAGAAGAAGAACACAATGGAGAGTAGAGAGTGAGAACAAGGACTTTGATAGATTCAGATTAGTCTATTGTGGACAAGTCTCTCACCTTTATAATATCAAGTTGTTGACTTTTATTAGGAAACGTACTATGTATGTAGTCTAAAGTCTAATCACAAAAACAGTAACAGTAAATAACACGATAAAAAAAACCCACTATAGTCAACATTCCCCCACAACTCAGCAAGGGTAAACTCCCCCTCAAGCCGGTATATACATATCTCAGAAGGCTCTAGTTTGGAACAAAAAGAATAGCTATTATTATATTAAAAACAAAACTAGTCTTGTCATCATATATATTAGTGAGCACAAAGAGAACTTCATTTTGGTAGCAATGCCAACTCAAGCACTCCAATCATTAACAATACTAGTGGAGAAATTCTTCATGTCGAATAAATCCAGACAACAACGAACAAAATGAATGGCAAGAGTATACAATCGTAATCCAAAATATCATGGCAGTAACAACAACATCAATCCTTCTCAAGGAGGGCAAGTGATAGTCTTCACAAATAAGATAGATAAAAGTGTTATAGGTTGCTGGGAACCATATAATAGAATCTTGTTGCTGAAAACCACCTGTATAACTATCCTCATAAGAAAATATAGTTTATGAGGACACAAGTAGATGACATGAACAAGCAAATAATTATAATCTTCAGCTGATGATTAGAGCAGATAAATAATAATCTCCAAATATCAGATGGTAATAACCAATCTCCCCTTCATGTGTAGCCCATGTGGACAAATAATATAGGGGAGAACACCAAAGGATCATATGGGAGCAATAACTAGCATCGCGAAGGATGAGCATAGCCTAAATCCCATAATCGAGAACAACCACAATATCATTAATAGCAGCAACGGATCAGATTAAAGTACATAAAGAACTCCAATGCAGGACACAAGGGAAGAATAGTAATAAATTAATAACCCAAAACTAGAGAGCCTAAAAAAAAGGACGTACCCGGTGCGTGAGGCTCCTGCATGTGCGAGGTCCCAGAGGGGGGCGAGAACTACGTAGCCTTACCCCGATAATGTCGAGAGGCTGTTCTGATCGCTTGACCACCAAGTCACAACATTCATATCTTTACCGTTGGAACAAGCATGCCCCTTAAAAAAAAAAGAGAGAGTTTGATGTCTCTCAAAGTTTGGTCGAGTGCTCCTATCTGACAATAGTAATAATCCCCAAAAGATTGAGTTGATCCAACGAAGGAACCTAAGAAAAAACTAATCCATTTTGGAAGATATTTTGACCAAGTGTAGTGATCAGTGAAACTAATATGACTAAAAAAATGGGTGGTAATCCAATGGCTGGATATTTATATAAAGCACAGGCACATCAATAGTTAGTAACCAAGACATGTAATGTAATGGTAGAACTGTAAATATATCAAAAGAGCCAAAGGGGTGGCATAACCCTATTTGGGTTCACTATGGGCCCACTCGGATCTCAGCGAAAAATCGTAAATAAACTGAAATTTATAATTGGGTGGCAATACTGTAATTGATTGGAAATACAACTATAAGCTAAAGGAGTGTAACGATAAGTGGGAGGATAATCTTGGAACTAAAAACAAGAATAAGAGTGAGAAGTAATAAAGACAAAAGGGAGTAACTACAATAGTAAAATAAAAATAAGGTCTTCATCTCAACCTATAATAAGAATTGAGAGCAGGACAGGAGCCAGTGGTAAGTTGGTCATGCTTCAGGTGAAGAATCTCCCTCTTTTGGGCTCCTTCTAAGGAGAAAACTGAAGATCTAAGGTGTGATCCTAACCCTCTTGCTTACTTCCATCTTTCTCAAGGCTTCTTTAACTTCAGCCACTCTAATCTTTTGTATATATCTATGGAGTGTGGTGTCTTGGCAAGTAATGCATTCTCCCGAGCCACTTTTACTCGAAACGTCTCCGTTTAGTAGTCATTAGAAATACTTTTCGCATCTCTTCACAATGTCATCATCCCTTACTAGGAATCAACCATCATCGCTTTAAATACATCTCACATGGTTGAGATCTCTACTCCTTTCTCTTATTCTAGCTATCTTATCAATATCATTGTCCCCTTCTTTAGTGTCAGATTATTAGAGAGGTCCTCGTATTTCTTTCCCATTGCTATCCCCACAATTTTCTTAGCTTTGTTTCTGGCAGAAGTATACTACTTTTTATCTTTTTTCTCTTTAGTCCTTTTGCCATGTCTTAAAACTAGTTTTCTTAATGGCTATGTGGACCTCATCATCTCACCACCAAGTTTCCCTAGGAGCCTAATGAATACCCTTTGCTTCCCTTAGAACTTCTTTAGCAACCTTCGTAATACATGTTATCATCTCGTCCCACATTGTATTGGTGTCTCCCTCCAAGTCACACTTTCTTTGTTTGACCACTTTATCAGTAAATGTATCTAAGGAATCTCTTTTTAATCTCCATCACCTTATCTTAGGGGCAAATGGGTTCCCCTATCCTAAGTTTCTGTGTACTGAGGTACATATCCAAGACCACTAGTCTATGTTGAGTGGTTAAACTCTCCTCAGGTTTAACCTTGTAGTCGTCACACAATAGCCTTCTAGTTAGGAGGAAATCTGTTTGGCTGGTATGGTGCCTACTTTTATAGGTAACTAAATGTTCCTTTCTTTTCTAGGAAAGTATTCAAAATGGATAGATCATAAACTACCGCAAAGTCTAAAACTGAGGTCTGCATCACCTCCTCACTCCTCTATATAACTTCGTAACCTCCATGAACACTTTCATAATCTCTACGATCAATCCCAACATATCCATTTAGTTCACCTCCTATAATAATCATTTTTCTCTTTCACCAAAACCTTGTACTAGATCATCCATGTGTTCCCAAAATTGTCGCTTACTACTTTCATCCAATCCTACTTGGGATGTATAAGCGCTTTTTATAATGACAACCTCTTTCTCCAACTCTAACTTCATATAATTCTATCTCTATGTCTTTTAACATTCATTAGATCATTCTTTAGATTTTTGTCCACTACTATACCCACTCCACTTTTATTACTTTAATCTCCCGAATACCAAAGTTTGAAGTTGTCCAATACCGTAGCTTTTCTTGCCCTTCCATCTAGTCCCTTGAATACATGCAACATTAATCTATCTTCTCCTTGTAACCTTTATCAACTCCAAACTCTTACCCGTCAAGTATCTAATGTTCCAGGATGCTAATCTAATCTTATGTTTTTGGACTAGATAAAAAAAACTATAACAAGATAAAAGAGAGCCACTATAACTCAACATTACCCATGACTCAGCAAGGGGGAACTCCCATTCATGATACACTTTAACAGATGTTATTGTAAAAAGTCTGTGTATGTGTAAGATGAACTACATGTCTGAACTAGAAAGAGAGATTTTATAGTTACAGTCTCTAGCATCATCCTCCATAAGATGAGATAGTTTGCTAGGGAAACATAAAAAAACATTCTATATTTTAATTACTAGAAGATGACCATGTTTTTTGCTTCCTCCTCATAATCTCTATCCTAGAATTAAAATTCATTTAACGACATGGGGGTGGGTGTATATTTGTGTGCGCGCTTGCTTGCAGGTGCATATATTGCTCTATCTCATCACAGTGTCAGAGACATGGTCACCTTTATCATATTTTTTTTCTTTCCAAAGTTATCTGAATAGGGATGACACTCAATTGTTCAAATTGCATGATTTAAAAAAAA
>NC_056566.1:17792827-17795739 GCF_013358625.1 Macadamia integrifolia
AAAAAAAAAAAAAAAAAAAAAAATCTCAACTAGGATAGGATTTGTTGTTCGTCAATTCTTTGCATGCTGTGTTTGGTTGGACATGGGTTCTAAAGAACTTCTATTTTTCCAGGCATTGTCAAGACCATTTCTTTTCCTCTCAATTGCAACATCTTTGTCTGAACGATCAGAGTATAGAGAAACATCAGATCATCTTGATGGTTCTCAAGTATGCACAGAACCAGATTCAGAGCAGTCAATTGTGGATACAGGGTATGATCAATGTAGCTTTTAAGCTTTGTAACTTGGTATTATTCACACTCGGGAAAGATGTTATTAGAAGAAAGCCTTCTTTCAGGGATTGAAAATTTCCGTGATGATGGTATCTAGTTGAGTTACCTTGATTTGAATTTTTTTGTTGACCTAGATAAGTTGCCTCATGCGATAGATTTGATGCATATTTATCAAACAAACCTAATTATACTGAAGGGATTTGTCATCGGAACTATTTTACTTCAGTTGAGAGTGACAGAAATCTGGTCCATAGGTTTACATGAAATTTACTTTCTTTGGTTTTAAATAAAGACTGTTAACAAGTTATTTTAATGATGCATGGTCTTGGGGATTTTTTTTGGGGGGGGGGGGGGGGTGCACTTTCCCTTTCATTATTTTTCATGGCTACAAGTATGAGCATAGTTTGTCGTCTTTCCAAGTTAATCCTTGCCTCTCTTGACCCGTGAGCTTATGGAATCTTGTCAATAGCTGTAGTTGAAGGACTTAATTTTGTTGAGTCTTTTTTTTTTTTAAATGTAATTAATCATGGAACATGTACCTTGCACGTGTGGATGATAATTGTTTGGACTTTGGAAGCATGATGAGAAATGTTTTGGGCATCACATTTTAGCTGTCTTGACTACAAGGTTGCTTTAGAAGATGCTGATGTTTCTATTGGGGAAGGAGAGTACTAAAGCATTGAGTATTGGGAAATAAAGGGGTGCTCATGGTTAACTTGTTTACTTTTTTTCGAACACGAATTTAATGGAGGTTTCACTTATTTGGAGAATCTTGACTTTATTGGTTCCTTCTAAGCTTTTGGCATACAGATAGGTACATATGCTTGTGAAAGTTCTAACAGGGAAAGTTTGAAGAGTAGGGGATTTTGGTTGGCTCACAAATGCATATTGTGGAAAGTGTTGGTGTATTATGCTATAACATTTTAACCCTCATTCTTTTTGAACTACAGACATGGGAATATATTGTACAGACAGATGGGAATGTGTTGTACTTTTATTTGAGGGAAAATAGCTGATGATGAGGTTCTTAATTTGCCTTCCTATATTCCCTTTGGGTTGGGTGGGAAGTTGCTTTCTTTTACAGTTTGTTTGTTACTATGTTCCCCCTCCCCCTTTTTTTTTTGGGGGGGGGGGGTTGGGAAGGGAGCTGTGGAGAGTGAACAGAGGACACAAGAATCTTTCAAGCTGTGACTTGAAGTCTACTGAGAATTTGCACGGATTCGGCTTCTTTCCTGATTCGGATTTTAAGTTGAGGGAGTCTATAGGTCTAGTCCATTCAAGATTTGGATTCCAGTGAGAACTGGACTTGAATCACACTGCTATATTTGTATACTCATGCATACATATACATATACATATACATATATATATATATTTCAGTAGTAAAGTTTTCTGGTCTGATGGGACATTGTGGTCTAGAGCCATCCACCATGGAGAAGGCATTAAACTCCCCCATATTAAGGAATTTACCATAATGCCCCCTACTAACGTTCAAGAGTCATTATGAATCATACTTTTTTAAGTCACCGACCAGAAAACCTCTTCCCAAATTTATTTTAGATAGATAAAACATAGGTGAAAGTTTAGCACAATGGTCTTTGTGCTTGGTCCCAGTGGATATCTCTGATGTGGGGAACATGAAGTGGACTTGAATAATGTTGTCTATTATACTTGTACACTTGGATACTTTAACAGGCTCCTGGTTGTGGGCCAGTGGAGGGATGCCATGGCCAAATTGAACCATTGGATAGATAGGGTGCACCCTCGATTTGTCAAATGTCAAACTTAGTGGTCTAACTCAACCATATTGCGCATCTTTTATTTGGACTTCTCACCTGGCATTTTCAGCCATTAAATTGCCTTGCCACTTTCTTGACTTTTCAATCATTTTCAAGCCTTTGTTTTTCCACATGGCAAGCTTCTTTTATATTAAATATAACAAGTGAATGGAATCATAGTTGTCAAGGCGTGGTCGCATTGGATGCCTTGGTTGCCTTTTTGGTGTCACCTTGCATTTGGACTCCCTCCAACACCTTGGGTTGCTTAGACGGGCACCAAATCTGTCTGCAAGGTGAGGTGCCATGTGGTGGTTATAATTTGCTCATATTGTTAGGCCCAGCATACCGGCTGTTTCACCGTCACCTTCCCAGAATTATTTGCATATGTAAGTGGATCCAGATACCACTAACATTGCTTTAAACAGAGTTTTATGGTGTAACAGCATCCATGTTACCCGCCCTCTTTAGTTGGGTTAAGGCTTAGTTGAGTTGAGTGTGCATATTTAAGTGGATCCAGATGGATTTGATAGAACTTTGAATTGTTTTATTAAGTTCATCTACGGCCTTATGAAATATTCTGGTATTTAGCTTTATGCTTTGCGTAGATGACAAGGCGGCTCAGCCTAGACTGGTGCCTTGGTTGCCTAGGTGTTGCCTATATTTTTGACTATCCTCCATCGCCTTGGTCACCTTGATAACTATAAAATTGAAGGATAAGTTGATAAACTAGATTTGTAAATTTCTGGAGCTTGAAGCAATATGTGAATTATACCACTTAGATAATTGGGTCAACATGATTTTTTGCTTAATCATCCTTTTCCTCCTCTTTGCTTGGAAAATGGTAAACCGGGGGGGGGGGGGG